>NC_088804.1:36691239-37001215 GCF_011386835.1 Chrysemys picta bellii | reverse complement strand
TGTGTCAATTGTATTAAAATACTTGGGTGGATCAGAATAGATCCTGTCATCAAGGAAATCACTCAGGGTGGGGGAGGGGGAGAAACTCTATCTACTGATAATCTCCTTCTCCCAAGTTCATTCCTTACTTAAGTGACCTTATTGTTGAGGTGTTCGTTGCATTATTACTTCATTATTTACATAGCGTCTACCCCACCCTTGGCATGTACAACTGTAAGGTAGACCTAGTAACCCTAATGCGCTCTGGTTGGAGCTTGTGAAATCTTCCCAACCGTAGCCATTGTCTGTGCTAGGTCCAGGTCTATGAATAATGCTTTTATTTTCTTCAGGCTGTACTGATATTCAAGGGTTAGTGGTTAGGAAGATGGCTGCATGGAAGCAGGGCAAGAGTCCCTCTTTCAGAGGGAATGTGCCATCTCTATTATAATTTGTTTAAAAAACACTGCAGACATCAACGTCCATCTTCTAAAGCCAATTTAAATGGTTCTTGGAGAGGGGGAGGAGGAAATTAAAGTGTCTTGGGTTTTTTCAGTTGGGGAGGGGGAGAGGACCAGCATTAACTAAGGCTCTGACTACTTCTACATAAGAACGGCCATATTGCATCAGAGCAATGGTCCATCTAGCCCAGTATCCCGTCTCCTGACAGTGGCCAGTGCCATATGCTTCAGAGGGAATGAACAGACCAGTGCAATTTCAAGTGATCCATCCCCTGTCGTCCAGTCCCAGCTTCTGTCAACTGGAGGTTTAGGGACACCTGGGGCATGGGGCTGTGTCCCTGATCATCTTGCTAATAGCCATGGATGATTATCACCCATGGATTTATCTAATTCTTTTTGAACCCAGTTACACTTTTGGGCTTCACAACATCCCCTGACAGTGAGTTCCACAGGTTGACTGCATTGTGTGAAGTACTACTTTCTTTTTGTTTGCTCTAATGCAGAGAAATGATTTGGCAGGATAGCACTGGTTAACTCTGGAAGAGGAAATCATGAATATACAAGAACTTAAGCTTGGATCCTGTTTCACTGACAATTTGTCACTGTGAACATGCTTCAGGACTATTTGTGAAACTCAACCAGTTCTGCTCCGGGATTCTGACTGCACACTCTGAACTCTGCCAGAAAGATCTGCTTCTCTTGTTGGCGAACTGTTGGCAATTATACCAGCTTTTTCTTCTGTGTCTAACCTTTGCACTTCTTAAATACAATGAGTATGTCTACACAGCAATTAAACACCCACGGCTGGCTTGGGTCAGCTGGCTCGCGCTGCGGGGCTGTAAAATTGCGGTGTGGACGTCCAGGCTAGGATTGGAGTCTGGGCTCTCGAACCCTGGGACAGACGGGGGAGGGTCCTGTCTGAGCCCGCAGCAGCGGATGTGCGCCAGCCACGGGTGTTCAGTTGCTGTGTAGAGATACCCAGAGGCATTACGTGACATTTGTTGGCTTTCAAAGGCTTCTTGCATTGGCTTTGGCACTTATTTTCTGTGGAGCAGGGGCAGGGCAAATGGTACAGAGCCTTTTATGTTTCTATAAGGCTCCTTGGTGATGCCCTAGAGCAATATATATGGTATACGGGAAAATTTTATTATGGATCTAGATGAGGGTGGTGTGAATTAACATTCGACTTCCCACTTGGCATCCTGGATGTCTCACATGGTAGTTGGGACAGCATAGGAATAAAACATGCGGAATTGGTTACAGTAAACTTAAGTAGGACCAGGTGTAACAGACTCCTTTTCCAAAAAGCAAGTGCTCTGATTCATGGTTCTTTCCTGTGTCCTCTTGTTGCACTAAAAGGACACCAAGTGACCTATTAAACCGATGAAGCAGCTGTGATTAGGTGTATTCTGTGCTCGCTTGACTGTCCATCTGCTCTGCTTCTCTGGAAGATCAAGGCTGATGTAGGTTTCAGTATCTTGTGTGCTCACAAGAAAAGACTGGAAGGGGGTGGTACTATGTGTGTGCCTGTGATTGCAAATGCACCCAACAGCTTGGGTTGGTGAATCACCCTGCAGAGAAGGAACGCAGAATCTGTCAGACTCCAGAGACGAGATGCTTGTACGCAGATGGTCACTAAATAAATAACCTTAGTTTTGGCCTAACAGAGCAGAAGCCAGGCCCTGAAACAAGGACTATGGTGATCTTAAAATCTAAGGGCCTGATGCTCTGTTCTCGTCTGTCTGTCGGTGGAGGGGAATGAAAGAGGACTCATCCTGGAAGTGGGTGCAGAAATGCCTCTGCTGCTGGCTACCCTTCTTAGTGGCCATGTGCATTGAGTGAGTCACAGATGGTGGTGGAGGGAAGCTAGCTGGAGGCAGGGGGGGTGGGAGGGGGAGGAGCAGCCATGCCCTGTGGCATGCTCCCTTCCTGACTCAGTGGACCTCCATCAGGAACTCCTAGGGGATAGCTAATACAGCTAAACAACACTTCGATGGCCCTGTTGTGCCACTACCGGGGTTGTTTATGCCTGGGCAGTACAACATGTTGCTGTGGAGAGGAGAGCAAGCCACTCTAAAGATTCCAGGATGGACCCACACACTTGGTGTCCACTTCCCCATACATCGGCAGGTTGTGCCCATTCTTTCAGGCTGCAAACCCCTTCCCCTTGGGCAGAGACAACGTGCATACCAATCCTTTCAATCAGGAGTTAGGGAAGGTTCTAGAAGCTCTCCAGGGAAGCAGAGAGAGTGTGTCCATTTTTTTCTCTTGTGATTTCCTCCCTCCCTCCCCCCCCCCCCCCCCCATTAGTCTTGCAGTACACATGGTGTCTTCTCAAAGCACCAGCATCCGGAATTGTGAGAGTTGTGGCTGTAATTAATAAAGAAAATTAAGCTTCTAGTCTTCGTTCTCCAGCTTTTCTCTGCAGCCACCTGATGCCTAAAGGCTCTCAAATGAGAAGGTAAAAATGGACTCAATTTACTGTTTATAAATCTCATGGATTTTTAACCCAGTCATGATTTTTGGGTGGCCTGACTGTTCATTTTTGAAACCTTGGGGTTGAAAACCTTGTTTTCCTTATTCCAGAAAAAGTGCCTTGTTCCAGATCATGGGGGAGAAGTGTCTTTCTGTGATTCTTTGCCATGGCCAAGTGAAGGAGCGGAGGAAACAAAGGTGTTTCTATGAGACCCTTTTGAAGTTTTTCCCCTCCTGTGGGTTTTTCAGGAGCAGGGAGTGATCTGTCTGCAGGTCATGTAGATCAGACACTTAACTGGAACATCCACAGGTCTCTGACTTTGGATTACTCTCAGCAGGGCAGCGCCTTTGTAGATTATCCCAATTTCGTTATGTGGATCTGCAGAAGTTTCAGGGACAGTAGGAAATAGTAATAAAGAGTTTGAGAGCTCTCAGTAGAGAGCACTGGTGGTCTAAATGTATCCAGCACATGCTTTTCAGCATGAGGTGCCCTACCACAGTATTAGGGTTACCATATCTATTAAATAAAAAAAGAGGACCCTCCACGGGCCCTGGTCCCGCCCATTTCCCCACCCCAGCCCCGCCCCAACTCCGCCCCCTCCTCCCTCCCACTCCCAGCCACGGGGAAAGGGCTGCCCAAGCGCTACCGGCTTCACGGTTTGCCGGGCAGCCCCCAGACCCTGCGCCCCCGGCCGGCGCTTGCCCAGCACAGCTGGAGCCCGGGAGGAGAAGCGCCCAGCCGGGGGCGCAGGGTCTGGAGGCTGCCCGGCAAACCGTGAAGCCGGTAGCGCTTGGGCTTCGGGCAGCCTCCTTGCCTCCGGACCCTGTGCCCCCGGCCGGGCACTTCCCCTCCCAGGCTCCAGCGGCGCAGGGTCCGGAGGCATGGGGGCTGCCCAAAGCCCGTAGCGCTTGGCTCTTAAACAGAGCCGAAGAGTCGGGGAGGAGCAGAGCCGCCGCGGCTGGAGGGCTACCAGCTTTGGGCAGCCCCCGTGCTACCAGCTTTGGGCAGCCCCCGTGCCTCCGGACCCTGTGCCGCTGGAGCCTGGGAGGGGAAGTGCCCGGCTGGGGTCCGGAGGCAAGGGGGCTGCCTGAAGCCCGTAGCGCTCGGGCAGCTCGGCTCTTAAACAAAGCCGAAGAGTCAGGGGAGGAGCAGAGCTGCCATTTTCCCGGACATGTTCGGCTTTTTGGCAGTTTCCCCCGGACGGGGGTTTGAGTGCCGAAAAGCCGGACATGTCTGGGGAAAAAGAGGCTGTATGGTAACCCTACACAGTATAAGCGTAATCACTAACCCAGACCTTAAAGCAGGGGTCTCAAACTCAAATGACCACGAGGGCCACATGAGGACTAGTACATTGGCCCGAGGGCCGCATTTACTGACACCTCCCCCCCGCCGCCCTCGGCCCCGCCCCCACTCCACTCCTTCCATGAGGCCCCGCCTCTTCCAACCCCTTCCCTGAAATCCCCACCCCAACTCTGCCCCCTCCCTGCCCCCAGGTGTGTGGTGGGGGCTCAGGGCAGGGAGTTGGGGTGTAGGGTGGAGGAGGGGTGAGGGGTGCGGCAGGGGGTTGGGGTGCGGGGTGCAGCGGGGGGGTCAGGGTGCAGCAGGGGGTCGGGGTGCAGCAGGGCAGTGGGTTGGGGTGCAGGAGGGGCTCAGGGGGTGTGTTCTGGCCCGATGCACACCTGGGGGCAGGGCAGGTTCCCTGCCCCTGCCCCTGTGCTGCTCCGGGAAGCCGACGGAACCTGGGTGGTGTGTGGCTGTTGCTCCAGGCACCGTCCCCAGCAGCTCCTATTGGCCGTGAATGGGAAACCGCGGCCTGCCCTGCCCCCTGTGCGTGTCGGGCCGGAGCCGCTCTAGGTAAACGCTGGGGGAGGGTAGGGGGGCCGTGAGGAGCTCGCGGGCCGCAGAAAATAACCCCGCGGGCCGCATACAGCCCCCGGGCTGTGAGTTTGAGAACCCTGCCTTAAAGGGTTAATGCAGCCACCAATTAACCCTGACACATTAATGGGAGCAGGGGAAATCTGAAGGTTTGCCTGGGAACATCTCCCTGCGAGTTGGAGCCTGCCCACAGGTCTGTGTATGGAGACTGGTGGTTGTAGTTGCTGTCTTTGTCTTGTTACGACCCTGTGTTTTGTTATTGTTCTGTTTGGACTCTTTGTAAGTTCCCCCGGGAAGAAGGGATCACAACTGACTGAAGGCTGCCTGACTGTCTTATTTTGTGGGCTGGGAAATCGGCACACCAGCCCACTGATGTGTCTAGCCCTCAGCAACTACTGGTCTTGGTTTTTGTTCAGTGAGCTGTTTCTTTGGTCTATATGGTATGGTTCTTTTGGTTGCTGTGCAGTGCAGTCACTGTTACATAACTTGTGGTCTTGACTAGTCTTTCTCATTGCTTATCCAATCAGGCTTGGGTGTGCATCTGGTCATAAGCCTCCTGTCCTGCAAACTGCCTTGCACAGGTGGATTCCTACCTTCCCAGAGCAGCTTGCAGCATAGGGGCCAGTGATCAATGTCTTCGCTTTCCTGCATGCTGAAGATTAAATGCATCATCCAGGTCAGCTGTGTGGACTCGAAAGACCTGGCCAATTGTGAGTGTGTTCCTCCAGCGTAGCAGCTGGCATGGTACAGCTGTGCCAGTCAGGTAACTCCTAATCAGTGAGTGTGCAATAGCGAAAGGCAGATCTAATATGGGAAAAAGATATCCTACACATGTGCGTACGTGTGTGTACACATCTTCTGAATTACCAACACAACACTATTAGAATAGAGATCAGGAGACTACCTGGCTATGCTCAGAATCGACTGAGATGAATTCTTTAGTGAGGTAATATTTTGTCTCCCTTCTAATGACTTCTCCTTTTTGTTTCTTTGTTTTTATAGATGATATCAGGTTGTTTGGATTTGTCCGATTTACCACTGGGGATGCCATGAGCAAGCGAGTCAAGTTTGCCCTCATCACTTGGATCGGAGAGAACGTTAGCGGCCTGCAGAGAGCCAAAACCGGGACTGACAAAACTCTGGTCAAAGAAGTAGTACAGGTAATGCCACCTTTCTGACCTGCACTGCTTCTAGCCTTTTGAGAGCATGGGGTGGGAAGAGGGAAATTTGGTCATCCTTAGAAAACTATTCTCTTTTTAAAGCTTTAACTTTCCACCCTCCTTACCATCACCAAGACTCAATCTGCCCTTTGCATGCTCAGTTAAAAATTAGCTCCTTTGGACTCTCAGCTGTCACCAACACTTATGGCTGTAAGGAGAGCAATAAAAGTATGCATTCCAGTCCTTGCCTGGGTAAGCATATCTCTTAGCCCCTGTTCTTTCTCTGTCTGATATAAAAACCGCTTAATATTGAGGCATGTATAGCAGCGCACTGGTAGTTTAAATTAGATAAAGAGAATAGGAAAGAGACTGCCGTGCTAATTGTTTCAGTGATTTTTATTTTATTTTAGACCACAGAAGGCTCCAGGTTATCTCACTCTACAGAGACAATAGACTGCAAGGCTGGGCTTGCAATCGGTATTAATTAACAAGCAACTTTTAATAGTTAACTAGATTTGAATAGTTTCCCGGTTGGCATTGGGTGTAACAGGAACATGGAGATGTGTGCTTAGTACACACATCTCAGAAAGTTTCCCCAGTGGAATTAGTCTGTCCAAGCACAACCTATAATTTAACCATTTAGCGCATGCCTAGGACATTCTGACACAGCATTGTGTTCTCACAAAATTCAAGTTCAATGGACCTTAGTAGACTTAAATCAAGGAGTAGGGGAACTTCAGCTGTTAGAGAACTGCATTGTGGAATGCTGTGACTAAAATATCAGATCCTCTCATCTAAAATAGATAGAAGCAGAGAGGGCACTGGACTGGGAGTCAGGAGACCGGGGTTCTATTCCCAGCTCTTCCACTGGCCTACAGAGTAATCCTGGGCAAGTCATGTCTCTGCTCCGTGCCTCAGTTTCCCCATTTGTAAAATGGGAATGATGATACTGACCTCCTTAGTAAAGGGCTTTGAAATCTATTGCTGAAAGCACTGTGTCAGAACTAGGTGTTAAAATAGTCTTAGAGTTTAAGGCAAGAAGGGACCACCAAAAAACGTTCCTACCGCTGTTGTACGCAAGGGTATCCTAGCCAACAGCAGCACAACTATGACTGAATAGATTTACAGTTCAGCATTTGCTTCTGCTGAAGAAATGGTTATGGTGGGACCCATCTTTATAAACCAGTTCCCTAAATGTACTGCCTCTTTCTAGTGCCTCAGAATACCCTTTCTCATTGAGCTGTCAGAACAGGCTGAATATTGAAAATCATAGAAGAGATCGGACGGGACCTCAAACAGGTCATCTAGTCCAGTCCTCTGCACTCAAGGCAGAACTAAGTAATAACTAGACCATGCCTGACAGGTGTTTGTCCAACCTGTTCTTAAAAATCTCCAATGACTGAGATTTCACAACTTCCCTATGCAATTTGTTCCAGTGCTTAACTACCCTGACAGTTATTCTAGCTGAAAACTTCCTATCAAAGCTTTACGTCAAAGCCAAGAGTGGTTAACTCTCCAATAGCCTATTAAATCAAACAGGCTATTAAACAGGCAACCAATCAAGTTCAAATGACATGTAACAGGAAGTTATGGGCTGTTGTATGGGTCAGTTGTCCGCATTATAGTTTTGCCTAATGTCCAGTTTAAACTGCCCGTGCTGCAATTTAAGCCCATTGCTTATTGTCCTATCCTCAGAGGTTAATGAGAACAGTTTTTCATCCTCCTCCTTGTAACAACCTTGTCCCATAGTATTTGTCTACATTGAGAAAGCTCTTTGAGAGCGGAGTGTGCAGGATGAAAATGAAGGTCCCTTCCGTTTACTGTGTAATGTTTGTTGACTTAATGATTTTAACCTACAAATGACTCAAAAATGGGGCAGGCCTGCTGAAATTCAAACGCCTTCCTAGGAAATACCCATTTATGCTGCACCTCCCAACATGGGAACTACAGTGAAGGATTCATGCTGAAACAGAAGGTTGACCCCTATCAATGGTAGCGATGAAGCAAAGCTTTATTAATATGAAATTGGTTGCAAGCAGAAATATTAGTCTATTTATTTATATATTTTTTTGCCAAGAAAGCACAAGTTTTACCCAGTTTTGGTTCCCTGGGTGAGATAACAGGAGCTCTAGAAAGAGAAATAACATTAAAAAAAAAAACCCAGCTGTGTGAGCTGCTCACTATTTTGTGGCTTCTCTTGCATCCCGGCCCCCTATGTACACTTAGTTGTGTATTCTACCCATACTTAACACAGGGGATGCCTTCAGAATTAACAGTATGGCACAAGGTGTTTTTTGTATAGCAGATAACAGCTTTGAGTTTTGAATGATCAGAACAAGTCTCTGGGTTTCAAACAGTCAGTAGACCCTGGAGTAAAACGTGAAGGGCACTTGCTGTGGTAGAATATTTGTGAAAGTCCACCTTCCTCTCTCTAAGACCCAAGTTCCAATGAGAAGGAGTCCTGCTTGGGTATTCTTGGAGAGTCGCAGGAGGGTTAGACTAGATGACCCTTGCAGTACCTTTTAATCCTATGATTAACAGAGGCATAGCATGCGAGTCACGGGAGGTGATAGTACTGCTCTACTCGGAGCTGGTTAGGCCTCGGTTGGAGTACTACGTCCAGATTTGGTAACCAAAGTGTAGAAAGGATGTAGAGAGACTGGAAAGGATCCAGAGGCAAGCAACAAAGCTGATCCAAGGGATGGAATGTAAGTCATATGAGCAAAGGCTGAAGGAACGGGCTATGTTTAGTTTGGAAAAGAGGAGATTAAGAGGGGACATGATAGAGGTCTTCAAATACTTGAAATGCCGCCATAAAAAAGATGGAGAAAAGTGGTTCTCTTTTGCCACACAGGGCAAGACAAGAGGCAATGGGTTCAAACTACAGCAGAGCAGATTTCAATCTCTGGAAAAACTTCCTAACTGTAAGAACAGTAGGACAAGGGGAACAGACTGCTTGGGAGATTGTGGAAGCTCCTTCACTGGAGGTTTTCAAAAGGAGGCTGGATAGCCTGTCTTGGATGCTTTAGACACAACAAATCCTGCGTCTTGGCAGGTCCCTTCTAACTCTATGGTTCTATGATACACTATAGATGCATTTACAAGCAACGGGCTGAGCACTGTTCAAAGCTGAACAAATGCCAATAGGCACCGTGCTTCTGTCGAGATTCTAAAAGCAAGTGGAACTGGCCTGCCCTTTCTTTGTGCTTTGCATTCTTTTGGGTTCCTCTCCTGGAAGTGGCTGCAGTTGCTCTGTATTTTATGAAGTGGTATTTCAAGAATTGTAAAATTACTGGGCCAGATCCTCAACTGATGGAAATCAGCGCATTTGCATTGACTTCAGTGGAGCTGAAATCCCTCATCTTAAACTATGGCAAAAGGTCCAGACACTCTGTGCTTATTATACTGGAGGAGTTCAAGTAAACCTTGGGTGGGTCCTTTGTCAGGCTATTCAATTTCCACCCCCATCCCTCTGCCACAGCTGGAAAGCCAACATTCAGGTCTGTGACTTGCCCCAAACCCTTCTGCAAGGTCAGCTGAGGATGGGTTTGGAGTAGGGGTGGATGGCATGCAGACATGCACCCAGAGTGGGTGCCTTTTAACATGCTATTAAGGGGCGAGTGGAGACTCCTGCGGTATAGCTTGTTGGAGTTCAAATTAACTTGATGGAGCTCTGTCAGCATACTCCATCTCATGCTGCACACCTTGTGGTGTGGGAATGGCTGGGTAATTCATGGGGACTTCTGAATCTAAAAGCATAAATCTCTAGCACTTAAGCCGGCGGACCAAGTCCAATCAATTAGGAGCAGTAACAGCCTCAAACCTATGTATGTAGTCCAACCACGAGAGGGGGACAAAGATTTACACCGGACTAGTGTGGATTACACACTCCCCTGGCTGAAGGGGCTCACCCCAAATTTCAGAGATCCATAGCGGTTCAAATCCTACCGTAGGCCACCATTTATAATAGCAAAGATCGAACACAGGACACTTGGTGCTTTTTGATGCAAAGGTCCCATTGATAAAGCTGACCCAGGCTGGGTGGATATGTGGCTGCAGGTTTGGCAGCCTGATTGAGTAGGCCCCACTTGTTCACTTAAAATTATACACTAGTGTTGCACTTTAAACTTTTTGTGTCACTTAAAAAGCCAAGCCCTCTCCTAGATTTACCTGCTTTAATAATTGAGTTCTGTCTCTTGGTGCTCAAATACACATCCAACCTATTGGCTGTCTCCGTTTCTGTAACGATTGTTTTGACCTGCCTTGCTCAGGAGCACCCAGGAAATGTGGAAAGGTACAGCGTGCGCTAGGGCAGTGGTTCTCAAACTAGGGCCGCCGCTTGTGTAGGGAAAGCCCCTGGCGGGCCGGGCCTGTTGGGCTGAACCTGCGGACGCGGCAGGTAAACAATCGCGGCTCCCAGTGGCCGCGGTTCGCTGCTCCGGGCCAATGGGGGCTGAAGGAAGTGGCAGCCAGTACATCCCTCGGCCTGTGCTGCTTCCCACAGCTTCCATTGGCCTGGAGCAGCGAACCACAGCCACTGGGAGCTGCAATCGGCCAAACCGGCAGACGCGGCAGGTAAACAAACTGGCCCGGCCGGCCAGGGGCTTTCCCTGAACAAGCAGCGGCCCTAGTTTGAGAACCACTGACCTAGGGTAGTTGATGCTGTTTCGAGCTGTTTATGTTTCGAGCTGTTCTGAGGGCCATGAGTCTTCACTCTGTTTCCTCCATGATGAAATTTGGCACACATGGCCTTAGCACAGGAGGGCTGTCTTTTTACCTTAAAAAGGGGGGGGAAAGAAGAGGGGGGAAAAAAAGGCTCCATTTGGGTTTTAAAATGGGCAACTGTGCTGATGACTAATGACCGCCCTGTGCACCGTGGTCCTAACAGTGCCTTGCCCCACACCTCTGGAAGCCAGGCTGTCAAATGCTGCCATGCTGATTTTACACCCACTTTGCACTCTCCTTTGAGCTGGTATAGATGACTCCATGAGATGCAGGGCCGTGAATGATCAGGTCCAGCCTCTCTCTGATTGCTGCTGCAATGTCCACACATGTGCTACTTGCCTTGGCTCGCCTATCTGCTCTTGTTTGCAAAAGGGGTGTCCAAAGAGAGCAGGAGGCTGGTAGTACCAGCCTTTCTCTCCTGGCCTCCTCCCTTTCTGCAGATTGTAGAGATTCATTTAAAAAAAGTCTTAGTTCTCCTTGCTGCAGGGGAAACTCCTTTTTTTCCTCTTCCTTCATCTATGTTATTCTCATCTTAACTTAGGGTTTTAAGCTCCTCAGAGTAGGAAATCTTTGTTCTGTAAACACCAAGCTCTTCCATGGCTCTGTATAAATAAAGGGATTCCCAGTCCCTGGTTGGATGCATGCCTGGTACGAATGCTCACATTTGCTAGTTCAACATTTACCTTCTGGAAACCTTGACTATTCACGGTTTCCTCCAGCATTCCTGCCCAGAAAGTCATATGCTCTGTTGTCTGTCTAAAGCAAATTTGGGTGGAAAGCCGCTCGATTTTTATGAACAAATATTCATGGAATTCCTTTGGATGAGGAAATTGCTGGGGTTTGAAGACAAACTTGTTGAGTTCTGTTTTGCATTTAACAATCAATTCGTTTTTTTGAAGTGGGGAGGGGAAAGACGCCTGGCTACTCTGCACTGCACCAGCTGTGCAAAGCATCCCTACAAGCTGGTGGAATGGCCACTACTGGGTCACTTCCACCCAGGGACTTCATCTGTGCTGTAATGACTGCTGGAAGCCCACTCCAGCATAGGGTGATCAACCTCTGGCATAGAGCCACTGTTGCTCCATATCTATTCCCCGTGGGGGCCATAGGGGATGTTGCTGGATAAGAGGCTCCACTGATCCCTTAGTTGCTGTGTTGCCTGCCTGGGACTGTTGACAGCTCATCGAATATCAGGGTTGGAAGGGACCTCAGGAGGTCATCTAGTCCAACCCCCTGCTCAAAGCAGGACCAATCCCCAACTAAATCATCCCAGCTAGGGCTTTGTCAAGCCGGGCCTTAAAAACCTCCAAGGAAGGAGATTCCACCTCCTCCCTAGGTAACCCATTCCAGCTCTTCACCACCCTCCTAGTGAAATAGTGTTTCCTAATATCCAACCTAGACCTCCCCCACTGCAACTTGAGACCATTGCTCCTTGTTCTGTCATCTGCCACCACTGAGAACAGCCAAGCTCCATCCTCTTTGGAACCCCCTTTCAGGTAGTTGAAAGCAGATATCAAATCCCCCCTCATTCTTCTCTTCTGGAGACTAAACAATCCCAATTCCCTCAGCCTCTCCTCATAAGTCATGTGCTCCAGCCCCCTAATCATTTTTGTTGCCCTCTGCTGGACTCTTTCCAATTTTTCCAATGTAGTGTGGGGCCCAAAACTGGACACAGTACTCCAGATGAGGCCTCACCAATGTCGAATAAAGGGGAACGATCACGAATGAAGGTAACCTTCAGGCAGCTTTCACTTCTGTTGTATGGCCAGACTGGCACACAGCTAGGGCAGTACAAAGGTGTCTTAAGGACACTTTTACTCACACACTTCCTTGTGCTGTGTCCTCCTGGGCTAAGAAGATCTGGGCCTTAAATGTTCACTGTCCTCTTGGGTATGACTAATTCATCTTCTCTTCATTGCTTCTACTGTTGGGGAAACTGAAATGGCTAAAATACTGAAAACAAGATCTGAGGTCACGCTCTCTAAATTGCAAATGAAGTTGTCTTTAGATCAGACCGTGTCTGCTGCTAAAGTGGAGGTGAGGGGTGATGAAAATGCACTGATGTGGTAAGCGAAGAAAGGCTGCTGACTGTAATTTACCATGATTCATAGAACGAAGTACCCTGAGAGAGGAGCTGCGGGCTTAGCAGATCAACACATTCTATGTTACCAGGCTGAAATCTTATTTCAACGCCACTGAAAATGGAAAGGCAAATTACCCTTTTTTTATAGGGCGAGAGGCGGCCTGTCACCATGCAGACTTGTAAGGTGTAAAGTGGAAGCTGCTTCCTTTTAAGATCAGAGTGATGAGCCATCACTCTGAACTGAGGTGTGTGTGTGCATGCATGTTGTGCAACACTTCAAATGCTAGCACAGACAATTGTTTAATGAGACAGTGTGATAATCAGGCCTTCAGAGTAATGTGTGCTGCCTCTAGTGAATATGAATCGGCATCTCCCAAGTGAGACTGGGTGGATAGCATCTGTTAACTCAAACAGTAGTTCTGCTTCTGTCTTAACATGACCATTTTTAATCCCTTTTTTTTTTTTTTTCTGCCGGTGTTTTAACATAATAGCTATAACAAATGGAGATGGAATTCCTCCACCTCATAGTCCTGGTCTAATAAGGATAGTTCAGTGTCTAATGTTCTCAACCCACAATAAACAATATTCAGTAATCCAGTTTTTGACACCGTGGTCTAACTTTTCCTATCTAAGACCTTTTGCAAGAAGTTAGAGATCAGCTCAGATACAGTTGTCATTGGTCGGGTCCACATTTCCTAGAGGATGGTACTGGCTTCTCCCTACGGTCAGAATTGGTGGATACCAAGGTTGGCAAATGTTGCATTTGAAATGGCCTCACCTATAGTGTAGGGCCAGTGCCTTTGTGGCTGTGGCACTGGCTACAATGCAATAACTCCCCTCTATTATTCTAGTGCCTAGAAACCCCATTCAGGATCAAGGCTCCATTATGCGGGGCAATGCACACAGACATGGTGAGAGATGGTCTTTACCCTAAGCTGCTGGCAAACTAAATAGACAAAACAAAGAGTGAGAGGAAGGAAGTATTCTATCCCCTTTGTACAGATAGGGACTTGAGGCACACAGAGAGTATGGGATGTGCCCAAGGTCACCCAGAACATGTCTCCTCTAGGTTGCATCTGAACTGGACATAAACCAGCAGCTGCCTCCTGTAGACATAAGGGGTGGAATTCTGTACTGTGCCTCCAGGGAGGATTCTGACCTGCTGTGGGGCCCACTGCAAGCCACCTGGCATAATTTTAAAGCAGCCAGGAGCTGCTGTAACTCATCCTCCGCATAGGTGTATGTATTCCAATGACTTTCCTTCTGCCCTCGGCCCTGCCACGCCCTTTATGCCAGGACTTATAAGGGGGCCTCTGCAAGGCAGCCCAATTGTACACAATACCTGCCCCACGCAAATTCTGCCTTGGTTGGCTAAGGAGCTTTTGTGGCCCCCTGTATTAGAGCATTCAGAGGCCATATGGGAGGGAGAATCCTTTGCAAAGTTTCTTCCATACTGATGTTTAGCAGAGGAGAGCAGGTCAGAAATGTTGCATAAATCCCTTGTCTCTAAGTGGGAGAGACAGGCCCCAGTCCTGCAATCTGACCAGATGGGTGGACCCTTGCCTCCATGTAGAGTCCCGTGGAGGTCAGTGGTGCTCTAGGCAGGCAGAAGGGCCTGCCTGGATCAGCTCGCAGGATCTGGGCCTTGGTCTCTATTGCTTTCTCCTCCGCTGAGCACTCAAAAGGCAGAGCAGAGCGTACAATGCATTCCCATGTTGTAGTGCATTGTATACACTTTATTTTGTGTATTGTGTAAAATGATTCAAGAGGCAAAGCAAAGATGCTCCGGTTATTGCTGAATCCTGCTGTCCACGAAGATAACCGCCACGTTGTTTCCGTTATCTATAGGCTCACTGGTGGCTCTGGAGCGATACAAAAGCTGCAATTCACTGTAAAGGCTCTGCTGAGGTTGTAAAAAAATTTGGGGGTGGGGAGGCAAATCAAGAGGTTTGCAAACAGCCCCAGGACCCAGAGTCAGAGTTCTGCTTTGTGCCTGGATCAGCGAGGTCTGTTCTGACATTCATTTGAAAGGAATTAGAAAACTGGGTGTGGTGTGGGACGACTTTCCTTCCTGTCTCTTATAGCCCCCTCCCTTCTTCCCATCCTCCTGGGGCGGAGAAAAAGGAGCTCTGATGCAAGAACAGAAATCTGACTAAAGCCTGATGCTTGTGGACTTCTGTGTTCCAACTCTATTGGGAACCCTTATCGCCCCCGCCCCCACCTTGCTGTGATTAGCAGCTCCTGGGGGGAGAAAGGGTCACAATGCATGCTGGGGGTAGCAAAGCTTCTCTAAGTGGGAGCCTCTGATGGAGGGGTTACTGGATGCCACTGCCCCAGAGTCACTCATCTATCCCTTGCAGAAAAGTTGTCACTGCAGGGTCAGGACTAAGTGATGTCTGGAGGAAGGGAGCGGGGGGTAAATGAACCTTAATGAGGTTCGGCGTAAGGCATAGACACCTAAGCAGGTGCTTTTCTAACCTGGTTTGTCCGTTCCTGAGTTCATACACTTATTGGTACTGTATTGGGACTAAGCTGATGTCAGTGACTCTGTTTGGTTTGAGATGCAGCAGCATGTCCTGCAAGCAAAGATTGGCACTTATCATGCTGCAGGAAGGCTGCAGTTTGAAGCAAAGGTGGCAGCAATCCAGCCTTCTCTGCTACTTTTGGAGATTTTACATTGTATAGATAGTCGAGCTGGCAAGAAATACGTGGCTCACCTTCGGCATGGGGCAGGGGAAATCTCTACATTTCAGTAAGAATGATATGTATATACTGTACCTGGCAACATTGAATTAAATGTGAAAGGGTTAACAGACTCACTGCAGACTAACACCCTCTTAGTCTCTTGTAACACATACCGAATTGCTCTAGGCCACTCCGCACTGAAGCAGGGCTGCTATAACCAAGCAAGCTATAACCAAACCATGAGCTGCATTAAGCCAAGCAAAGATCACTCCTAGGCTATACCAAGTAGGACCATCCTGTGTGCTCTCTACAGTCAGGATGGTGAATTCCAGAGGGGAGAGCCCTCAGCTGGGAAAGTCCTGCTGTCCCGTCTAATCCCAGGAACCAACAACTCTTCGTTGGCATGAGGGAATATAGGGCAGGAAGTGGTGTCAGCTATATCTAAGATACTTGTATGGCCCCATTATTGTAGTATGTGAGCATCTCACCATCTCTAATGTATTTATTCTCTCCTCCCCTCACCCTTGTGGGGAAGGTGGTGTTCCTATTTTACAAATGGGGAACTCTGGCCCTTAATCCCTCTGTGCCTTATTTTTAAAGGTATTTAGGTGCTTGACTCAACCCTGCCCTGAGTGGCATGTACAAGGTCACACAGGACAGCTTTGGTAGCAGGAAGTTGAACTCAGGTCTCCAGATTCCCAGGGAAGCACCCAAATCACTGAACCACACTTCCTCTCTATCACCTGTGTGCCAGGCCATTCAGGCCTTAAAGAGGTTCCCTAGCAACTAGACTTGCACCTGGAAGTGAACAGGAAGCCAGCGCAAAGAACCGTGCACACCCCTGACAGTGTCTGCAGACAGAAAGGTACAAAGTAAAGCCTTAATTATGGCGGTGACCCAGATTACACTTCTAGGGTAAAAAAGCCAACACAGGAGGCATCTCAGCCATATAATAGGATAGGGATAGCTCAGGCCTTGGCTACACTGGTGCTGTACAGCGCTGCAACTTGCTGCGCTCAGGGGTGTGAAAACGCCCCCCGAGTGCAGCGCTGTAAAGCGCCAGTGTAATCAGAGCCTGCAGCGCTGCACGCTCGCTCGCAGCGCTGCAAGCTACTCCCCTCGGAGAGGTGGAGTACATACAGCTCTGCGAGAGCTCTCTCCCAGCGCTGGTGGCGCGACTACACTCGTGCTTCACAGCGCTGCCGCGGCAGCGCTGTGAATTCCCGAGTGTAGCCAAGGCCTAAGAAGCACAGAATAAACTGAGGGTGTAAACCTGCCTCACCAAGTTATGTCATACCCTGATAACTTAGGGGAACTCATTCTAACCCTGCATGCTGTGTCTTGTGCATCTGCTCAAACCCTGTCCAATTACAACAAAACATTTCCCTTGTATCTTTTGAACAGATATTTAATGGAGAAACATTGTGTGTTCCTCCAACTGCTGCAGATGGATTCTCACTTATTTTTCTGCTTAGCTTGGTGTAGTTTTTTTAGAGCAGGTCCAAAAGGAAATACAATTACTCTTTGTTTTATCACGTCCCTTTTCCTCCCTGTTTTTGTTGAAATTTGGGCAAAAAACTGTCAGTTGAAACTGAGAACATTTTGACCAGCTCCACTGATTGTGTTGCATTATGTTTTGGGTTTTACTCCACTCTGGTTAATCTTTATTTTCTTCTCACCTTCCCTACCCTTCTACTATCCCCTAAAACGCTAATATTGAGGTAGGCGTGGCAATGTAAGACCCTCTCCCTCCCTGTTCTCATACTCAACTCTGATATGGAGGGACCAGTACTCCATTCTGTTAAATTCTTTCCAGTCATTGGCAACTGACAAAGAACTGAAATAACTCGTGGTATTCTACATCCTTTAGCACTAATTCTGTCCCAGCTGTGCTGCGGCTTATAGATAATGCCAGAGCAGCAGCATAACTGCACCTAATGTATAATACACATCATTTGGCTCAGGGTTCCTGATGATGATGATGATGCATAAAGCAGGAAAGAATCCAACATGAATTTCAGAATCCAGGCTGAACTTGCAGAACTGGCTGTTGAGGAAAAGTCTCATCAGGGGACTGGACTAGATGACCCAGCAAGGTCCCTTCCAGTCCTACATTTTTATGATTCTGTGCTTCATTTGCACATTTTGCGCGGAGGCATAGTGGTGTGTGTTTTTGTTTGTTTTTGAAAGGCATTTATGGGCCAGCTACAACTCTCATTAAAGACTATGTAAAGACTTACCTTTTTTTAACGTAACCCTGGCACTGGCAAGCTTTTGTGTTAGAGAGGGGGAAGGTTTACTAACCCAGTGGGAAACAGACTGAAACTGCTAAACTCACAGGGGGGTTGTGTGGTAATACAGTGCAGTGAACAGCAACTTGATAGGACTCTGTTTGCTTGGGATTAACAAAAGCTGAGCCCCTCTACAGAGCTTCACGCAGAATAATTGCAAGTACAATGGCTCTTTGGGTTTCTTAGCTGGGTAAATCCTCATGGAACTTGAATGTCTTAAAATAGTCCCTTCCCCCTTCTGTATTCCAGACTCCTGAGCATAGCTGGATTAAGTGCTCCTGGGTTTCTCCCTTGTCAACATAAAACACCTAATTTTAAATAGTCACAATCTGTCAGTTACTTTCTGGGAAGGTAGCGCTGGTCTATCCTGTACCAGAAAGGAACTGATGATGGGGCTAAGGGGAACTGATTTGATCGGGGAGCCTGAAGTGCTGCCAAACAATTGTAATTTTCCAGAATTCCTTCTGACCACGATTTAAACTAAAGCAGAGCGAACCAGGTTTCACTTAGCTGCTATAAGCTTCTTTTCTTTCAAGTATCTTTTAAATATTGAGGTTCCCTGCAGTGTGAAATGGGATCAGTCGGGGCCTGCGTGCCTTCCTTTCCACTGCATGAAAAAAGTGGCAAATCTTTTCCAAATTGACCCTTTTCTCTCCCTTCCTCCCCCCAGTACAAATTGAGGCTCTTGAGAAACTGCCAAAATGAAAGCTCTCCATGTAGTGTAGAATTTGATGTCAATATAAAACCCACTTCTTCCCTATACACAGACGGACAGTCTTGGCTGGTCTGTTCCAGAACAGTTTACACCCAAACAAGATGACTGCTTCCCTATGAAAGCCTTGCCTAGTTCTTGCGAGGCTTCCTCTTCTGGGGTTTTGGGCTTTCATTTACTAAGAATCCTGGCTCTGCTGACTTCTTGATGCGGTCCAGCTGGGAGATCAGGCTTTTTGTCAGCAGTGCTGTTGCTGTTAAGTATCCACGGCCACACAGAGGACAAGGGAATGTAATCTTTTTGTTTAATTGTCTGATAGATGTTAGTGTCTGAAATGGGGAAAGGATAAATGAAATGCTTGCAGCTGTGGGAAGTGGTTAGGTTTAGGGAGCGAAGAGAAAATATGAAGCAAGAGGCAATTTGTGTGTGTGCGTGTGCGCACCCAACCCCTGCAGAAGCGGAAGTACATTTCACTAGTGATCTGAAAATGCTGAATCAGCACCAGTAGCCTTGCTTTAGTATAGTAGCACTAGTATCCCAGAGGTGCTGTGGAACCTCTTTCACAGTCTGTTCTGAAAAACCTCTTTTGCACGAGACCCCCCGGCAACGTATAGCTTTAAGGTTTCACAACTGACCTTCCTGTGAGCTGCATATACTTCTGCAGCTCTTCTGAATCTCTGTGCTGTGGCACCAACAGCCAGTGTCCCAAAGAATAGTTTATATTGCGTTAACCTTCGGTAGAGAGACTACAGAACATTTGGGAATTACCAGGCTGGATCAGAGCCAAGGTCCCTTTAGTCCAGTACCCTGTCTCCTTCAGTGACTGAAACTAGATGCTTCAGAGGCCAGTTCAAGACATCAGTTCATCTATTAGATACTTCTATGGCCCCCACTGCTGTGGCAACCGAGCACCTCACCGTTTAATCGATTTATCCTCAACACCGGAGTGAGGTTAGGGCAGTTCTGTTATACCTATTGTACAGATGGGAGAACTGAGGCACAAAGGCTAAGTGTTTTGCCCAATGTCACACTGGATGTTGGTGGCAGAGCAGGGAATTGACCCGGGTCTCTCAAGTCCACTGGGACAGCCTTCCTCAGCCCAGCAGCCTGCTGGATCGAACGGCAGTAGTTCCTGCTCTTCATAATTAATCTGCAGAAAGTCTTTAAAACGGCTTTTCTCTTGCATTGGCCAAGCCCAGCCTGGGACGAGAGTGGAATGATGACAGCAGTTGTTTAAAGTAGCTGTGGTGACACCGGGCCAGCGTAAGATCCCAATGTCTGACTGTAAAGCAATTAAAAAGTGGGGGAGGGAGGAGGGTTAACTGTCAGAGGCTGTGATTTTTTTATTATTCATATCCCAGCGATATGGAAATTAGCCTCCCACACAGATCATGAAATGATTTTTCTCATCAGGATGGCCTCTTGCTAATGGTCTCAGAAATACCAATTAAAAACTTCACTTTCAAATGCACGTTCACATTAATTCGTGATGACAAAATGCTTCTGATCTCTTCAGTTTTCAAACAGCCGGGCTGAGCAAAATGGGCTGGTTGTTCTTGCCACAAAGGTTCTGGGGGAAGGGTGATGAGGGTGGGGGACCCTGGCAGACAGTGGCAACAAAAATATCTGCAAGAGGTTTGTTCTGCAGGGAACCTAATTATGTTCTGTCTTCAGTCATACTGGCTTTCCTGCATTGATTGGCTACATCATTGGACAATCCTATTAATTTATAGATATGATTATGCAGTGTCCAAGATGCTATTAATGGCTTCAATGAAAAATCTTACCTGTACTGCACTTGGGATAAGAACTAGTCTTTTTTTCAAAGTCCCATGTGTGCAGGACCTGCGTGAGAGCACGTGAGTTACTGTAGCTGCACAAACCAAACGCGCCTCACGCGCCATCAGAGCCTGGAACGTGTAAGCTCACATGCCTGCTACTTGTTGGCTTAGGTGACTCTGGTGTTTTAGTAGTGTTAATTTTCCATTGTTGAAGATAAAACAAAGAGGAGTTGGCCAGGGAGTGCCAGCTGCATTGTTCACATTAATCAAAGAGGGCATGGAAAGGGGGTAAGTTTGGTATAGTTATCGTAATAGGTTGTTTTGTATGTATATTTGTAATAGTAAGTAAGGTTTAATGTTTATTTCCACTAAAATGTATCTTTATTTAATAAAGTTTATTTGAATGTCTCTGAATTGTTAATTTCGTGAGCATTCATAGCCCGCCATACAATTTCCATACCCAGTTGTGGCCCTCAGGCCAAAAAGTTTGCCCACCCCTGAGATAGTCCTTACTCCAAAGAGCTTACAGGTTAAATAGACAAAGTGTAGGAGAAAGCGTTGCAACCTGCATCTACCTTAACCTTAGGTGTCCTGGGCCAAAGGAGGTTCCAGTGGAAACAGCCTCCCAGTGTTTACACAGCTGGACAGTTTCTGGTCCCCAAGTAATTAACGCCATTCCCCTTTTCTCTATCTCTTTTAGAACTTTGCCAAAGAATTTGTGATCAGCGACCACAAAGAGCTGGAGGAGGAGTACATCAAGAATGAGCTGAAGAAAGCCGGGGGTGCTAATTATGATGCCCAGAACGAGTAAATGCACTAGCCACATGGTACCATCTGCCTGGATCAGGAAGGGAGGGGCAAAGCACAACCACCCAACTAAATTCTGATGAGGCGAACGAGAGAAGACCTGGCTTATTTGTGTGCACCTAAGAAGTCCCTTCCCTTCTCCCAAAATGGACTTTTATTTTCCATTTCATTTCCCTCTTCCATATGAGTTGTTTTTATTTTTTACAAAAGTTGCACAAGTAACTCAGTCCCCAAGCAGATGCTGATGCTTTCTATAACATGTTGGTTTACCTTTCCGTTTGGCCCTGCCCTTGTCATAGTCAACCTTGCTGTTCTTACAGGCCTGCCATTATTTTTTTTTTTTTGTATGTGTTCGCATTTGAATGGGGTTCAAAGTGGGCTCCGGTTACCACCTGGAGAAAAATCTCTAGAAATTGTGCACATACGGCATTTTTTTAAAGTTCCTGATGGTATTCTTGGGACTACATAATTTTCCTTCTTCGATGTTCAGATCTACTTGAGTTGACGCCACTTAAACTTTGATTAAATTACCTGAGCTTAGATGTCCAGTGGCGATAATGATGCTTAGCAGTTTAAAAAAAACAAATCTCGTTTTCAACTCTTAATCAATGGGAAGAAGTAAATTTGCCTTAAACATTGCTTGATGGTTGCTGTGCTGCACCTCCACCTTCCCCCTTCTTTAAAATTTGATCCAACGTGATTTGAATATTTTGAAGTTATCATGGCAACAGTAAACTGCGGGGGGGGGAGTAAAAGGTCTGGACATTTGTTCACTATTTTGTATACAGCGGTCTCGGGGGTTATTTTAAACAACTACAAAAATAACAGCTGCTGGATCCAAGCAGCCTTTTTTATTTCCCCCCCCCCCCCCCCCGCAAAGGTCATTTAAAAACAACATCTTGAGTCATCTGGGGGGCCCTAAGGCAGCTCCGTGATGCTCTAGCTTCATAACCCAAGAGATGGAGCAGAGCAGACCTGTCCATTCAGAATAGAATGTTCAACAGCAGTAGGTCAATGCTTAACATTCAGGGATTAATAAAATAACATTGGCACAGTTTTAGTTACCAAACAAAGATCTTTTCTGTATATTTTTTTCTCCCCCTCTTCCTCCCCCCCCCAATCTATGAGGAGTGTCCCCAGAATTAAGTTTAGGGAAAACTGTGTATTGGGGTTTGTGAATTGGCGCTAATAAAAACAAGTAAAGAAATGTTTTTTCAAAATAATGTTGTCTATGACTGTTTAGTTCTTTTAATACAACCTATCTGGGTTTGGTGGCTCTCTTAATTCCGGGTGTTTGTAGTGGGTGAAGGGAGGTGGGGTACAGAGCATGCAGCCTCGGTGCTCATTAGTAGAGCTTAGCACTGGTTTAAATTCATTTACGTATATTTAGTGTATACCGACCCTGTCTGCACTTCCCCTTCTGGTAAGTCAGAGCTGACCATAGTCAGCTGACACACTTTGTTCAGGAGCTCTGTGTCTGAATTTCCAGCACCGCCGAGACCAGCTGGGAATTGTAATTAGGTCGTAGCATGTTTCACTCTCACACAGCAGATGCAGGGAGGTCAGAAGCAGATTTCTGAGCAAGGAGTGCCTTTTCGGAGCAAGCCGCCCAATTTCCCTTAATGACTTGGCCCGTGTGTTACAATGCTGGGCTAACTGTAGTAAAAACTTACCTAAAAGGTAAATCAAATGGACATTTGTTGACAAGTTAAGATACAACAAAGGGGGAACAGAATGGAGTCTTGACTTCTAGCTCATCAATTCAAATGCAGCCCAGGTCAGGAAGCATTTAAACGCTGTTAGGGCCTGTGTGAAATGACTGAGTCAGGTTACAGTCTAGGAACAAGACTGTATCAGAAATTTCACCACATCCAGCTTTGAAGCCTTGTTAGTCGTTACACGGTGACCAAGGGCTGTGCTGGCATAGCGAACAAACTGCCCCTTCCCTTGTAGAGCTGCTCCCGTTTGGTCTGCTTTAAGGCAAGTCAGCGAGACAGTATGGAGGAGCTAGAATTACTGCTGCCTGCGTAGTACCTGCTCGATGGCTAGAAGAATTAAAGGCCACGTTCTGGCCACTGCTTTGCTCTGCTCCATGAACACAAGGCCACCAGAGCCTTTTTAACCAGCTCCCACAGGTGTTACCTGGAGAAGGGGGTGGCATAGAACCAGGATAGCAAGCACTATGCATTTCCCCCATGGCACAGGAAGTATCAGGGGTGTGGCTAGAGAAAGGGGGTGTGGTCAGAGTGCCACTGTGCTCCAATGATCCCCAGCTGCCAGACCTACCCACTGAGGCTGCTCTAATTTGCACCTCTTTGAGGGTGGGAGATAAAGGTGATGAACAACCACTTTCTGCCCCTTCACGCTCCGGTCTTGTGCTGCTGCCTGAGCACAAGGATCTCCCCTTCGGTGTTTAGAAATGTTAATCCAGCACCCTGCAAGCCTAACTACACTTGAAGAAAATGGGAAGGGAAAGAAATAATTTATGCCACCTACCAACTCAGGACTAGCCCTTTGGCGCTTTTTGAAACCATTTTGCACCCAGGCTAGAATTCACCAGAGTAGAATTAAATGGGTGGAACTGTATAAACAATAGCTACGGCTCAGATTTTCCTAAGCACTGTGTTGACCTGACTCTGACTTTAGTTTATACAGTTCTACTCTTTTAATAACAGTGTAATGGCAAATTTAAGATATCGCTGAGGATGAAGACCCTGATTGTCTGCCTCTTAAAACATAAGATTTGCTTTGTCTCAAAGAAATTTTTCAGTCCACACCCTTTTCTGCTGATACTTAACGCTATTATGCAACGTTCCAGATGGTAGTTTATAAGCACATGGAGCAAACTCTTCTTCAGGAATTAAGACTTTCCCTTCACCCGTCCCAGGCCCTTTTCAATGTAAACTTAATTTAAACTAGAAATTAAAACCTGTACATTTTTTACAGCAAACCCTTTTTCTAAGTTATAGCGATTGCCGAGTTTATTGATAGGAAGCCGAATGCTCCTCCCTTTACTTGTATGATCACTTCCAGCAAAGTCGCTGCAAACACCATTGTTCATAAAAATAACCGATGTTATCTCCTCTGCAGACTAAAACCTCTTTCTGGGGTGTTTGCTGTACTCTGTCTGGAAGAGTGTTCAGCCGGTGCGAATTCTATTAAACACGTTTTCTGGCTTGATCAGTATAATAGCCCTAGCTCTTAGAGAACACTTTTCAGCAGGAGATCGCAAAGGGCATAGTATGGGCCTTTCTCACTTTGAATAGGACCACACACAGTCCCACTAAGTCAATGGGGCAACTTGAAAAGTCAAACACCACTTGGTGTGACTTAGGGCATTCCAATCTGGCCCTGTGTGTTAGCCTTCTAACATAGGCGTCCTTCGCCTAGTGAGAGCTGTGACTGATTAATACCCCAGCCTGGGGTATATTTTAATGGGTGCAGTGGCAATGTTCAGAGGGTGTGCTTTTTACAAATGCAAGAATTCTATTTCCCCCCCCACAACACCACTTTGCATCTGTAGTCCCAGTCTTTCTCCCCTCCCTCCCACCTCCTACCCGCTTTCATTATGCTTTAAAGTACTATCTCTGCACAAAAGCGTCTGCTGCCTTGTTGTGGTGGCACTTAAGTCTTTAAAGCACCTTCATTACCACAGCATCGCTCATGCTGCACAGACTTTGTGGGGGTGGAGCTCTCCGGGGAGGATCCCCTCACCCCTCTGTCGAAGCCCAGAAGCGAATTAGCTGGAGTGACACATTGTTGGGGGCTGCGTTTGGCACCAAACAGATTGAAACTGCTCCATGTTACTTTTACGTTTGTGGTTCCTAAAATCCTCAAAATTACCAGTGCAACAGATGTAAAAGCAGCAGGGAAACAGCAACGGGGCTCATCACACCTGGTCGCCAAAGTGCTGGACTAACATCCGTTTTTGTAAGAGAGCCCATCTGACTGCTGTATGATAGCCACCTCCCACTCTGCGTCAGTCTCTCTCGTAAATGACTGGTTCTGTTGCAGGCAAATTCTCACTATGACCCTGAGCAGTGTTCCTCTAAGAACAGAAACGAGCTGCACAAGATGACCCTTGCTGCAAAGACCAGAACTCACAAGCTGGGGGTAAATAATCAGTGCTGTGTGTATGTTTTTACGTACGGCCGAGCCATACAGCACATGATGCCAGATTACTGGTTAGTGTTAAGTAGGCCACATTGAATGGAACCCTGTGGTGAGGTCCTAATCTCTGCAGCACTAAGTGTTGTAGGCATTTAATGCCAGGGTGCCAGAGGAGCTGGAGGCAAGGGTGAAGGAGAGCTGCAAGATTCCTTGTGAATTACAGACCAGTTTGCTTTAGTACCCCATACGTATTGTGTCATTGGAGCCAGGACAAGGCCTGCTAATGGATATATATCTCTTTGTGAATTGTCCATGGAGGGTGCTTGAATTTCTCAGATGTATTGGGTTTTTCAGAATGATTCACTGAACAAGTTATGCAAATATATTTTTGGTCTGTAGGTTTTGATTGGAAGCACACGGTTAGAGCCTCAGCTGCACCAGCGCAGTGATTTGCACACCGGTGGGGACAAGTAGCTTTACATCACTTTTCCAGCCCCATGATCACAGGGGCTGCTGGGGACCGAATCGGCTGATGGTATGAAGTCAGAGCAACTTCAGGGCTGCTCTAACTTGCATCAGCAGATAATGGCCCTCAAGGGCTCTCTGCGCCAGCCATGATAACTGGAGCTCATTGCTCTCTGGCCCCAATGCTGACACGTGCAGGGAAACTCCTGGTAACAGACCTTCTGCAGGCAGTGCCAAGGATCTCGTTGGGTGGTCTGACAGTGTGGGAATGAGGTATCTCATGAGGAAGCCTCTCCCTTATCTCTAGTAGATTCCCCCGGGACTGGACCTCATGAGATCTAGGGATTCATGTGGGTGGAACCTCCATGTCATGGGGGAAACCACAGAAGGAAAGACTAGAAGTGCAAACTCATGCAATCTCCACTCCCATACATGGGTAGTTCTTCCTATAGGAGAGCATCAGGGGCTTGGGAGTTCTCAAACAGAAGTGTCATTTCAGAAAAATTCAGGGGACGGGGCAAAGCCATGTCAGTATATAGACCATCTAATATGATTATCTTATATCCTGCAAAGTCGGGGGGCGGGGGGGAATGAGTGGTGCATATAGACCTATGAATAGTCTGATGGGGAGCAAAGCCAAGCCTGGGGGGAACAACTGCCCCCCTTGACCCAGAGCAAATGAGGGGCTGATAACCATCTCGGATTAGTGACTCAGGTAATGATATGGGGTGAAACAATGTTGGGAGAATGCAAAGGGGCTCAGAATCAGGCAGCAGCAGCAGCTATAAAATGAAACAAAGCAGCGTGGAAAAAAGTTCAGCGTGGCCTGCTGGTGCAGGAATGAAAGCTATTGTCGGTGACCTCCAGCATTTGCGACCCCTCTTGGGAAGTGTCACATTATCTGTTATCATAGGCCCAACCTAAGGGTTCCAGTGTGAGGCACTGGGCAACACAGTCGGTCAGCGTGTGAGGGCAGTGGTCTTTTTACAACACGATAAACTCTGTGCTGCTTTATACGAGTTAGTGCAATGAAAGGCCATTCACAGCCCACTCGGTCCTACATCACTGCACAGCTCCATCCTGTTCCCTGATTTGCTTTGCATACACTCTAGAGCAGGGGTCGGCAACCTTTCAGAAGCTGTGTGCCGAGTCTTCATTTATTCACTCTAATGTAAGGTTTCGCGTGCCAGTCATACATTTTAATGTTTTTAGAAGGTCTCTTTCTATAAGTCTATAATATATAACTAAACAATTGTTGTATGTAAAGTAAATAAGGTTTTTAAAATGTTTAAGAAGCTTCATTTAAACTTAAATTAAAACGCAGACTCCCCCGGACCGGTGGCCAGGACCCGGGCAGTGTGAGTGCCACTGAAAATCGGCTCATGTGCCGCCTTTGGCACGCGTGCCACAGTTTGCCTACCTCTGCTCTAGAGGCAACCCAGATGTTCCAAAGACAACCTCTTCAGGTTTCACTTATGGGCCCTAAACTAGCCCCGTTCGCCTCACTTGTGTAGGCTTATTGCTGCCATGAAAGAAAGAGAAACTTACGAGGCTAATTCACATTTTTTCAATCAGACTGTCCAATGAGGTTTTTTTCATTAACCTTAGCACTTCTTTAGAACGAGAGAGCCTTTTTATTTCAATACAGCTGACAGGGAACAAATAGCATCTGTTCAGCGCATATTACACTCAGGCACTAGATTAAAAGACTTATCTCCTTTATCATGATTGGCCTCATTTCTGCCTTGTAATTTGGCCTATCATGCAACAAAAACCATAAGCAGGATGTAATGCATCCTATTGGCAAATGACAGCAATGCAACTGCTCAACGTGCAGCTGAACTGTTCAACAGTTCAAACATGATTTTATTAAGAAGCGAGCGAGAAACCCAGGCGAGGTTCCACTAAGTAAAGTAGTTAAATGCTCGGAAAATAATCAGGGTGAAATCTTGGCCCCATGGGAGTCAGTTTTGCCATTGACTTCAGTGGGGCTAGGCTCTCACCCTGAGTCACTAACTGACTTGGGCTCAGTGCTGTTCTCAGTGAAGTTAATGGCAATGCTCTGATTGACTTCAATGACAGTTCCGTATGGAAGCAGGTGTGTGATTACGACAGTTGGTGTATATGCTTAGATACAGGTCTTGGTAGCTGGGTTCTAGCACAGTTGTCTTGACTCGTGTGCACAAGGATTTTTTTTTTATGATAGCACTGTGTGTGTGTGCGCGCGCGCATAAGTCGTGCAATAAAACTGTGCAATAGATAACCTGGGAAGAACATCTGTAGCAATGTGCTTACCACCATCTTACCTGTCAAAGAATCCATAGGGACCCTTGCTACCAATAATAACCATGTTAAAGAGTGGATGTAACTAGTATAGTTCAGATCAAGTGTGTATTTCAGTCTCCTAGATGCCTATGGACACTAATGTAATAGATTCATAGATTTTTAAGGGACCACTAGAACATCTCCTCCAGTGAGACTCAGACGGAGGCTTGGGAGCTGCAAGTGGTTCTTTTAATGTGTCTCCTGCGGCTCTTTGCAGCACATGATATTAAAAGACTGTGACTTAATTATTAACCAATCTAAGTTATTAACTAATCAGGAGCTTTTACTATGTTATTAACCAATTGTAGAATACTTGGTCAGTCATTTTGCTGTAAGAATTTTATATATAGTATATATAAATAATTAAATCTCTCTCTCTTTCTATCTATCTATCTAAAAAGTAACTGAAATAATGAATAATGAAAACTCTCCCTCAACATTTTCACTTCTTCTCTTGCTGATATTTAGCACTTCAAGTGCTGAAGAAGGTAACCATTGTCTCTAAACAGTGCCTTCCTCCTGCCCGCTTTATCAGAGGATTGTTACATGGAGCGAAGGAGCTAGTGATACATTAGCATGGACGTGTGTGCCTAACCTAGAAGGTGTTTTACTTACAGCCTTTGGGATGGTGTATTCCAGGCAGGGACATGAAATGGGAAGCAGGAAGGGATTCAATAAATGAATGCAAGCATTGAACAAATCCTCTCTGTTGTGAAGTGTAACAACGCTAAGGGCTTGTCTACACTGTGCTGCTGTAATGGTGTAGGTGTAGATACTACCATTGGGTTCTCCTGTCGAGGTAGCTAATCCACCTTCCTGAGGTGCAGTAGCTAGACTGACTGAAGAATTTGTCTGTTGACCTAGTGACGTGTTGTCTACACCAGGGCTTAGGTAGGCCAAGTATCAGTTCCCAGTGTAGACCAGGCCCGAGAGTCAAGCTCCCTGGAGACAGGGAAGGACCAATATATCCTGAGCATTCTGCAATGCACTACAGGACCAGCACAACAGGAGCCCATGGCTGGAAACTGACACCAGAGCATTCAAATTAGAAATGAAAGAAAACATTTTTAACAGTGGGGGAGATTAAGCACTGGAACAAACTACCAAGGGAAGTGGTAGATTTTCCATCTCTTGATGGCTTACAAGACCGGATGCCTTTCTGGAAGACATGCTTTGGTCCAACACAAGGCATTGAGCTTCATATAGGGGTAACAGTTTAATGAACTGCGATATACAGGTCAGACTGGATGATCTCGTGGTCCCTCTGGCCTAAACCCAGGGGCACAGTGGGGATTGAGCTGTGCCTGAAAGTCAGAATTTGATCTCTGCTTCCCTGGAACGTAAACTGAGCCAGCCCATTCACAGGGCTGATGTCTCCCTAATTCTTCCACGAAGATCAGCACAGAGCCTGTCCGCACCCAGGGGTGGTGGAACTGGAGGGAGAACAGGGCGCTGTAATGAAAATATTGGGAGGGCCTCACCCTGTGTAAACTCATGCATGCCTGGGAGGGGGGCAGAGGCAAGAGTGGGACCCAGAGGGACTGGAGCAGCTGCCGCAGGGCCCAGGTTTGGGCTGGGGAGAGGAGAACAAGACCCAGAAGGTTAGAACAGGACCAAGACAAGGTAGGAACCCCCATGACCCATGTCTCCAGCTAGCTGCACCCCCTCTCTCCCATTGAGTCTCAGAAACCTCCCCCCACACTACCTCCTATCCCTTCGCCCCATCTCCAATTTCAGGGAGCTTCTGCTCACCCCCACCCCATCTGCACCCATGTCTCTCATGCAGCTATAGAGACACTGGAACATGTGTTTGAAATAGGGTTTTTTCCTATTTCCAGCCCCATTGTTATTAGAGTAAAGGGCTGAAGGAGGGTGGCTGTTTTACGCCAAATGCTACTTTGAGCGCAGCCAGAAAAGCTGAAGCCATCCAGCATGAAAAGAATGTAGGAATGGATGTAGAATTAAATTCAGTCACTAAAAGTTCATCCTCTTAAATCTGAAGGGCAAGACACCAAGAGAGTTTGATTTTAAATATATTCAACCACCTTTTAAAGGCACAGCATTTCAGTGAGGCTAAAGGTGAGGCAGTGTGACCTAGCGGGCGAAGCATTGGCCTGGGACTCCAAAGCCCTGGGTTCGATTCCCAGCTCTGTCATTAGCCTGCTGTGTAACCTTGGGCCAATCACTCCCCTCTCTGTGCCTCAGTTTCCCCATTGGTAAAATGGGGGTAATGATGTTGACATCCTTTGTAAAGTGCTTTGAGACTGAGGGATGTATAAGAGGTAGATCTTATTACTTTACATAGGGTCAGCGATTCTTCCCATTGAGCTCCACAGCATTGCTGCTGTCCTTCTTTGGAGATAGGCCAGCCCAGCAATGCTAGGAGGACAGCAGAACGTTTATTTACCTTGAACCTTCATAGAACAAAAAGATAAAAACATAGCAGCCTGGTGAAGGCTGGGTTGAAAAATCAGGCCCTTTCTCCCCTTCCTTTTTGTGTGAAGGAAGGGGAGAAAGCAGGCTGTTAGATTTTGTAATGCTGCCACTTAAAACCCTCATCATCAATCAGCATCCAGTGAATAAATGAGAACGTAGCAAAATAGTGCAGAGAAACAAAAAACAAACCCCAAAACTGTAGGATCTGCAGGTTTTTTCCTGAATCAGTGATTTTTATCCTCTCCCTGATGTTAAAGCAGGAGTTTTGGAAGTTTGTACTGTGTGTATTTCAGTGAGACATTTACCTGAGCAAACTCAGCAATTTAGCACGTTGTTCAGTGCAAATTGGCCCCTCCAAGGCTTTGGGGGAGTTCCTGCTTCGTGTGATAATCTCTCGTGCTCTAGGAACCATTATTAGCTTGTCTGAGTGAGTAGAAGTGATGTGAATATGATGAGAAAAACAGAAGGATAATTCCCCTTTTCTTTGGACCTTACTGCTCTGCTGACAAGAAAGGAAACAGTGACTGGTATGTTACACTTCTGTCTTTTCCATTCCAATATCTGAACGGCCACTAACATCTAGACAGCAAAATGTACAGTAACAGACTAAGTCACACACAACTGCCACTACAAAAGATGCTAAAATGAAGGGAGCTGGGTTCTTACTATACATCTTGCATTCTGTATCCTGTGCATAGTGACACAGACTAGTTTCAAAGCTAAAATTCAGACAAATCCTATAGAGGCTACTACCTACATCCCACATTTTACAGCTTTAAAAGCTATGAAAGACTTCTAAAATGTTGCAAGCAGAAGTAATGCACAGCTTGCTTTCAAGGATCTAAAATTACCACATATAGTCCAAAATTCCCCTGAAGTTTGGCTTTTTTGGAAACTTAAATCACAATAACAAATCAAACTTCAGCATAAACTTTCTCTCCAAGCTTGGCTGTCCCCACAGTTTCCCAGGAATCCCTTCTCTAGCCTAAAGAACAGGAGTACTTGTGGCACCTTAGGGCAGGTCTACACTAACCCCCCCAATTCAAACTAAGGTACGCAACTTCACCTACGTGAATAACATAGCTGAAGTTCGAAGTACCTTAGTTCGAACTTACCTCAGTCCAGATGCGGCAGGCAGGCTCCCCCGTCGACTTCGCCGAGCTGGAGTACCGCAGTCGACAGCGAGCACTTCCGGGTTCGACTTATCTCGTCCAGACAAGACGCGATAAGTCGAACCCTGAAGTTCGATTTGCTTGCCGCTGAACTACCGGGTAAGTGTAGACCTACCCCAAGAGACTAACAAATTTATTAGAGCATAAGCTTTTGTGGGCTACAGCCCACTTCTTCGGATGCATATAGAATGGAACATATATTGAGGAGATATATATACACACACATACAGAGAGCATGAAGAAGTGGGAGTTGTCTTACCAACTCTGAGAGGCCAATCAAGTAAGTGAAAAAAAAACTTTTGAAGTGATAATCAAGATAGCCCCAGTACAGAGAGTTTGATAAGAAGTGTGAGAATACTTACATGGGGAGATAGATTCAATGTTTGTAATGGCTCAGCCATTCCCAGTCCTTATTCAATCCTAAATTGATTGCATCTAGTTTGCATATCAATTCCAGCTCAGCAGTCTCTCGTTGCAGTCTGTTTTTGAAGTTGACTCTAGCCTAGTCATTTGTTCTCTTTCTTTTATATTAGATGGAGCTAGCAAGCTCCACCTGCCAGTGTGAGTCAGCAATAATTACTCTGCATCTTTATGCCGGCTTTAGCACCTGAACTCAATATGACTCAAAAGTCCTGCTAGAAACTGTCATCCTGTTAGAAAGGATCTTCGAGAATATATGTATTTTGAATTCATGCTTTATTGCAAGCTTTGACATCTAGAGAGTCACAAGAAAGAACACACACACACATATATATACTTAATGGAAAACTGGTATTGATTTAATTTTTGGGAAAGATTTTTTTTTAGTAAAATCCATGTTGCTGGCAGAGATCATTTCAAAGCCAATGGTTCTGGTATGTTACATTTTGAAATTAAAGACGTTTCTTTGAAAGAAATGCCACATACCTAGAAGGACAAAAGATCTTTTTGTATGTATGTGAACGTTGGCCCGTTACTGGATCAAGTACTCCAAACTAGCAAATCTGCACCAGCAATAGACCATTTGTGGACTTTTTACAATAGAGTTTTCTAATATCATTCATAGCAGTAATTTTTTGAATTCTTGGCTTTTAAAAGGTTCTTTGTGAGGAAAATGTGGTTTAGATTGAATCAGGGATATGGGAGTTGGAAGGAAGCACAGTCCACTTCCCCATTAAATAGAATACTTTTCACATTAAATGGTAGCGTGAATGAATCAGAGATGAATCATATGAATCAGAGATAGGCCTGATTTATAAAGTTTGGATACACCGCCAGATCTGAACTTCCCCTCTCTTTTGGGTCTGGGGAAGAGAAAAGAGAGTCATATCTCGGGTTTTGGTTCCAGTCCAACTCTTATGTAAATCACCGACCAATTTAAAAGGGAAAAGAATTGCCACTCCTGGGGCTTAGCCCTGAATTGCTACATGAGAGTTTTAGAATCAAATCCTGTAGTGCCCTGGGAACTGAAAACATTCAGTATCACCCCGAAGGCCCTCAGCACCTTGCAGGATCCATCCCTTAGTTCAGAATTTCAGCAGATACTGTATGAATTTTTGTTTATATGTCAATAACAGTGTGGAGAAAGAGACTGATGTTTCCAGGACATAAGATAGAATGAGCCATGTGTTAAAAGACTAAGGAGGTGTACAAGGACTTGAACAATACTTTCTGAGGCTGTCTCCTGCTGAGTGATTTATGGAACTGTGTTGCCATTGGCCTCTAAGCAGGCAGTAGCTTTGTGATTCGGGGAATCAATTACAAACACACACAAATAGGTTGGACATACTAGCATTCACATCTTTACTGATTGGTTATGGTGATGCCATGTTCGCTAAATAAACCTGTGCCAACATTTGCATCTTGAATCACTGATTGAAATTAAATTCATTTCAAATCGCCAGGGGAACGGACTCCCACTAATTTTGACTGCGAAGGAAATTTTCAAAGGGAAAGATGCCAACATCTTAGAGCCAAACATAAGCTACAGCTGCACAGGGGGAATGTGTAGTAGCATGTGCCAATAGCTGTAAATGTTCCCAGGTAAGCTGCTGTTTTTCATACATGAAGACCCCTTTGCCCGTGCATATTAGGCAGCTTCCTTTGAAAATTTGGCCTTTAATGGCCCACTGTCAAAAATGTTCATGTTTTTGTATATTGTACATCAACATTCACTATTCAAAAACCTGCCCACAGTTCAACAATCAGCCTGACGACTAGCGCTAGAAAGACACATTTCATTATATTTCCACACACACACCCCATCCCAAATATCAATTCCATGGAAATTTTCTGTGTAGCTCCACTGACAAAACATCCAGACAAATCCTGTTCTGTAACAGTTCTCTGGGTAAGCAATGCCCAGTCACAAAAACTGAATTCCAGCACCTCTTCTGCCACAGAACATCAGCATGTTCACTTTCCCTGCACTTCTGAATCGTTAGGAACATTGTGCTATAAATATTACAGAAGTATGGCAGTAAGAACAACATACTGAAGGAAGGGCAGCTGGGTACCAGGCGGCCCTCACACTGGATCAGTGATGGAGCTCAGGCTACTGTTGAAGAGATGGGAGAGATCTGTTCCTGTAGGTCACCTAATCCATCCCTGTGCCTGTGCAAGATTGTTCCCTATTGTGAGGAGCAAAGTGATCTCCAACAGATGCCCAGTTATGTGTTTCATAGTCTCATATCAAATTTAATTGCATGAATTAAGACTGAACTACAGGATCTGTTAAAGAACATTAGCTGGGGGTCCAATCCTGTGAGGTACTGTGCTCCCTCAGTTCCACAGAAGTCAATACATTTTTCTAACTGATTTTCATAGGAACAGGCACTCAGCTATCACTGTGATGGGTGTTCAGGTAGACAGACAGACAATGACCTTGTGTCAATGAAAGCTGAACTTGCTCAGCTCTTAGCAGGACTGGGTGCTTACTTAGGGTAATAAAAATAAAAAAGGAAAAACGATTTAATTCTCAGGAGATAAGTTATCCATCCCTGTTCTTTCATGCCAGAAGATAAGTTTGGTTTCATCAACATAAAATTTGCCTGTTAATGTTTCTCTGTGGGCCTGCAGAGCTCAAAATTTCAATTTTCTAGCCTGGTAGAAACAAGATGAGATCAACCCAGACAACAGCTCCCAGGTGCACTGTTGAGAAGCAGACTCACCCCTGCAGCGCCTCCTGCTGGTCGTCCAGGGAATTAGCTCACCAGCCTCTGGAGCGCCCTCTGCAGGCCAGTGATCCAACTCATTCTCTCCTTCTCAGCTCCCGTATCCCTCCCAGGACCCCGGTGCCCTTTGCTCTGGGTGCTGCCCCCTGGCAGTACCCACACACTAGGTCTCTCCTCCCTGGGGAACCCCCACCCACTATCCCCACCTTGCCTCAGCACTAGGCCACTGCCAGTCACCAACTAGCCCCCGCTCCCTGGGGCAGACTGCAGTATAGGCCACTCATCACTGGCAAGAGAGGTTTGGACCTGCTGCCTTGGCCTAGCCCTGGGCTGCCCTCTGCAACCCCCAGTACCCCTTGGCCTTCCGCTAGGGCGCAGCCTGGGGCTATCCAGGCTGGAGCTCCTCAGCCTTTCCCCAGCCCTGCTCTACTACAGGTGCCCTGTCTAGCTCCCTGCAGCCCTTGCCCTTGCCCTTCTCCCTCTGAATGTGTAGAGAGAGACTGCTGAGTGCCTGGCTCCCAGCCTTCTTATACAGGCCAGCTGTTGCCTGATTGGGGCGTGGCCCAGCTGTGGCTACTTCCCCAATCAGCCCAGTAGCTTTTCCCTTTGCCCCAGCCCTCTGCCAGGGCTGTTTTAAACCCTTCCAGGCAGGAGCGGGGTAACCACCCCGCTACATGCACTAAGCTAGTTTTTGAGCAGTGAGCCCTATAGAAAAGGCTGCTGGACTCTGGAGCCATGCAGGGCAGATGCCAGAATTAAGTGGTACTTCTCAACCGGATCCTCAAGGAGATACAAGCTGAGACATTCTTCTCCACCAGCCCAGGAAGAAAGGATTACGAAGAGAATGTATTACAGTGCTTCAGGTCCGATGGCTTTGTCAGACATCCAGAGATGCACTGGAGCTGAGTTGCATCTTTGCCCTTTTCTTCATTGTGATGGGTTGATATTCATTTAGGGAGAAGCTTAATGTTGACACTGGCTCAAGTCCATCAATGTTATTTTTATATTAGCCGTAATCTTTCTACTTGACACTGTTCCCTTTAGCATATTCCACATGCTGAAGCAGCAGCAGTTCCTAGAGAGAATTTAAGAATTTTCACAATAGATAAAATGTTTTCTTTGGCTTTGGCCATTGGGTTTTGGTATCAATGAGACAGGCGTGAAGGGAGAGCGACTATTCCCAGACAGGCTTGCTACATGGTGGCAAGGCAGAGGACACGATAAATTCACTAGGCCTCCTTTCAAATCATCCCATCTGTTATAAGGGGCCCAGAAGGGCAAAATGGTGATACAAGACTCGGATTCAGGAAAAGGAGTTTTTCCCTCTAGTGAAGGTTTTCTTCAGATTAGAGCAACTATTGAAAACTCAGTGCCCAAGACAGCTTTGTGTTGCAATATTCTCAGCATGCTGATGACACTCAACTCTACGGAAATTGTATCTTCTGTGTTTGCCCAGTGATGAGCACTATTGAGCCTCACTCCTGATGGAGGGCTCTGGGAACCACAATACAATTAATACTAATCCAGACCGTGCAGAGTCTCCTGTTCCTCGTTGCCTGGCTGAGATACAGGCAAGAATGAGAGAGAGGATTCAGATAACTTCAGGTGAGATGGCAGGTAACAGAGATGCTCCCTCTATTTGTCAGACTCATTCCAAACCCAGGGATTATTTGGGATTCTTGTTTGCTCTTAGAATCCCAAGGGAAAACTATGATCCAATGGATTTATTTCTCCCAATCTGTCTGACAGGTTGCTGGCTTTCAAGGATGGAAGATGAGGACATTGAGACTGCTCTAGCCACTGAAGGGACTGTTAGAAGAAGCACTTTAGCTGAATCCATTCTGCTTGTTGGTTCACCAGATCTCAAGTCTGACATGTTCAAGGCCCATTTACACAGGATTTCCCTCAGGAAGCTAGTTGTTAGATGGTTATGAGAAGCCTGGTCTTGAATGGAGGGTACTGGCTGGGTTTCTTATAGTATGTGTAAGGAGGATCTGAATGAATTATTCCCTGACAGTAGTTGGGAGGGGGAGAAACTTCAGGAGCAAACTGTATTTACCTGAACACATCTACTCTGTTTAGATATCCAGCAGATAGAGCGGTGTTGCTGAAAGTAATCAACTTTGGTTGGTGTTGGGATGCAAATCACTTTAGTACTGAATGCAGGGGTAGTGAAATGCTGTTACCAATGTTGTTGTCATGAATAAAGGGGAGCAGAACTGGGCTTAACCTGTCCCAAATGAGGGGGTCACCCCCAGCTGAAAGGACCTTTTTAAGCCAGGGACTCGAATGCCAGAGCCCTATGAAATTAAGAGGGGTGGGGACAGGTGTCCCAGCCAGAATGTGTGGCTGCTCCCCAAGGGTCCCCGGTCTGGTTTAACATGTTCCTCCCCACTGTTCAAAGAAAGAGATAAATAGGCTTCATTAGGAGCGTCTTTGCTATTTTAAATGCTCAATCAGAGCTGAAATCACTTGTGGTGGGACAATATTTCTGCACAGCCTGCTAGGAGCTAAAAATCACTGAAAGCTGAAATCAGTCAGATTAGTCTGTTTTATTCAGACAATTCTTCATGGACATGTCACTTCACAAACAGGAAAATTAACAGGGTAATTAGCCTGTACTTCACAGGGTCACACGCACAGTGCAACAGGAAGCCTTTCACACATGCCTAGAAAAGGAAACTGAAGAGCCTTTCAGTTTATCCATCAACCCCACCCCAATGTGAGAGAAGAATCATGTTCATATATTTGAGTCTATTTTGTCTGTATTCCAAATAACGGAGAGCCCTTTAGCTAAGTGATTTCCATGTGATTTTTGCACAGCTAAAACGCCAGGCAATGCTATGTAAACCTAATTATTTAATCAACTACTACTATGATGATTATTATTATTTACTATTTGTATTGCTGTAGTGCCTAAGTGGTCCAGTCATGGACCAGGGCTCCATTGAGTTTGGTGTTGTACAAACACAGAGCAAAAAGACACTCCCTTACCCAAGAAAGGAAGAGAACCAAGTTCAGTTTATTCACACAATATAATTTTCCACAGATCCTGTTGGGTCTTACTCCATACTTCCTTGTACAATGCCATACTGATTACAGGTGACTGTGACATTTTCTTTTTACCAGGTTATACATTTACAGGTCTGAGATATGGAAAGAACCTACTTAGTCTTTGCTGGTGGTTTTACGTGAATAACTGGTAACCCTTGAGCCTTTACTTGACATCATCTGTTAAACTAGGTACACTTTGAAAAGCTCACATCTGAAAGAACAATCAGCTTGTCAGGCTGATCTGAACTCAGCATTTTTAAGGGTTTTTTTTAAAAGTGTAAAATGATGATTTGTTTATGAAAAATGTACAGCGTATTTAGCTTTCATACGAATAGGACGTTTTGCTTCCCTGATCGATGGCCAAGTGATTAGTAAAATAGCAAAAGACACAGTCCCTTTTGTGCCTTAAGGGGTTGGAAGGCAATGTGTACCCTTTTCTTTGTCTTTGTGCACCCCTGCACAGCCTGGTACAACCCAGCCTACCTGCCCATACTGGATACATCAGTTCTGGCCAGCTACCACCCATTCCGAAGCAAACTCATAGAGAATATAACTGAAGGCCAACTTCATGCTCTTTTAATTGAAGTTAATATCCTAGAAGAGATGCAACTTGTGTTCAGGCCAGGACATGGAACTGAAACCGCTCTATTGGTACTCATGGATGATTTCCTGCTGTTGACGTATAAAAGACAGACATTCATTCACATCCCTCTGGATCTCTCAGAAGCGTTCAGTACTGTCAACCATGAGACATTTCTCTCTCACCTGAGGGAGGAGTCTATGGTAAAATGGTTTGAGTCCATCCTGGAAGGATACATCCAATGAGTAACGATGGGAAACTGCCCCTCACCACAAGACCTCTCACTGGTGGAGTCCCACAAAGATCAATTCTCTTTCTGGTCCTGGAGCCATTGATTCAATTGGTCAGATGACATGAACTCAGGTGTCAGCAGCAATATGCAGATGGCCTATAGCTCCACGTATACTTCACTACATATGACACACCACTACCACCGAGATGGCCCGCTGCTTGGATGAGATCAGCTCATGGATGAAAACAGTTGGCTGAAGCTGAACTTGAATAAGATAGAGCTGATGCTGATGGGTTGAGAAAAGCATTTTGAGGACTTTGCAGTCACGGTACAGTCTTCTTTGATTGCAGGCACACACCCACAATTGTGCAGTTTGGTCTGTAGTTTAAGAGTGCTCCTGGATCCCTCACTGATACTAAACTCTCACATAGCAGCATCCACAAATAACCTCCTACCATCTCCATTTGTCTAGGAGACTCTATCCCATCCTGGCGGATGATGATCTGGCCTGTTATTCATGTTTCTGTCACCTCCCGTCTGAGCTACAATACAATATACCTGGGCATGACGCCTTCAGCACTTAGGAAACTCCAGCTAGTGCATAGCAACACAGTTACTGTGAGTACATCACACCTATCCTCTGCTTTCTGCACTGGCCCCCAGGTAGACTATTGACTCAAGTTCAAGGTTTCGTCCTTATCTTCAAAGCGCTCAGTGGCCTGGGCCCAGCATATCTAAAAGATCAAGTACAACAATGGGGTGAAGACTGTGGTCAACAACATCACTCGTCTGGCACAACGGAAATTCCTACAATAAGGGTCAAGCTTGTTTGTGTAGGAGATGGAGTTTTCTCAAGGGCTGGCCTAAGACTGTGGAATGAACTCCCCCAGGAATTAAGGACCATCCTAAACCTCGCCATCTTTTGCTCCAAGTGTAAGGTGTGTTTCTTTGACCTGCCTTCTCTAACATAACATATAGCAATTTGTATAGATATAGATTTCAGAAAAATCCCTACCACAGCAAAACATACTTCTCCCCTGGAGGACAATTCAGAGAATAAACAAGACCAGACAAATGTTAGTCACGTTGCTTTAGGGCACTACTGCAAGGCACTCAGATACAATGATGAGCACAGTATACACACCAATATAGAACAGAATAGCCCAAGCTATCTGCTTCCATTGAAATATGGGGGTCAGGATTAAGTGTGAAATCAGCACTAATTATACTATGTTTATATGATGCTTAAAAAGACACCTGTGGCCAAGAAAGAAAACTATTGCCAAATGCATAAAGGAGGTTAGCAAAACCTATTTTTAAGAGGGGTAAAGGATTAAGAAGCTCCTAAATCATTAATCTTTTTAAATGAATCCCAAAGCAAAATTCAAACCAGTTTTGAACAGTATATTTTATACAGCTACTGAAGAAATATACTACCTAATCTCTGCTATTTCACATCTGCTTTGTCCAGATGTGAGGGGAAGTGGACATTCTCCATAACAGCTTGCCATGGGAAGTAGTGGAAGTCCTATAGTCTGAATCACTTAAATCTGGACTGATGTAGGGAATGATAAAATGACCTAATAGTCTTTTCCATTTCTGATTTCTACAGTTCTGCGGGATGTTTTGTTGACCAATATATGCCTGCTCACATACATATGTTATCTTGATCATATGTATTGTTCACACCATATGTATTAATCATTAAGCGCAAATATTATTAAGCATAAGTATACAGCTGCAGTGTTGCTGCAGCCATGTAAGTCCCAGGATTTTAGAAAGATAAGGTGGGTGAGGTACTATCATTTATTGGATTAAAAAGAACAGGCTCTCTGGGTAAGCTCGAAAGCTTGTCTCACCAACAGAAGTTGGTCCAATTAAAGATATTACCTCACCCATCCTGGCTCTCTAAGCATAAATAGAGCAGTTTGATCACCCAAAATGGCCTTTATCTTTATTGTAACCCTGTTCATTTATGCTACATATCCCAGAACACCTTGCATTTGCTGAAGTAAGCTTTGGCTTAAGTAGATGGGAAAACTATCAGTATCAGGCATATGATTATTTTATCATAGCAACAGGCAGGGAGTTAACCTCACAAGCCTATTTACCCTGGTACAGGGCTAAAGGAGGCCTTCATGCCCCTTAGTACTTTGAAGACATGGGTTCAGAACAAAGATAAGGGGTATACCATGGTATCCAAAAAACAAGCTAAAAATCTGATTGATTGAATCTAGTTTCAGATGACATGTACAGTACCTTTTACTGTTAACCACGTAGGGTATAAACAGATGGCTTTAGGGGTATAACTTCGGGAAACACACTTTCTGTGTAAGGTGAATGTAACACCTCTGCATGAGATAGCGTCTCAGAGACTGATTGTGATGTTATCTGATTAAAATATGACCATATAGATCATTGTTGCAACCACTGTTATATATTTACAGCAAATCTTGTACAAAGGTTGTGAAGTGAGGCGTCTATGAAAAGGTTCTGATTTGCTGGTTATGATTATGCTATCTGTATGCATGTATCATTTTTGTATTTGAAGTTATAAGTATTGGCTCTATACCTAGATGTCAAATGTTTGCTCCTGGGGTAACGCTCACAAGGTAGCTAGCCAGCACTTCTTGGAGGGACTATTCAAATTGAGTGACCCATCAAAAGAACATTTAACTGATAATGGAAATTCCTGCTGTGACTAAGCGAAATGCATGGACATGTGACTTGCCCATGTGACTCCAAACTCCATCTTGTTGCTGTAATTTTCCACAGTAAGAACGATGGGATTCCCTCCACATGGCAAAAGCTATGAAAGGCCCTGGAAACACCTCCATTTTGTCTTCAATCCTGCTTCTTAAATCTGGAGGAACTTTGCTACAAACTGAAGCTCTGAACAAAGGACTGAATGACCCATCCAAGCTGTGGATGTATTCCAGAGAGACTTGACTTAAGCCAGCAGTTTATTCCATCACTGCTACAAGCCTGAACCAAGAACTTTGCAATTACTGTATGTATTTGATTCTTTTAACCAATTTTAACTCTCACCTTTCTTTCTTTTTTTTTAATGAAGAAACCTTTAGATTTTAGATACTAAAGGATTGGCATCAGCGTGATTTTTGGGTAAGATCTAAGTTATATATTGACCTGGGTATGTGGCTGGTTCTTTGGGATCAGAAGAACCTATTATTGGATGAGACTGGTTGTAAAGAACCACTCATCTCTGAATTCAGTGTTTTTGGTGGTGATACAAGAACTGGAATGCCCAAGGAAACTGCTTTTATGACTTCTTGTTAGCCATTGTGGTGAAACAGGAGTTTACTTTTGCGGCTGGTTTGGTATATCTTATGAAAGAATAAACACCAGTTTGGGATTGTGTTAGCTCTATTTCTCAGCAGTTTGTCCCGAATTTGGCATCCTCAGTTGTGACCCACTAAGGCACGGTTACACTGGTATCCTACAGGACATTTTTTCTGTACTATTTTAAGAAACCTGACTGACATTGGTTATTTGGTCTCTTGAGTATATTTCATAATGAACCAAAATATGGTCAAGCAAATGACTATACCATTTATCAATAGATTTCTATTTGGCTGACTTGATTAAATGCTTGGGGAATCTATTCTAAACCTCTCTTAGAGTGAGACATGTGAACCCACATTGCATACACCTCAATTAGAGGTTGCTAAAGGAATTATGCACTCTGATACCAGTGCAAAACATGGATAGGCAGGGACAAAGCAATGGATTAGAATAGGCCTCTCTGCTTGCAGAGTTTGTAGAATTTATAGGAACAATAAGTCTGATTAGCAGGAATGGTAAATTGAGTAATAGTTAGTACTTGTATTGATACCAGGACATACTGTGCCTAGACCAGGACTGCCTGTTTGATATGCATAATTGCACAAGTTCACCAAACGGTGGGAGTTTTCTGTAGGGAAAAAAAGATAGTTTGCCTTTTTAAAAAGAAACATAACAGCTGTTCCCTTGGTTTCCCTTTACCTTGTGACTTCTCTGTATCACTCAGTGTTTTCCAGTGCCAATATTCAGTGGTCTCAGACTCATAGCTACTAAAGACAACTTAATCCTGATCCTCAACTGGTGTACACTGGGGTAGATCCATTGAAGTCAACGGAACTAATCCAATTAACTCTGCCCCAATGATTCCTAATTCAGTTATTTCCATTTCCATCTATATCTCCAATTTCCCTTCAAACAACTTTCCTTTCATACCAACCTGTTTCACAGAGGAAGTCTTCCAGAAACCTGGTAGCCAGATTCAAGCATTTCCTTTTCTCTACTTTTTGTTGTTCTCGTCACATTGCAGCTCTTAGGGCCTGATTTGGCACTCCCTGGTATTCTGTGGCAGCGTTTACACCAGTAAAAAGGGACGTTAAGACCACCAGATCAGAATGGCAGCATTTTATACCCACTTGGCACAGGGGCAAATGACAGCACAAGGTGCCGGGCACTGAAGAATCAGCCCCACTACCCTTTCGGTGCACACGACAACGTGAAACCTGGGTGCATTGATTGAGGAAGTTGTTTAGCATGCACACAAATCAATGCTTACAAAGTACTTAATCAGGCGTACTGTATTACGTTCGCGTAGGGCGAGACGAGTAGCCTGTAAATGCAGCATATCCAGTCCCTACTGCTGAAATACATCTCTGTAGCATAATGAGACTTGTGTTATATAATAGTATGTGCTGAGTAATCTACTCTGCTTTTTCTACGGATTGCCAGTATGATTGTGATAGTGGGATTTCAGAGTAACGTACTAAATACTTTCAAATGTGGATTATTAACAAATCCTGTGGGTGCTGTGTGCTTCTGACAAAGTGCTGTGCATCCCCAATTCTGATCAGTCTTAAGGTAATTTGAGGGTGCTCAGACCCTCACAAGGTTTGTCACACAGTCCCCTTGCCTTATGTAACTTGGAAAACATCTTTGTAGTGCCTTCCTCTTACTGACACCAGCCACTTCTTTAAATGGTACCATTCACACAATGTACAGTCAACCTGTGGAACTCATTGCAATTGGATGTTGTGAAGGGAAAAAAGTATAAGTGGGTTCAAAAAAGAATTAGATACTTTCATGGAAGATAGGTCCATCAATCGCTATTAGCCAACAGGGCCGGCTTTAGCAGGTGCGGGGCCCCACGCCGGGACGCGAATTGTCTTGTGCCCTCGACTCCGCCCCGGCCCCGCCCTGACTCCGCCCCCTCCCTGCCTCATTGGATCCCTCCCCAAATCCCCGCCCTGGCCCTGCCCCCAGACCCGCCCCCTCACTGCCCCATTGGATCCCTCCCCAAATCCCCGCCCTGGCCCCGCCTCTTCCCCAATCACATCGCATTCCTCCTCCTCACCTCTCCCTCCCAGGCTTGCGCTGATCAGCTGTATGGCGGCGCAAGCACTGGAGGGAGGGGGGAGAAGCAGGACCTGGCTTTTTTTTTTTTTTCCCGCTCCGCCGGCAGCCCCGGACGTTGCGGGGCTCTCTTAGGTGCGGGGCCCCATTCCGGGGAATCGGCCGAATTGGCTTAAAGCCGGCACTGTTAGCCAAGATGGTCAGGGACGCAATCCCATGCTCTGGATGTCCCTAAACCTTTTACTGCCAGACGCCAGACAGAGGATGAATCACTCAATAAATTGCCCTGTTCTGTTCAATCCCTCTGAAGCATCTGGCACCAGGCACTGTCAGAAGACAGGATACTGGGCTAGATGGACACTGGTCTGGTCCAGTATGGCCATTCTTATGTTCTTATGATTCTGTTCTGTGGACTGAGTATTCTGCTCAGCAGATATCTCTGTGTTACTAATATTGGACTTTATTGGCTTTGCTGGGTAAGCATGCTCTTTGATATAAGATTGGGTAGAAATAAAAACCTTCTTCATGAATTTGTCCATTATGGACTTGATCTTAAAGGTGCTGAGTGCCTTCAGGTCCCTTTGAAGTCAGTTGGAATTGAGGACATTCAACACCACACAGGAATGCAGAGATCCTTGCAGAATCAAGCTCTATTTCTTTTTCCACTTGCATCTACCAGAGCATGTAGACATCTAAGATGCTAAATTATGCATTCACCCAGTATCTGAGCAAGCTTTGTTTATTATATTTATTCTATTCCCTGTATTGGAACCAGAATTTCCCTTTATTGGGAAATTCCACGATTTTATAAATTCAATTCCAAATCGGAATAAAAATAAAGAATATAGAAATTTCCCATGACATTTAATTTCTACAAAAAATTCATTTTAGGTCAATTAAACTTTTCATGTCTATTTTGACTTTTTAAAATTATGATATAAAATAGAAACCTTTGAAATGAGAAGTCATTTTGAAACAAAAACTGAAAACATTCCATTCTCAAAAATGTTGAAACTGAACGTTTTGAAACTTATCGTAACACTTTTTTCATTCTTCCCCTCACCCCACCCCCCTAATGAAATTTTATCAAAATTGACATGTTCCCCTGGGAAGTTCTGGTTTTGACAAAATGGTATTTTTGATGGGAAAACATTCCATCAGAACATTTTCAACCATCTCTACCCTGTTTTTTTGTTTCACATTGAAAAGGCTTTAATTTTGATCTGTACAGTATTACCTGCTGTTGTTCATACATATTTCCAACAGGCAGAACAATCTACATATGAGGGCTCTGTTAATAACTGGGACTCCAACCCCACATCCAATGTTTTCCCTTACTCATAGCATTGTAAGATGGGAGAACTGGCATTTTGGACATATTGCTGGCATGAATACAAATGTCTCTCAGACATTAGGCACTGTTGAATTGCTATGGCAACGGTTGTCAAGGAGACTTCTAAAATATTGATTCATTGGGTGCAATGGTAAATGTTTCTGATGATAATCAGAAAATGTTTTGCTGTAGTATGTGTTTCTCAGGGGCTTTGGGCTTCAAACGAAGTGGAATTAACTTGTATGTTATTTTGATCCTACATTCCTTAGCTGTTGCGGAGAACTTGGCAAAACACAGTTCATTATAATTCACTTTCACCATCTTCATCCACCGTGAAATGCTTCGACTATCGCATTTGCTTTACTTAGAACAAACTGGCAAGAAATGGCATGGTCCTTAATTTCTGCAGCTGCTGGTTCCTTTTTATGCTGATAGACTGGTGTAAATATTCAATAAGACTAGAGGCAAAAGAATTTATAAGGATTCCCATTGGACACTTCCGCTGTTAAACATTTGACTTGTGCATGTCTCTCTTCTTCTCTTCCACAATGACAGATGATGGTCTCTTTGATGATGATCAGGTAGAAGAAGTAGAATGGATAAGGCACTAGAGTAGGAGTAAGGGGATCTGGATTCTATTCCTGGCTCTGCCACTAAGCTGCTGTGTGACCACAAACAAGTCACTTCACCTCTCTGTCTCTCTTCCCCTTCTTAACCTCCTCCTGTCTTGTCAGTTTGGGTGTAAGCTCTTTGGGGCAGGGACTGTCTCTATGTATTTGTACAGTGCCTAGAACAATGGGAACTCACGCTGATAGGAGCCGCTAGTGCTCCCATAATATCAATAAAATATAACAATTCCATTTCTTTGTATCGTGTACGGAAACTGATCAGTTGTTTACATTGGAGAGAGAGAGAGAGAATATTTTGGATGATGTTTATTTTCTATGCCTAGAAACCATTCTTCTTTTCATGTTCTATAACTATGAAGGTGTGTCAGGAATTTTCCAATTCCAGGAGAGCGGTTCCAGTCGTTTTGTGCAGTGGAAGGACTTCAAGTCTTGGCTTTGAGTTAATGGAATTTGTTGCATGGGTTTTTCCTTACAAAATTCTATTGCATTTGCCTACAGCTTTGGAGAGAACCATTGTTATAAAGCAAAGAGGCGCGCAAGAATAACTATGGTTTGACTCTAGAATTTGTTTCCCAGTATAATTAAAGACCATATAAGTTCCAGTGCATTATTATGCTAGCCTGTGACAAACCAAGGCTCTTTCTCTTTGGGTTGTTGGAGGCTCATACACTGGGACGTGTAAGGTATCTGGGTAAGTACTTAATGACCCGTTGCGTTGACAAGCTTTGTTGGCTTGCAAGAACAGCACAGGTATTAGCAAAAACCTCACTGAAACAGGGTGGCATGGCCCTTAAGGGCTGGGGCTAGCCAACCCTGATTAGAAAATGAGCTGTACCTGGGAAAGATCAACAGGGGGCAAAGGCTCAGAGATTAGCGAGATCTAGGCATAAGCGGAAAGTCCTGGGAGTTAGGACTGAGACTTCAGCCAAGTAGGGTCTGCCAAAGCCGGAAAGGCCCAAGGGAGGAGGAAAAGAAACCTTTGTTTTATGTGGAATTTTGGACAGACTTGAAAACTTTATTTTGAATGTTTGTTAATTTAATAAAGCAGAACTGGAGAAGGGCTGGGAATGGACAAAAGTGGTGGAGTTTATTGAACAGTCCAAGAGGGGAAACTGAGGCAGGCCACATGTAGCATGACATGAGGTCACAAGGGGGCACAGAGGAGGTGGCTAGAGCGTTTGCACTCATCAACTAGTTGATGATTTTTGCCTTTTCGTTCTCTCTGGAATTATTTATAGCAGCTAAAGAGAGAAGAAGAAACACAGGGAAGCATGAATATTGTCAAGGTGCAGATGAAGGACTTTGTTTGCCCCCCAGCTATTGGGATCACTGTAATTCAAAGCAACAAGATTCATGAGATAAACAGCTATGGTTGTTACTGATCATGAATGCACTACATGAGTATCCACACAAGACTGACTAAACTCTCAAAGTCCTGTCCCAGCATGCACTGGGCTCTCTGTAAAACCTGGCATGAATTCTTTGCAGGAAGACTCTGCTTTGGTTGTTCCAGGCTCCTTGCCATCTGGAAGGGACACACGTTAGAAATGTGCTGACTGTTGTGTACAGTAACCTAAGATTTCTATATTGTTATTAGCAATGCAGCATTTATTAGTGTGGTTTGCCCTTGAGGAAGGACACGATTGACATGGAAAGGTCCCCAGTAAAGACAATATATTCCTAGATTGTCTATGCAGCAGAGTGTCGAGCCACCAACTGCCATTCAATGAAAAATAGTTCCTAAAGATTCTAAAATAGCTTTGCTATGGGTGTTTACTACAGAGATACCTCCTGATTAGAACTGCAGCTACAATTAGAAGCTCTGGCTAATTTCTCATTTACATGTTTCTTAAGAAAAAGGGAGATGCATCAAAACATTATATTCCACCATAAGCAAATGTAATGAAGACTTCAAGCAATAAAAAAGAAAAGCAGACAAGCTTAAGAAAATTAGCAATCAGGGACCAGTCATTTTATTATTAGAAACACAATCTTTGTATGCTAGACACTGAGTGAAAATGTATTGTATTTGATTAAAATCAGATGCCGTTAGCAAAGGAGTCGGACAAATTGTACAAATTGTTTTGTGCAGCTTCTCCCTACTGACTCAGCTAAAATTTATTTAAATCTATTTCAGCTGTGATTGCTTTAACCCTTTGCGAGGATTCTGGTGCGGCTAGAGAACACTCCACAGGAGCATTTTAGATCTTCATTGCAATGCAATGATTATAAACCGTTTTGATCCAGCCGCTGCACTGATGTTTCACAGCTTCTTTGTAGCTTTGTAACATCTCATCACACTTTTCAATCTTTCCACCACTTTTTCAGTGTCCTTTGAAGTGATCTGCATGTGGCCAATATAAAAAATCAGCTGGTGTTCTTCCTGCTGAAAGGATTAAGTGCTAATGGCATTCCTACCCTGTACCTGTCCACATTTCCTGTAATAACATAAAAATGGTAAATAGCACATTTCAGGCCTCCCTGTTTGTCTGAAGGACTCGGGGATTTGTAATAGAGATGAGCCTAAACCAAGCCCCAAAGATCCAGTGACAACAGGGAAAGGGGGTGTGTGAGTGGAAATCCGGGCCTCATTGAAGTCAATGGCAAAACTCTTCTTGGCTACAATGGAGTCAGGATTTACCCTGAGCTTTGGGTTTAGAGCCCAATCTGTGTCCCGCCCTTATCTCAATAAACGTGCCTAAGCAAAGCCCTGGATCTGAATAGCCCTGAGCTATGGTGAGGTTACAACAGAACTTCATGAGTTGGGCCTCTCTCTCATTTACAATATTTTCTCTACACTGGGACGCCCTTCCACTTCTGGACAAGAAGAGGTTCCTACAAACTTGTTGTGACTTGTTCTTATAGTAAGGTGACCAAACAGCAGGTGTGAAAAATCTGGACAGGGGTGGGAGTAAAAGGAGCCCATATAAGAAAAAGACCCCCAAATTGGGACTGTCCCTATAAAATCAGGACATCTGGTCACCCTATTTTATAGATCTTATCTTATAGTTGCTGTAGTAAGTTCAAGTGATGTGATGTTAGTTGCAAATTCCAGATCAATTCAAATCAGAACAAAGACAGATCTACATGCATAGCAAATCCTCTATTACTCGATTTTCTGAACTACTTAACCATACGAGACTCTGACCTCAAATTCTTTTTATTTTACTTTGATGAAGGCAGCAATTTTCTTTCAAGCCAGATATGCTTTTTTCCACCAAATGAATTGCTATAGAACGGTACATTGCACAGATTCCAAGACAGGTTCAGGTTCATTACAGAATACAATTCTAAAAGGTTCCTGCCTTCATGAATGAGTCTGACAACAAAAATTGTCTCATTAAAAAGAGGGTTGATACTTTCTCTGTTCAACATCATAAAGAATTTCCAAATCACAATATTTTGTTTTTCAGCCAATATATTTCAGTTTCGGATGTTCCATTTTTTGGCAAAAAACAAACCAAAAAAAAAATCCACATTTTTCATGGAAAGCCGACACTTGGTGAAAAATTTCATTTAATTGAAAATCCAATTGTCCATTAAAAACCAGTTTTGATGGAAAATTTTCAACCAGGCCTCATGATAGTTGGCCTTGTGCAGAGACCCAGTGACTTGGGTTCTACTTGCTCACAAGTTACAGGACCAGGTATTTCATTTGCTCTTGTTTAGAACCCTCGACAGCTTTGAAGATCCTTTTAAATCTTGACTTCCGCTGCATGAGTATTTGATAACGCTGAGGAAATCATACACAAAAGAATACATTGATGACAAGCTAATTTTTGCCTGTGTGCTCACGACAGAAAGCAAAATAATTGTCTGGGTCATTTTGTTTCATTTCAGTGCACAGTCCACACAGACACAGCTGCAGGGCCTCAAATGTGTACCAGTGCATTAAAAGCTATACGATAAATATAAAATTGTCAGCTACATTGCCTGAAATTGCTTGTACGGGGCATAGAATTATATAACTACAATTATAATTGTTACCCTAAGAAGCATCAGATACTGTGAACTAGGTACATGTGTGCACATTGCTCGGGCATTTTTCTTCATCAGTTAACCCTTTGTCATCACAACTCTGCACAGCTTCCCAGCCACACCTTTTAAAGGCATTTAAATATCCATGAAATAAACAGCCCATGAGCATGTATGTATGCTGCATGTAATATTCCTCCATTGCTCCACGTGGTTCAGTTGATTTTAGAAGTGCAGTTAGGTCAAGGGCAAATGAGTGTTACTGATAGCGCCTCACCCACCTTGTCTATCTTTTATTGGACCAACGTCTGTTGGTGAGAGAGACCAGCTTTTGAGCCATACAGAGCTCCTCTTCAGGTCTGTGGGTGAACACTTTTCACAAAACACTCACTCCACATCTGACCCATCAATCCTCATCCTCAAAGGAAACCTGCACAACACTCCCAAAAGACAAGCCTGGGAGCTCAAACTCACAGCTTTGAAGACATTAAAAATCATGGTCTCGCTAAAGATACTGGATCCGTGGCTTATTAGAGCAATCTGTGGCTTTTCAAAGTCAGTTTTGAATCTCACATAGAACAGGAAAAGGATTTGACTTCCAACTCTCCACAGGACATCCCTCTTACTGTGTGCTCAGTGGGGAAGAGAATTAAATAATAATTCACCACATCTCCCCCAGCCCTGCTACTCAGCACTACAAATCTTCCAACTCAGGGCAAGTAACTGTGGTCTTTCCTCTGGCTAGAGGAAGAGAAGAGCTCTCACTAAGCCCTTTCCTGCAAACCTCTGGATGGAATCTATAGCTGTGGAAGGGCAACAAGGTATGTATTATAGTAAATCTACACATGGATTATGTCCTGACCATTACACAGATTTAACATCTTCAAATCCTTTTCACAATGTATATCGTTTACAAACCTGTCCTTTGAAAGACCCGTGGTGATAGAATCAGTGAACATCAACCCCCGTCTGTTTTCCCAGGGGTAACAGGAGAAAGAAACAAATGGAGATCCAAGAGTCAAAGACCTGAGGGGATAGCTCCATGCCCTACTCTTCCTGCTTGGGTCACTCAACCCAGAAACTGATTTAACAAACCCTCTGGAAGTTATAAGATTGTAGAGCTGTCACTGAGAGCATGGGGTCCTGGTCCAGGACTGAGGCTCGTAGGCCCTACGAACATACAAATAATAAATAATAATCATTCTAATAATAATTGGTCTGCAGAATCTTCATTATTGGTGATGACCTAAGCTGGCAAGAAACTAGCTTGACTCAGATCCCAGGCTGAGTTTGCAGTTAGAAAAAGCTTCCTTTTCATCTGTAAACCGAACACTTTGGAAATGGAAATTACTGAGAGACAGTAAACATAGGATCACATGTTGTTATGTCAGATCCATGCTGTGAAATAGATCTAGGCACTTGGGTAGCATGTGACACATTCATAAGAAAAGAAGGTAAAAATCAAAGATTCAAAATCTCAAGACAAAAAGTTTTATTTTGGGGTTCTGAATTTTTTTTTTCAATGAAAAGTTGGTAAGTTTTTAGAAAAAAAAGTGAAACGTTTCACTGACAAAAAGCCATTGGTTTTGTTAATTTTTTTTTAAAAAGTCTATCAGGTCTAGTCCAAAGTGGGTAGTTTTGATAAATAACTGGCAAGGACATTGATTCAATACTGACTCAGCTAGAAAAGTGCTGGATGTGGAATCTTTATCATCCATTCTTATAACATCATGGTCTTTCCTTAGAGGTTTTTCACTCATGTATTGACCAGACAGACACAATACTGCTCAACGTTCTAGAGCTGACCTACAAAAGCTGGTGGCTGTTCAGGTAGAAGTTGAATAGCAGTTTTCAAAGCAAGTACAGAACACAACTCTGGCATCTAGGCCTACATTCCCAGTCGGAAATAAAACCAACCACTGACTTAACTGGTGCCAGTCTTCACGTCAGTATGTAAGATATTGCTGTGTACATAATGGCAGGCACATTTATATATTCTCTTGCCTTGTCACTCCTTTACCACTCTATAATTACGTGTTTTCTAATGCTCCTTTGGGACATTTGATTATCTGAACGGTTCCATAGAAATGCAATGTGATGTCATTTTTGTACAGCGATCAAAGCTTGAGCCAGAGTGGAAGCTTAGAAAATAGGGCACTTTAACCTTAATTTGACACACTATTCAATCCTAAGAGCATGAGAACAAAACAGTTAGTGAATGGTTAGTGAATAAGTCCTTTTTTCGCCACAACCTGCTGACAGTAATCAGTATTCAGTTCACTCTGAAGCAGGAATGCTTCCCATCTTATAATTGTGCTTACCACTCCAGTACCAGTTCCTGAGAATGAATTTCTAGGTGTGTGGAGACTAGTGCAAGGGATTAAAACAAGGGAGTGCATTGAGAACCAGTCTTTGGCTCTTGCTAAGGGTTTAACCTTCAGTGACCCTGTGCTTTGTTATTCTGTTATTTCTAGGATTTCAAAAAGAGAAATATTTTCACTCTTCTATTATCCAAAATAAGCCAGGATTCTTTGTGAGAGGTTCTGTGTTGTTTAGTGGACTGAGCATTAAACTGGGAGCCAGGAGCTCCTGGCTGTAATTCTTGCTCTGACGCTGATGTGCCGGGTGTAGAGTAGAGTAAATGTAGGGTGACCAGATGTACCGATTTTATAGGGACAGTCACGATTTTTGGGTCTTTTTCTTATATAGGCTCCTATTACCCCCCCACTCCCTGTCCTGATTTTTCACATTTGCTGTCTGGTCACCCTAAGTAAATGCCCTACGTGTTTGAACCCCTGGGTATATACTCCTATATATTTCTACATCCACGAGCAGTGCCTTGCACGTCTACACTGTATTTTTAGCTGTGCAGTGTCCCTCTGCCTCCTTGCTGTAGGAGACTTTCCCTACCACGGTAAAAGGCTTCAGCAATTGGGAAAGGCTCCGGCAGCTGGGGAGGCAAAAAGGCAAAACCTCTGGCAGAGGGAAAAGACTCTGGCTGTGGCAGTATTTTACATGCTACTCTAAGGGCTGGTCCACATTAACCGTCCACTTCGAACTAAGATACGCAACTTCAGCTCCGTTATCCACGTAGCTAAAGTCGAAGTATCTTAGTTCGAACTTACCGCGGGTCCACACGCGGCAGGCAGGCTCCCCCATCGACTCCGCGTACTCCTCTCGCGGAGCAGGAATACCGGTGTCAACGGCAAGCAGTTCCAGGATCGATCTGGGATCGATTTATCGCATCTAGACAAGATGCGATAAATTGATCCCAGAAGATCGATTGCTTACCGCCGGACCCGGAGGTAAGTATAGACGTACCCTAAGTGTAGATGTAGCCTTAGGGACTGATTCCAGTCCAGGGAATCGCCTTTGCTTTCAATAGTTATTGGATCAGGCCTCCTCTAGGCCTCTGCTTCTCTTAAAAAAAATAAACGATTTACCAATCTGTCAGAGGTCCTGTGAGAATAAAGAAGTTAATGTCTGTAAAGCACTTGGAAGTAGTAAAAGTACTTATTATTCTATTTCTAAACTCATCCAAGTCATAATGTTGGCGCCTGCAAATAGTGGGGGGAAAAAATCCACTGCTGGCTTTTGGGTCCTTCTGAGACTGAGATAATCTTTGCTTCTGCTTATCTCGCTGTGAAAACAGCATAAGCAAGGTCAGAAAAGCAGGAGTGTCTAATTAGAGCTGCAGTGAGCTTCTGGCCAGAGAAAAAGCCCCCCCTGGGATCACTTGCAAAATTCCTGCTGTGTTGGCCCATCACAAGGAAATGTCACCCATATATTGAAATGTTGCACATTTGCAATGGGGGAGCAAATTTTGCTTTCCCTAACACTAGCAGTATTAGGTATATTGTAGATTGAGAGTCTCTGTAAAAAGGAAAAATAGCATTGGTCTGACTGTTATGACAGTCAATTATTATGGTACTTTGTGAGTCACTGATGGTGTAATCCGAGTGCAGACAAATGGATTTTAACTAGCATCAAGAGGCTCCATATCCCACTGCCAATCAGCAACTTGCTCTAATAACCAGTGGGAGCAGCAGTTCTATAGGGGATAGGAGTGGGGGGATGAGTGTAGGTGTGTAGGGAAGGTTATCCCTGGAATGAGGGGTTATTTAATAGGAGAACTTCAACGCTGGGCTATGGGATATATAACCTTTGCTGAAGAGCCTAATGCAAGAGACAGTGGAGTAGAGGTGCCAGCCTGAGTCATTTAAAATGTGAGACACAGAGGGTATGTCTACACTGTAACCTAAGCCCAGGGCTAGTGTGACTCGAGTCAGCTGTTAGGGCACCCCGGGCTTCAGAGTCTACATAGTATTTTAACCCCATGTTAAGATTTTTCTAACCTGTGATCCAACCTAGGGCTCTGGTGCCCACACTGCAGTGCACAGACCTGAGTCAAAGTAACCGTATCCCAGAGTCCCTAGCGCCCCCGCCCCAAGGTGGCTGCTCTAGTCCTAGGACCGTGGTGCACTGTGGGAAAACTTTACCGCCCACCCTGCACATTATGAGGAAGCAGCTCACTTTACAAAAGGCTTGATTGGTTTGCTCTCCATTGCAAACCCAGGAGGGTCTCTGACTGTGCGCTGGCAGATCCCTGATCAGAAGAGAATGGGTCAGGGCTGACCTGTCAGGAGAAGGCCTTTTCCTGTGGCCATATTGTAAGGCCTCAAGCCTAAGACCTTTATCTGCAGCCAGATTAAAAGAGCAACAGCCGTTAGCTAAGAAGCAGGAAGTTACATCCTCACATTCCATCTAAATGACATTAAACAATGTCATATCAGGCTGTGAAGAAGGAGACCCCGTCCTAATGGCCCCCACTATCACCAGGTAGAGAAACAGATCTTAATATGGTTAAAGACAACTTAGTTTGATAGCATCTGTCTGGCAAGAAATCACTTATCAAGAGTTGTGGTTGTGAAATCCTCATTTCTTTATTGTTTTGTCATTATGGTCCCCACTTCCCTATTGTTTGTTTGTATAATCTCTGGCTGGTTCTTTGATTGTTTCTGTCTGTTATATAATTAATTTTGCTAGGTGTAAATTAATTAAGGTGGTGGGGTATGACAAGATAAAGAATTTTATTAGGATTGGTTAGTAAAATTTTAGTATAATGATTGGTGAAGGTACAGCGAAGCAGGACTCAAGTTTCACTATACAAACTGGGGTCCAAAAGGCAGTTCTTTGGGAACCAACTCCCGGACACAGCCTCAAAGATCAGAGCTGCCAGATCTCAACACCCTGCCAATGACACCGTGCATAAAAGTTCCTCTGTCTTATTGGGAGTGGGGAGCATGGTATGTGTAGCGTGTGCAGTCTGTTTTGGTGATTGTTAATAAACAGAGGTTAAGTAGGATATTACTGTGTAAGGCTCTTTCACTGGTAAAAGACCCAGCAAACCCGCAGAGTGTAAGGTTAGGCCCGAGCCCTAGTTACAGGGTAAGGGCGGGTGCCCCTAGAGTGTGTGAGTAACAGAGAATTTTGTGCAGGTAACAGACCTCAGCTCCTGCTATGTGCAAAGAGCGGGGGTGGGAGGGTGGCTTCCGTTTTCAGTAGAGTGCATTGCAGATTGTTGGGATAGAGAGGACTAAGGAAGTTGTCCCATGGGATTGTGGGATACTTCCAGCTGACTCCTGGGACCTGAGTCAAGCGGGGCTGCATCTACACTGCAAAGCAATAGGATCTGGACCCTGGGTCCTGGCTTAACTTGAGCTCGGACCCTCCAGCCCTGCAGGGTCCTGGTACCCTGCGTCTGAGCTAGGATTGCCAACCCTCCAGGATTGTTCTGGAGGCTCCAGGAATTAAAGATGAATCTTTCATTAAAGACTATGTGATGAAACCCCCCAGTATGTCCAACCAAAATTGGCAACCCTAGTCTGAGCCCTGGGTAAGCACATTTGCAGTGTAGACATAAGGGGAATTAGGCTTGAACCTGGGCTAGGATGACCAAATAACAAGTGTGAAAAATTGGGACGGTGGTGGGGGATAATAGGCACCTATATAAGCAAAGTCCTGAATATTGGGACTGTCCCTATAAAATTGGGACATCTGGTCACCCTAACCCGGGCTCCGAGTGTCTTGGTGGAACAGGGAAGTAGAGCCCGCAGGGCGATTTTCCTTTCCCCTGTCATGCAGTAGTTGGAGAAAAAAGTTCTGAGGAAAAATAAAATAATATAAAACAGAGCCTAGCTTAGGGGTAGCAGTTAAAACTAGATGGGGTGAAGGTAGGGGAAGGCACTGCTGTGATGTGACCACTTGGCTTTATCCCTTTCTCGTACCCTTCATACATCTTTTTGCACTGAGCTGTGGGGCAAGGCCCAGGTCCTCCAGTGACTTGTACAATGGAGCCCTGGATCCTGGTGGATAAATAATAGTAATTCTGAATCCCCTGGCCTGTCCCATCCTCCCAGAGCATTTAAGTGCCTTTATCTTTTCTTCTTAGAGGTTTCCCACTGATTTCATTGAAGCTTTTCCCTAGACTTGCCATCTTGGAAAGATTTAAATCAAACCAATCTAAACAACAGAGACGACCCAGCCGAGATGGCATTTCAAGACTATCATCACCGTTCTCACGTCTTGCTGACCTTTCAGTGAGTCCATTAACAACGGTCACTGTGACATTTTAATCTCCTCAAGCGACAGAAGGAAATAAATGAGGAAGTGTACTCATCTGCAAGAGTTTCAAAATAAGGTACAGGGGAGTATTAACAGATTTGGGATATCTGTGGGTTATCCAGGTGTTCTACTGCATGCTGTGCCACCAAAGACAGATCACAACTGACAGAAGTTTGTCATTCTTCTCCTGCATGGCTCTGAACTCTTCAGAATAACACACATGCTCTTAGCATGGACCTTACTTGGATGATGCAACAGCCCTTAGGATACTTACACTATTTAGACCGACACTGGGAAGTAGCTGGGGTATAGCAACTTTCAGTTATTCACCTATGGTCCGATCCTGCATTCTTGGTCTTCAGCGGGAGTTGTGGATATTCAAGAACATAGGCTCAGAATGAACTGCTCTAAATGGGGTGATTTGACCAGAGCTCCAGTATTTAAAGTGTGCTCACATGCAGTAGAAAACCGAACCTTGGCAAGAATGTTATAGAATGTTGTGTTAATTGCATCAGTTCTAGAACAGCAATAACTTACAAGCCAAGGAGTTCTTACGTTTAATGCATCATCAGTATGGTAACCCTGCATAACCGGGCACACTGTGTACATGCTTGGGGTCCCACTGGATTCCCTTTTGCTCACTGTCTGTGTACTAATTACTTGGGGAGATGGGGATGTGACATTATGCTCCATATTCTTTATAGAAATATGCTTATGATATGAATATGGTATAACGAAGATATACTTTATGCAAGATGGCTCATGTAAGATATCATTGAAAGGTTATGATTTACTGAATGTGATTATCCAATTTGTATGCATGTATCATTTCTGTATCTAAAGTTAGAAATATTGACTATGTAAGAATTACAATGGTGTGTGTTTTTGGGAGACACCCACCAGACAACAGGCCATCAGCTTTGATGGGCCATTAGGAAGAAATAATAAGACTTTAAAGATACTAATCTCTCTCCTTTCTGAGAGGCTTCCTGGGACTTAGTTGTGACACTACTAGGTCAGGTGGTCCTGTCACCTGGTACTAAACACTATCTTGGACTTCTAGTAATTTTCCACTAAAAGGAGGGGGAGGTCAAGACTGGGAAACAAAAGATTCCCGCCTTATGTAAATCTTATTTAAAGCTGGGGAGTAAGGCAAACAGGACTCTTCTCCATTGCCTTCCTGCCCAAGAAGAAAGACTGCTGAAAGTAGCTGAAGAGACAAAGGAACTGAGCGGTGGGAAAGGTAAGGGCTGAGTCCAGACTATGACAGCAGTCTAGTCTGTAAAGAAAAATAACTGGAACTCTAAACTACAGAAACTCAGCAACTTGCCTAAAACAACATTTAGGGTGAGAAATTATTTCTTGAAACCAGTCTCTTTGAGAGCTTAAGCTTGGTATGCGTGTCTTGTTTTATTTGCTTGTTTAATCTGCTTTGTTCTCTTTGCTATCCCTTATAATCACTTAAAATCTGTCTTTTGTAGTTAAACTTATTTCTTGTTCATAACATAACCCAGTTTGTGCAATCCATATCTGGGGACGAGGGGGCAAGAAGCTGTGCAGCTCTCTCTCTTTACATTGAGGAAGAGGGCGAATTTTTATGAGCTTGCGCTGTGCAGATCTTTCTATACAGTGCAAGAAAATATTATCTGGGGTTTATCTCTCCACAGTGGGTGTGCATGTGAGTGCTGGGTGCATCCTCTCACACAGATCTGACTGCAGTCTGTGTCTGCAGCTGGGTGTGGTCTTGCCTGGGTGTGTGCTGGAAAGGGGCTTGAGAGCCTGGCACAGCAACCCAGTGCAAGGGAAAACCCAGGCTGGCAGAGCCGGAGGTCTGAGTTAGACCCCAGCACATCAGATGGCAACCCAAAGCTCTTTGAAGTCAATGGGTGTCTCCATTGACTTCAGTAGTCTGTAGGTCAGGCCCCAAGTGAGAAGTTTTGGCCTGCAGTAGCACCAACAAGGGGATGACACTCAGCTCGATAGCTCTTTTTCATCCAACCTGAACATAGCATGTGAGGTTCTGGGCCATGGAAATTCCAGGTAGGGTGGCCAATACCTCCAGGCCACTACCTGGCAGCTGTGATAGGGCCATATGGATTATCTTCACATACACTCTGTGGCGATAAATACCACAGGAAGTACCACCTTGGAAGGGTGGAGATACAGTTTCCCTCATGGTCCCTGATTGGCCCAGGTGCCCTATTAAAGCCCTAAAGAACTTTCAGGAAATGTCTGTGCATCTAGATGGACTCCCCAGCCAGCTGTAATGACGAATCTCCTGCACTTTGACCTCGACTCAAGCCCTTGGCTTCCACCCTTGAACCTTGACTCCGATCCCAACCCCTGGCTTTCTTACTTGAATCTGATGCCGGTTTTTCACCCCTGACTTCGGCATCTTAGGCTGTCAGACTCGGACACCAGGCCTGACTGCTGGGTCTGACCGCCCAAGCCTTGGTCATGACAAGCAGTTTCTGTGACTTCCCTGGGGGCAGAGGAAGAGGAAGTGGTTGGGAGCAAATTGACAGACTCAATCCAGACAAAACAGAAGCCATGCAAATAGGGAGAGAAACCCTGCTAGGAGGAGGAAGCTAGAGAAATGGCATAGGATGATGAGAGCACGTTCCATTGTGTCCAATCTTTGCCAATAAGGTACATAGCCTGGGGTTCACTGTGGGGTCTTAAAGAGAGAGCAGGAAGGGGATTGTTGTTGGTCTTCAAGCTGAAAGCCTGATGTATACTGGTTTTATAAATGCAAGGCAATCAGGTGGCTCCCATTATAAATATCTAAATAAATAAAGCCTGTGAGCTAGGTATTTTTATCCCCATTGTACAAAAGGGTACATGAGGTACCTAGAAGTTAAATGCATCTATTTTCTCTAACCGCTCCCTTCTGTCGAAATGGACATTGATGTACGCCAGAGGACTGCTGTGAGGTTTCTTTACATGTGTGAAGCACTTTCAATTCCTCAAATAAACGACACTAAAGAAAGGCAAAGCCATATTATTATTGCGATTACTATTATTAATCATTATTGTCTATGGTGCAGCTACAAAATTGTTCCTATGAAAGGGTTCTGCTGCACCTCGCCGTATTGCTTCATATTGGTGTGTATTTCTGACCATATTTTTTTCCTAGCTTAATTGCTCCTTTCCACCTTTAAGGGTGTCTCTGCACCGTCTCACAACGGAGTTCCTATTTTCAGAAACTACTCTCTGCTGCAAGGTGATTGTGTTATTACAAGTCTGAGCTAACCCAGGGGAAATTCAACCTAGCCCATGCATCCTGGGAGACCAGAGGGCCCCCCTGAGGTTTTTCAAGAGCACACCGTGAAATTGACCCAAAACAAAAGGCAGAAAAGGGAATAAAAATGCCCCAACTGAAGAAATCAGCTGAGTTCAAAACAAAGACATTTGCACAGGGGTTTCCGGAGCCTCTTTTACTCGCCTTACAAGAAACATAATGGAAAGCAATTAACCTGCTTAAAGACATGCTTGTTTAGTACCCTATCTGGCTTCCTGTGGCATCCCATAAACTTCAATGCTAGCAGAATCAGGCCCTTATTGTGTAGCCACCTCTTACTGGGATCATGAAGCACCTGGTGAGTTTTCTCCTCATAACCACATGATTATCCCCTGATAAACCGCCCTGGGCTAGTTCTGTTCTGAATGGAACTGAGCATTTACATACTAGTAATAATAATGGCACAATGAAACATGTGTACAGTGTCTGTGCTTCTCATAAAACCCCTGGAGTGCCGTATCCAAGATATAAAACAATGGGCTAGAATGATCACTGTGCTTATCACACGTGACTTATCACTAGTGGCCTCAGTATTAATAATGCATCTTTTCACTACAGTCAGGAAGAAGTAAATACAATTTGGGCCACGTCCATCCTTGGTTAATACATCAGGGAATGATCTGGCCCATTTTATGCTTCTCAATTTGTTTTACAGTGTAAAAAAAAAAAAAGGAACAGTGCTTGTATCTTAGCGAAAGACTGAGAGTTATATAACCAAACATATATAATTCATGGATTTTACTGCGCTAATGAAAACGTAATGGCCTTGTGGCTGTGACCTTACATAAAACCATGCACTGTACTGTTAGTAATGGCAGTTTATTTCAGAAGTTACATGGAAATTAATGATACTGAGAATGCCAAGGCTGCTCAAGTCTGTGAGCCTGGGTTTCTGACAGTGCTGGATAATTGCTAACGTCTCTTCCACAATGGCTTCCCTTCTCCTTCCTCATCAGATTCCAGGACCTTGCCCTCTCCTTCGGGGCTCTGTCCACAATTCTGATCTCATTTCATCCAAGGACCCTCCCCATTTCCTACCCTCCATCTTCCCACTTTCTCCTCCATATACCCTCCTCAAGCTGGTTGAAGCAGCCCCCTGCTTCCTGTGACCCAACCCTTCTCCCTTTCCTCTTCAATACCCACCCTAAGATGGACTTTCCTCGTGAGTCCTTCCTACATCAGTCTTCTCTGTATCTTAGGTACTTGTCTCTGACAAGGTCTTGCATCTGAACTGTTGGCCTGTGTATGGTTATCCTGTGCCTGACTTCAGTTGTAAGTATATAGGGGAAGGGAGGCTGTGTGTTTTGTAAAGTGCCAGGTATCTTGATGGTACTAGAGATCTAATGATTCAGGATTTGCAATGAAGGGGAGATGAGGTCCAAATATAAGCTGCAGAACAGTGTGGCAGTAACTTTTGCCTCATTATAATATAAGGCATAATAGACAAAGCAATAGCTAAGAGCCGTGCACATTTCATAGCCCTACCACTGTGAAATCAAAATATGGAAGAAAGTTTGGTTGGCCAAATTCATCCCTTGTGCAATTCCAATGATGTCCATAGAGCCGCCCCAGGGATAAATGTGGTCCATCCATTGTGTCTGTTTCACCCTTTAACAGTTTGCTCGGTACATTATCCTGTATTCTTAGCAGTTCAGTAGTGCAACCCCACTGACTTCAGTCTGCAGCTGGTAGCATCCTCATGGAAATTCTAGCCGACTCCATCAGAGCATATCTATTGTTCATGGGTATTTCCTGGGGGGACTCTGATGGGTTTCTACTGGAGGAGTAGGAGCCCAAAAGAACCATTGGCATGATCTAAGAGCTAGTTAGCCAAATGGAATCAAGAGGAACCAGTTGAAGTTTTCCAACTGAAATTTCCACTGGAGAATATAAATGAAAAGAGAATTTGGGCCAGGTATGTGATCAAATCGAACATAGTTCTTGCTCACCAAGATATCCAAAAGTTCCACAGAAAGTAAAAATGTAGTAATGCATGCAACAGGCATCTACAGTGTTCAGAGTATACCGTGTGCATTTGTGCTAATAGGCCATATATTCCATAGGAATCAAATCACTGACTTGTTTGGTATTTGTTTGAAGCAGCATGTTAATAGGTCCAAAGCACTCTGAAAACTTAAACTATATCAGAACTTTACACAGAAGTTGCTTTACTCACACACAAATGTGCAGGCAACGCCAGGGTGGAACATGGCAACTTTTTAACCGTGTGCAGCACGGTTAAATAGGTTAAATATCTATTTAAGACAGCAAACCAAGAACAGTATCCAACTGAAACAGCAGGAGGCATTTAGGCCAGCAGAATGTAATTACCCAAGTTGGAATTTGTCCAGGACACCTGGATTACTACTGCTAAGAAAAGTGCTATGGAACTTTTAATCTGCACAAGTGGTCAAAACCTGTGCTCAGAGGGAGATTTTTAAAGGCACAAGTGGGAGTTAGGTACAAATTCCAATTGACTTGCTGTTTAGTTGGGCATCTAACAGATTTTTGTGCCTTTAGAAATGTCCCCCTTAATGTCTCAAATGGTGACATTCAGTTGGTCATATACACTAGTTGTAATTAACTATATTCTAAACCAGGGATTGGCAACCTTTGGCAGGCGGCCTGGCAGGGTAAGTACCCTGGCGGGCCGAGCCGGTTTGTTTACCTGCTGCGTCTGCAGGTTCAGCTGATCGCAGCTCCCACTGGCCGCGGTTCACCACTCCAGGCCAATGGGGGCTGAGGGAAGTGTCGCGGGCCGAGGGATTTGCTGGCCGGTGGGAGCCAAACCTGCAGTTGCGGCAGGTAAACAAACCGGCCCAGTTTGTTTACCTGGTGGGCCACATGCCAAAGGTTGCCAATCCCTGTTCTAAACTTTAGAGGAAAAAGTTAGGCCTAATTGTTTTGTAAAGGTTTTCAGTATTTAGCAATTGATTCGCCCTCCCCCCCCCTTTTTTTTTTTTCTTTATAGTTATATAGAGCAGAATGCAGGGTTAGATTTCAAAAACCAAAGAAATACATCTCACAATTAACATGCCACCATATGAATGCCAGTGTATAATCTGCATAACTACGGAGAAGCTATGCTGCCACATTTTCTACACAGTAAGGTTTTTACATGCACGAAAGTCCATAGATCTGCAAGTATTCACCTCTCTTTTCTTTTAGAGAGCTTCCTGCTTCCTTGAGATGGGTCCAATCCTGCAAGGGACTGAGCAAGACCCTGTGGGCATTGATGGCCCTCAGCACTGACCAGGATTGGGCTCTACACACCCTAGATTGGGATGTCCAGCTCTACGCCTATTGAAAGGTAATTCAGTCGCTGAGAACCTGCAGTGTCTGAAAGACCCCTTTACATTTGCGACACAGAACTCAGCTGAGTGAAGGGATTTCTATATGTAGAGTAAGAGGGAATATTTGGGGGGCATTCTTTACACTTTAGGTGAATTTGCAGACCATCCCTACACATATAACCTTTCTGAGTTCATGCCAGCTCAGTCAGGCTTACCCTCTTTACTATTTATAACCTGCAACAAACACTTCTCTTTGCCTTCAGTGTACCTGGCTTAGTAGGGAAATCTATCCCTCATTTGTAGAACTATGATTACTGCTGAAGGGAATACAGCCAGACTTGGCCATTTTCAGGGTTGAATAATCCCCAGCAAAGTTTCTCTCCAGTGCTAGCCTGTCCCTTGCAGTTTTCCATGTTTGCTGACTCACAAATCCTTCCATGTGGCTGTCTTCAGTAATGTCTTTACCCAATAATCTGAGCATTAACCACCGCTAGGTCCTAAGCTCCTGCTAGGAGCACTGAGGAGTAATGCACTCTCGCACGCTATTACATTCTATTCGAAGGGGGCTAAAGTGTATAGATTTATTATCTGACATCTGTGATGTAGTATTTTTGATCTGGTTATTTCCAAGGGCTGGTCTACCATTGCCAACCAGAAAAGGCATCTAACCCTACCTACCTAGTTTGCTTTGGTGAATCACATTATTCAGCTGGGGCTAGCTGTAGTTACTTATTTTTTTGCGCTGTCTCATTGAATGACTTAGGGCAAGGACCCATAGAAGCCAATACCTTTGTCTTCTCAGTGTCAGAGGTGGGTTTGCCAGCCATTTCTCAGAACATTTTATTAATTGTTATTATTATTATTTTCTTTCTTTCTTTCTTTAACGGGATAGATCATGGTGACCACACAATGGGTCCTGAACAAGAGGAAGCCTAGGTAGGAAATTGTGACTCAGAGTCAGACAGGAGGGGAAACAGTAAACTGAACTGAGTCTGTGCCAGGCAAAGTGTATGCTTCCCATTGCACCAGCATAGCTACGTTACCAGGTGTGTTGAGGACCACAGTCAAGTTTCCGCCACCTACTTTCTCCCCTATTCCGACTTCCTCCCACCCCCCTGCATGGTGGCCAGGGGCATGTAATGGCTTTGTGGAGCTTATTTCCCCTTCCCCGTTATACCCCCTGTGTCACTGCACAAGCCCGGCCACAGTTTAATCATCGTTAGCTGGCTGGCAGCAGCTCTAAGTTGCCCTGGGGCTGGAGTTAGCCCTGAGAAACAGAGAGAGGGAGAACAAGCTCCCTTCACCTGTCCTGTACTGAGAATCTAAAGACCTCTCTCGGTCTCTCTGATGTCCTTGCTGGCAGACCCAGCTGCTGTCTGCCCTTCCCAGAACTGAGGAGTGGAGAGGCTCCTAATTCTAGTCATAAGAACATAAGAATGGCCATACTGTGTCAGACCAAAGGTCCATCCAGCCCAGTATCCTGTCTACTGACAGTGACCAATGCCAGGTGTCCCAGAAGGGAGTGAACCTAACATGTAATGATCAAGTGATCTCTCTCCTGCCATCCATCTCCACCCTCTGACAAAGAGAGTCTAGGGACACCATTCCTTACCCATCCTCTCCCTGGGTCTAGAGCACTATCAACAGGGATGTAGTTTAGCCTGCATCCACCACATGTTGGACTGAGCGTTCATAGATCTCACAGCCGAGGTTGAACCCCATTGGTACCCTTGGCTGGTGCCCTGGGAAGTGCTGTTCAAGTGTTCATGCGTCCGACGAAGTGGGCATTCACCCACGAAAGCTTATGCTCCAATACATCTGTTAGTCTTAAAGGTGCCACAGGACCCTCTGTTGCTGTTCAAGAGAGTGGTGTTCACCTCCAAAGTAGTGCTGAACCATTGATGCTTTGGCTCCTGAATTTTGGCTGAGACATAAAAGCAATGCCCTCACTATTTGTGGCGTGGAAGGGTCTGGATTTCGAAAGTACAGAAGCCCAACAATCATGGACCTTGTGTGTGGGTTAAGTACTGCTACTGTGCTAGCAAACTGGGTATTTGCAAAGGCTAATTACAGTCAGGAGTCTAACTGGGTGCTTGCATATGCAAATATCCCATCCGAACAGTCAGGGTAAATGCATTCACAAATTAGACACTCACTTGTGCCCAGAATTTGCATGTGGCTCTCATAATTGAAAATCATGCTCTAGCAATTTCTTAGGACTTTCCATAACAATACTGATACCAGTCCCTGTGTCCTGAACAAACCGCAATCGGGATAATATCCTGCCTACCCGACTTTTCCCCCTCGCAGTTTCAAATGAATGCAGTTTTCTTCTTCAGAGCATGCCTGACATTATTACACAGTGTTGCTGGGAACTGATACACAGTTGCTGTGTTCCACCTTGGAGATGGTGAATGGGATAAGTGCCATCAAAATATAAGTTCTAATTACTGATTTTTGTAGCAAGTTCTGCATTCCATTGTGCTCCTTCCATAGCCAACAGAGTTCACCTATACTAGAGAATAGTATTGATCGGGCCTTCTACAACAATAAGAAGAAAGAAATCCCTCTTGCTGCCAATAAGAGTAATTGAACTAACATCTAAAAGATCAAGTATCAGAGGGGTAGCCGTGTTAGTCTGGGTCTGTAAAAAACAACAGAGTCCTGTGGCACCTTTAAGACTAACAGATGTATTGGAGCATAAGCATCCGACGAAGTGGGCATTCACCCACGAAAGCTTATGCTCCAATACCTCTGTTAGTCTTAAAGGTGCCACAGGACTCTCTGTTGCTATCTAAAAGATCAGTATTAGTGCAGCAAGACCACGAATGGTCTTACATTTTATTATGTAGAGATTGCTCAGACTGTCACAGGACAACTTCACAGGTTGCCTTAATTAACCTACTGTTTCCAGGAGAAAATACTATGAGCTGTTCCTCAAACTACTCCTATTGATTTTCTGCTGTGCTAATTTTCAACTTCTTCATTTTTTTTTAAATTCTCCCTTTCTATTATATCAAGCAAGTAAGATAGTCACAGCCAGGAGAGTCTGAAAACAAACCAAGGAATGTCTTCTAGACAGAGTCAGGAGAGACTTTTTGACTGAACTTCTCTATTTGCTGTTTCAGCTGATATGATCAAGACAACCCCACCCCACCAGTACAGCTGGTTCCCCTTTCAGCAGAAGGCTGCACATGTGCAAATAGATTGTTTCATAATTTCTACCCACCACACCCATTCGTGTAAATTCCCAGCTGTACCCAGATGAGGTTCAATTTCATCCAATGGCCAGATCCTCAGCTGACGTAAATCAGTGTAATTCCATTGACATTGATAGCGTTACATCAACTTATATCAGATCTAACCCCAAACCTCTGGCAGGTAACAACAGGCTGAATGAAGTAGCCGTTCAGCTGCTGACAAGTCAACATGATCAGAGCAATGGAGGGAGCTATTTTCAGAGGCAGAAGCAGTAGAAATTCATGATTGCTAAGAAGTGGCATACACCAGTGGAATTTGTGGTGGAATGGGAGGGAACGTGTAGGACTGATGTACCTTTCAGTTTCCAGTTTGGAGGGAGCAGGTAGCCCTGAAGAGCACTCAGGGCTGTGAGAAGAGGTGAGGAAAGACTCAGGATGTGTCTCAGGAGAGACAGAGCTATGTGTATCCAGTGTTAATTGGATAGGCGTTGTGGGCCCGAAATAATGAGGTAGTGAAAGGTTTCCTTCAATGGGTTGGCTCCTCTCCTCGGTCCCCATCTCCTGAGGGGAGATGACGGCATTACATATAATCTTGTGTGAACTGCGACTCCGGCATGGGCTTTATGATCTGTGGTGAGGTTCATATGGCAAAAGGTCAGTGTGGGATGGAAGTTTCCTAAGATTCTGGCCCCCTCCAAACTCCCAGAGAGGTCGTTGACAGGAATCAAGGAGCAGCCTAACACTCCAGGCATTTGCGTGGCCTCAGCAATGATAGACCCCACCCGAGCCAACTATTCCATTGTCTGAGAGACCAGGTGGGTGAGGTAACAGGAGGGTAGCCATGAGTGGGCCTGAGTGGGCCGTGGCCCACCCATTTATCATCCAGGCCCACTACCCCAGTCCGAGCTCTGCTCCCGCCCCAGCCCTTGCCCCACTCAGTCTGCCCGGCGGCCAGCCAGGGAGCAGGGTCAGAGCGCGGGGGCTTGCAAGCCCATCACCCCACTCCCTGTCTGGAGCGGGGCAAGCCCCAACCCTACTTCCCGCCTGGAGCAGGGCAAAGTGGCAAGCCCTGTGCCCCAGCCCCCGACTCTGCTCCCCGGTGGGAGCGCCAGGTGGGTGGAGCGGGGGAAGCCCCCGCTCCCTGGAGGGAACACCAGACATGTGGAGTGGGGCAAGCCCCCGACCCACTCCCCAGTTGGAGCGCCGGGCGGAGTGGGGCAAGCCCCAAGCGTTGGGTGTGGAGGAGAGGGCACACATTTTTACAGGGCCTCCCAGTTTTTCCGGGCCCCCTGGCCTGAGCGTCTGTTGCCCCCCCAAAGGGTTGGAGTGGGGGGAGAGGCAGCCCTGATCGCTCCTACTCCCACCCGCCTGTCATTGCCCACCCACTCTAAGTCGGGGCCCACCCAAGTGTCCCATCCTGGCTACACCACCATGAGGTAATATCTTTTATTGGACCGACTTCTTTTGTTGAGAGAGTCAAGCTTCCCGAGGTGACCCGAGGAAGAGCTCTGTGTAGCACAAAAGTTGATCTCAGTGGGAAAAGTCTGTTGATCAATAGGTGGGAAAACACCTGATACTCTGAGTGACTCTGATAATTTGATTCAATGGGAATGACACTCCCTAGGAGCAGGAAACAAAACACTCGCATGAAGGCTATTTCTGGCCCATCTGTTCTGAAGCTATTTCCATCAAGGGGGGAAATAAATAAGGTGGGGGGGGGGGGAATTAAACAAATTGTGAACATATTTGTGTTCATTGTCTGGGCTTGTATATGAATCCTTTACAGTTGGCGATTGGGGTTGCCATGGCAATCACTTAGGATTTTTGAATGCGGGTTGATATTAAAAGTAACATACAATGTGTCAGAGCATGAGATCAGTCCGGTGTCTATGTTTCCTTAGCACACCCCTCACCATGGGATTTAGGGACCAGTTAGTGAGTTTGTGACATCTCTAAGCAGATGACTCTACAGTAATGTTAACTGTGAAAGGCTTGCTGCTTTGTCAATCATTAGTGCTAGTGAAGCCTTTTTAACGGGGAATCCTACTTCAGGCCCTGTTCATGATGAGACATGCTGAGCATTTCGTTACCCCAAATCAGAGGGAACTGAAGTCATTCAGCCCCTAGCAGAATGGGGTCCTGAGAGAAGATGCTTCAAAGGCTCTATCAAAATGGCCTCCTCAAAATTGATAAATACAACAAACTTGGGGACCAATCCTGCACCCATTGAAATCAAAAGAAGTTTTACCAGGAGCAGGATTGGCCCCTGGATGAGTGAAATACTAAAAATCTGAAACCTTTAGTAACGAACAGTTGCCAGAGGGCCAAATCTGTTACACGCTGAGTGCCCTCAACTCCTGTTCACGTCAGTAGAATCTGAGGGCGCTGAGCAGCTCGCAGGAGGCGCTCACCATCCATGCTCACCATCCCAGAGTTTGTAAAGACTGATCTATGTTATCCTGCAGATGCGTTCTCTGAGGTCAAATACAAAGGAAGCCTGTAGTTCTTGTTGCTATAAAGAGCAAAAGTATCCCATAGCAACTTTTATTCTACGATTTACAGAGAGAAACCTTTACAGCACGGCAACCAAGAGCCCTGGAGGTGGATGTGTAATCACAGTCATCATGACACGTTTCTCTCTGGGGTATTTGTGTTTCACTGACATTTCCTGGCTCTAGGAGTTTCAGTTGTTTGCCTGAAGGTTGATGCCAACCTGACTGCACCTCCACTGAAACCTTACAAATGCTCCAGACCGTTCCAGGCTCTGAAGTGCTGCTGAAGTTCCACTTCAGTGATAAGGACTAGGGATTGCATATTGAAAAAATATAGGACTAGGTTTTCAGCTATCAGGGGTAGAACAAGGGCCTGCAAAGGAACTGACCATAGCTCCCTGATCTTGGGGATGGTTCTTTACTAGTCCTGGACCAGGTGTGGATCAGAACAAAGCGGCCCTAGGGCTGTCCACCAGACAGCAAGAATTGGAATGCATGCTGAGGACTGAAGCGGGGATCCAGAAGAGAGTTCTCTCTATGCTGGCTGGGCACTCTTCGCTGTTGTTGCTGTCTGAGATCTAGCTACTTTCAAGAGTGGGTCACAGAATGTAGCTCATATTTTTTTTTTTACTTCAGATATGCCCTTTTATCCTTGTTCTAGAAAATCTGCTTGTGGGTGGCATGGACTTGCATGATGAGGGTCCAAAAGCTGTATGATTTAGGGACTATTTCCTAGGAGCAGGTTTCTGAGGTTTCCAAAGAGAGACATGATCAAAAGTAACAGGAGTATTTGTGGCACTTTAGAGACTAACAAATTTATTTGAGCATAAGCTCAAAAGTGATCAAAAACATGATCAAAAGTGGAAGCCAGGACTCCTGAGTTCTAATCCCCTCTGTGACACAGACTCCCTCTATGGCCATGGGCTACTCACATAATCTCTCTGTCCCATCAGCAATGGGCATTACTTGCAGAGGGTCAAATCCTGCAGTCCTTACTCAGGCAAATCATCCACTGAAGCCAATGACATTTTTGCTTGAATGAGGATTCCAGAATTTGCTCTTGGTGAAAACCCACTTGAAGACCCTGGTGTAAGCGGCCGCAGATTTTGACTTGCTGTTTGTAAAGTGCTCGGCTGTCTAAATAGTTGGGGTTGTTGTTATGGCGAGAATGGGAAAGACGCTGTCTCCCACAGGTGCTCCTTCTTCTCGAACCATTTGCGTTACGTGGCTGCTCTATAAAAGCTGCAAGGAAGCATTGTTCAGAGTCTGATCACTGGAACGTTCCCCCAGAGACAAAAACATTCTTTAGTACAGATCTCAGATCACACTTTTCTCCTATAGACTCCTGTGTATTCTCTTGTGAGCTCTCTTCCGTCACCACAAGGTTGGCCTAAACTTAGACTCTGAAGCCAAACGTTTCTCGATCCCAAATTACAAAAAGCACCTCTCTTTTAGCCCAGCTCTTGTTTAATGTTAACCCTGGTATAATGGCTTTTTAATAACCCCCGGATTCAGCTTGCAGAGTGTTGCCAGACACTCTGGAAGGTCAGTGATTGTGACCGTTAGACTTAGCACTGCATTAGACATATGCTGTGTGAAAGCAGCAGACTCTCCAGCTGAGCAAATTGCTGGGTTTTGCACTGGGATTGCGTTCGGTGCTGTGGTCATTGACTCCCCCGAGAAAGAGACAAACCCACCCCTCATGCGAGCCCCGCTAAGAACCTTTAGTGGATGCCAGCTGTCAGGGTGGGAGTAGCACTGTAATTGGAGTGATTAAAAACTCACAATGGCAACAGCCACGCTTCTCCAGTTAAGGTGGAATGAAGCTGTCTTTTCGTACCGAACACTGCTGCTCTGTACAGCTTGCAGAGTTTGCTGGGTCATTTTTAATCCCCCAAAGCCCAGTCCTAGGAGCTGGCATTAAAGGAACACTTCTGTTTTGTTCTATCTTATCTTTTGTTTTGGAGACTGAAACATAAAGGGGCCTGTTAACTTCGGTGCAATAGATTGACGTCATTTTAAGCACTGATCTTGTACCAAGGGTTTGGGTTCTAAAAGCGCCTGTGCTTGGATGTATCCGAAGAGTAATGGCATTTTTTATCACCCCAGCAGTGAGGTGATCCTGAGACATCTCTCAGGATGGTTCTGGGAAATGGCAAATGCTCCAAGTGTATTTGATGGGACTCCCAATAATATGATTGAAGAGACAAAGGACCAGAACCTCAGTTAGTGTAAATTTGTGTAGCATCACTGAAGTGAACGGAGTTATGGTGATTTACAGCAGCTAAGCTTCTGGCCCAACGCATGCCTTGGCTTGTGGGATTTATACGAGCTAAAGACCTGGACCAAAGTGTGTATGGAGAGGGGGCTTTTTCTGAGTCCCTAGTATGTTAACAGGTTTGCATTTTTCTGAAGAATTTCTCCCTCTCTCTCAGGAACTCCTGAATATAAAATAGACCCAGGAATAAAAAACACCATCCTGTTCCTCCAGTTGCTTTCTCTCTATGCACATTTCATGCAGGTTAAAAATAGCTTTAAACCCTGGGTTAAGTAAGCTTCTTATATTTGAGGAACCTGCTTGGAGCTAACAAAACTAAGACACCATAAAATGCCTTAGGTTTCAGAGGCTATTTGAATAATTTTGTCAGTGTCATTTCATGTGTCAAGAGGGAACTCAGTAAAACTGAAATGACTGTTGTGCAGGGCAGAGTAGATCTGAATAAAGGAAATGTATGGAAATAGGGTGTGGGTGTCTAGTTCCCTTTTTTGACTTTCTCTGTCAAGATGAGGTTAAGTTCCTTTTCTAGTCTTACCGGAAGCAGTCTGAAAATTCCTTACTAGGCTATGGTCAAAATCTCTTTTGCTGTACCTCTGAGCTATACATCAGAGGAGGAGGCTAACTTACAAACTGGTCAAGATTTGTTATATAGCCTAGAGAAGGAACAACAACAGGGTCATTCTTAGCATTTAATATTTCTAACAGAGAATTGAAAAATTGTCACGCATTTTCCTAATCACCCACTTGGTTTTAAAATTCATTTTCATTTATAGCTGTTTTTTGAGTTACAGTTCAAATTCAACTAGAGGGAGGCTGTGGGGTACAGTGGGTAGTCACTAAACCAAGAGGTGGGAAGATATGGGTCTCGCCAGCTCTGCTCCTGGTTTGCTGTGACACTTTGGGCAAATTGCCTTGCCCGTTTCTGAAAAAAAGCTGGGTGTATGGAGGGGTGCTAATACTTTCCTTTGTGAAGCGCTGTGAAGTCTATATAAGAGCTAAGGCCCCAATCCTAAAAGGAGCTCTTTGCACTCTTGGAGACTAAAGTATTAGACTTGCTTTCTTTCATTATCCTTAGGGCCAATTCTGATCTCAGGTCACAGTCACGGGGGGGGGGGGGGGGGAATTGTTCTCCAAAGTAACCAATCAAATCTACTTTCATCCCCTGTACGGCATTGGGGGGGAGAAGAAAAAACACTGTTCTGTTGTCATTTTTGCTGGGGTTTAAACGTAGATGATTAAAAATTAAGAAGTGTGTGTGTGTGGGGGGGGGAATTCTATTTTTCATCTGGCTTTGCTGATATCAAGGTAGAGAGCATGAGAGCTCTTAATTATGACTTCTTAAAGCACAGGGCATCTCAAAGTGGGAGATTCTAGGGAGCCCGGGGAAGAGAGGAATGTTTTTCTTCTCTTGTTTGTTTTCACTTGAGTCTCAGCAAAATCCCTTGTATACAGAGAATATTCAATTGAATTCCTGAGCTTCTGCAGAACCCTAAAGTATAAATTAGCAAGCAACAAGCAAGATTTGCTTTTTATCAGTGTGAGACGACCAGTTGTCTTAGAGAAGCTCAAATATAGGGCTAGAGTCTTACGTTGATTAGTACCTTACTACACATTAACCTCCCTGATAAATCAGTGGGACTCTTACAGTTATATAGTAACATAATACCCAGCATGAGCATGGCTGTATCAGGCCCTGCATAGATAAACCAGAAAGAGGAAGCCCGTGCCATCCTGTTTAAAAACACCTTCCTTTAAAAGCTCTCTCTGATGCCTACCTTTCAGAATGCTTTGATCAAGGGGGAGGTGGGTTACATTTCTGATCAAACAGGAATGACTTAGAAATCCTGAATTTTGTGAGGTTCCCAACAGTATTGCTGGTGGATCATTAGCCATAAGTTAATGTAGAATAGAGGACTCTATTAATAAAAGATGTGGTGCCTATGTGTGCTGGGACCCACACCTTACAGCATTCCTGATCTCTGACACTGTGGCATTATAACAAGTCTCTGGAACAGATTTTGATCTCTCTTGTGCTGATGTAAATCATGAGTAAATTCACTGAAATCAAGGTTTCAGAGTAGCAGCCGTGTTAGTCTGTATCCGCAAAAAGAAGAACAGGAGGACTTGTGGCACCTTAGAGACTAACAAATTTATTAGAGCATAAGCTTTCGTGGACTACAGCCCACTTCTTCGGATGAAATCAAGGTGTTACCCTGGTGTGAACAAAGATTTGAATCAAGCCCTTTGCATTTGCAGTGAATGTTTCCTAGCTCTGTTAGGAAGGAGGGATGTGTGAAACTTTGCAGCATGAGTCATGACGTCTTTGTCTACCATTTTGCCACCTTCTATTGTATGTAACAAACAGAGAAGAGGTTCATCATATCACATGACACCTTACAAATGGTAGACTTGCATGAACCAACAGGCTCAGGCAATTGTATTGAGGATGAGATGAGAGAGATTCCTATCTGATAAAGTACATACCTTAAACCACGTACTCTGGGCAGAAATTGGTCTCAAAGAATTGCTGGGTGTTTATCATTGACCAATAATGGGATTTCATTCCTTCACAGGACAGCTTGTTTAAATACATTTACAATGCAATGCTTGCTTTGAGGGAGTGGGTCAGTGTTTCAATGCTAGATAGTGGCATCAGAACTTAAACCAAGGTGAGATGGTCTGCATTGCGTGAGTCTACTAACAGGCCAGCTGAGAATGGGATAAGTCAGATCCCCCCAAAGCAGCAGAATCTGATCTGATATTCTCTAAGTGCTTGATGGAAAACTGCCCAACCAAAGGCGACTGAAACTCAAAAGTAAAACCACAATAAATGCATGAGATTTATTTCCAAGAGGAAATACCATGTTCCCAGCACATGTGCCCCAGCAACCCACAATTGCATTGTACCAATACATGTAGCATTACATCCTGACAAGAGTGGGCAGGTTACAGAAAAGTAAGGCAGGCACGGCTGGTTTATATGCACTCTCTTTTCGCCAAGCGGAAATCACTTCTTTGTACATGGCTTGCACTTTCCCAGCAACTGATCCCTCTAAGACCCACCTCCGAACTCTGCTTCTTCTTGCCTGGGTTTGTCACCCTGTTGACCCAGTTCATGTTAAGCCTTGACATATTTATGTGCTTTTCAAATCACTGGGGTGGCTTTTCCTGTTCATTTTCTAATAACGCAGCCAAGACCACGAACATGCCACTGAGTGAAATACGTGCACTGAGCACTCTGATCCTGTATTCTCTTGATGTGTGAAAGGTACAGGACATCTTAAAAATCAAAACCTCCCCAATAAGCTTTGTGTGTCACGGCCTGATGCATAATTACTTTGGATTGTTAAAGTTCCAAAGTTAGCTAGCAGGTAGATATTTCAGAGGCTTCTCCCCCCTTCCTCCTCCCATCCCCGTGCAATCTTCCACCTTAAAAATGTAAGCAGGAAAGATCTTAGAAATCCCAGAAAAGGACAGTGCCTGCTTGCACTGAAAAGTTGGCTGCGGTGCAGAGAGGGAGTTCTGCTGCTCTCATGCAGCCCTTGAGTTGATAATTAGGGATGATGGCTAATTTAACAACATGACAGAACAAACTTGAAGCAGACAACTCAGAGCTGTCAAAACAGAGGAATTCCCTCAATCTGTGGTATTATAGATCAGTAGGTTGGGGTCTGTTTCTGGAAAATGTTAGTACATCCCACATGAAATGTTGATAATCCAGAACCCCCTTTAGGGTGACCAGATGACCCGATTTTATAGGGACAGTCCCGATTTTTGGGTCTTTTTCTTATATAGGCTCCTATTACCTCCCACCCCATGTCCCGATTTTTCACATTTGCTGTTTGGTCACCCTAACCCCCTTTGAAAAGAAAAGTACAGGGTGGACAGAGAGAAACATGTTGTATGCAGTGTTGTTGTAGCCATGTCGGGCCCAGGATATTAGCGAGACAAGGTGGGTGAGGTCATATCTTTTATTGGCCCAACTTCTGTTGGTGAGAAAGACAGCTTGTCTCTCTCAGTAACAGAAGCTGGTCCAATAAAACATACGATCATACCCACCTTGTCTCACAGAAGGAAACATGATTAATTTAAAACTCTCAGGTGAAGTGAATACTGGATATGCTCATACCAGTGTACTGGAGAAAGATACTAGTCAATAAAATAACTTGATCCTTTTTTTTCTCAATTTTTAGCTGGCATCTTGATAGTTTTTGCATGATTTCTTAGCTGACTGAAAATTGCTGGATCCAACAAGAGCGTTGCAGTTCTAATGCTTTAGAGTCCATAAAACTGGAATTAATGAAGGCACCAAACTGCTGAAAAGGTCTTAGAGTGAATCAGACAAACAAGTCACAGAAAGAGACGGTAGCAACCATTTCCACTTTCCTTAAAAGGGGATCAAACATTAATAGAGTATGTTGATGTCGAAATCTGATTCCTTCCTGAATCTCAGAAGGCCTGAAATCAGTTGGCGTCTTGTCACTAAATATTGTAGTTCTACAGCAGCCATGACGTCCATTTCTTCATTGGCTTCTTCGGCTATTCAGAATGACAGGGGACTCAATTACTGTCTCTGACTTCAGCATCATCTTGGAATATTTTTGGTCCAGATTAACCTAAATTCATTATGCAACATTCACATGAAACTTAATTTAGGTCCAATATATTTTCCCCAGATCTCTTAAATACCTATAAAAAAGTACATCTCCTGGTTTAAGGACATCAGAGTGAGACTAAAGCAGAAGGACTGGTCAGATATAGGAAAGTGTATACCAGGCAGATGATCCTTGGACCTTGTTTCAAGAATTATGGGGTGAAATTTTGTGGCCTGTGTCATGCAGGAGGTCAGACTAGATGATTATAATGGTCCTTTTGGACCTAAGAATCTGTGAAGGGTAAGATAAATGGCAAAGGATAATCTAGCTGTTAAGGCACTGGAGAGGAATTCAGGAGATCTGGATTCAATTGCTCTGCTCAAATTTCTTCCGTGACCCTTGGCAAGTCACTTAATCTCTCTAGGGAAAATCCATAGCAAAATTTCCATTGACTTCAATGGCTCCCGGATTTCAACTTCTGTGCCCGATTTCCCCATCTGCAAGGTGTGGTAATGCTTATTCTATCCCACCTTTTGTGTCTTGTCTATTAGATTGTAAACTGGGGGGGGGGAGGAGGAGGGGCGGATTGCTAATTGTCACATTGTCTTTCTGAAAGAACAAAAGCACCACAAAAGGGTTTGCAATAAAACAACAGTATAGTCAGAGTAACACAAACAGATGACCATGCTGCCTCCAGTGGTTTGATGCTCTTCCTGAAATAGACACATTTAAGTATTTATCTTTCTTCAGACTAAATAAACAGCACATAAAAACAGATTTCGACTTGTGCTGTGTATTGTGCATAAGGGACAGGTTAACTTGGCACACTCACCGTATACAAAGTCAGATACCTTTGTATAAAGCTTAGGTTAAAAAAATTTAGCCTTTTTCTTTGGCTTCAGTAGGAATTTTGCCTGCAAAAGGACTGTAGGATCAGGTTGTTAAGTATTAGAAGAGTATAAACCACTAAGCAGGGAAAGGAATGATTTAAGGTGTCAAACAGCAAGGACAGGAGTAATTGGAGGTGGAGAAAGAGGTTATAACAAGGAATAACAAAACGAAATTGAGAAAAAGAAAATTTAGAGTGACTATTAAGGAAACTTTCTTACTGAGAAGATTGAAGATAATGCTATGGTCTGTCTAAGATAAATGATGGAGCTGCCAACATATGAGTAATTTAAAATTAGACCAGCCCCTCCATGCATAGTATATAATACATCTGGGCAAATACCCAAACATTTTTATCATTAATAGTTATTTCTTTTAAAAAAAATACTTTAAGAAGGTTTTATGCTTCTTTTGTGCTTACTTTCTGCAAATATTCTAACCAATTAGTCCCAGAAAGCCATTCAAGCTTGAATTGCACATTTCACACTCAACCCCACAATACAAAACTCGTCCTGTTTTTTTTAGTTTCCCGATTGAGTGACTAGCCAACAATACCATGTTATTTATGTAACTAATGAGCACATCATGAATTTCAAATAGCCAGCATTCTCAATGAGTCTGCATGCTGAGAATTGTTTGCTGGAAGATTTATGAATAATTTCTCACAACAAATGCATCTGAGAATTTTGCAGTTTGTCTGCAAATAGGAAAAGTGGAAGAATTTGTTGAATAGATTTGTTATGAATTATTCACCAAAGTCTACTGTATGGAAAGAACAATTCTGCACTGATACATAGAATGTAGATTATGACCGAATAGGTCTTTTCCATCTTTGGTGGCTATGAATCATTGACGATGATGAAGGTATGGCTTATATACCATGCTCTGCAACACTTAACACTGCCACCCACCTGAAGCTGATAAGGAATACTTGCTATAAAACTTCTGGCATGGCACAGGAATACATTTTACCATCACTGTATAAAAATGGTTCCCAATTGTCTATGCAATCTGATTAATTTAAAAGCACATAACAATTAAATATTTCAATTCTCAGTCATTTTAAGACTTTGCCACACACTAGTTTGTCTGTACGCCAGTTTCAGACAATCCTTTATAGTGATTTTACCCCAGGGCCTATGTGAAAGCAATCAATCACTTCCTCCTCTCACCCGCATCATTTTGTTTTAAGCTGTAATCGAAAGTGGCTCCATCTGCTTTAAAAGTCACAGAGCAGCAGCTGGTGATCAGTCCTCTTCATGGAAGCCACAAGTCTGCAGGTCTTAGGGATATTGTCCTGGTCAACTCAGTCAAAATTAATTACAACTTAGATGGGATTAATTAGTGGCTATCTTTATTTCATCTCTATTGTTGCACAGGCAATTGTTTAGCATTTGTTCACATGATTTGGCAATTACAGTAAAATGAAACCACTTTAAATGAAGTGTCTTGAATACGCTGTGATAGCTTTACAAGGGTGGGTATTGTTCAGTAAGTAAATAATTGATATAAATACATAAAAGGGAATTGCCAATTCTTGTTACCTCTCAGCCAGGCACCATATGATGAAAGTGACATCAGAAAAATACATTTCTAGAAAGTCACGTCAGAAATGAAAACAGCTGGTTATGTAGTTTGGGGAACATAGGTCCACATATTCAGTAGACCTTCATCCATTTGCTTAAGCTTAGGATCTGAACCATCATGTCTAAGACAAAACTGAGAAGCTAGTGAGGAATAAGGAGATCAAGATCAGAGAAGAAGGACAAAAGACAAAGATAAAGAAGAGTGAGGTGCTGCACAGAAGAAACATAGCCAGGGAGAGTAGATTGATTAACCCCAGGTTATAACAATAAAAAAATACCTCCAGCATCTTATCCATGTACTTGTTATTGATGTATAGGCATTTTATAGCAGTATTTCTATAAAGTGTACATATTGTCCTATGGTAGTAGGTCATCAGTGAAATGATACCAACATATTTTGCACCTCAAAGTGAGAATGGCAATCTTCTGCCGCGTCACCATATTTAGACAGATATTTTATTGTTATGCTACAGTTAGAGAAAATCCTTTTTTTTTTTATTCACAAGCTGCTTTTTCTAGCTATGAACAATCCTTCCAATCTGTCAGAGACATTGTGTGAGACGCAAGCCTCTTGAGTGGAATTTTGTTACAAGGATTGAGGAGAAGTACTTTTCCTGTTGATTATTATGTCTGAGGGACTTCCACAGATAGTGTCAAAGTTAGACTCAGGACTCCTAGTTTGTCAGACCACTCTGTTTTATTAGCACAGCACTCTGCTAATACATTCAGATAATGTGAGCCCCCATGCAAGATTCTTATTTATACAGATAAAAGGGTGCGAACTAAACAAAGGGACAGAGAGAGCAAAATTGTAAAATTTGCATGGGGCACAATATGCATATCCTGCTTCCTTATTAACTTTTATTGATCTAAGGTTAATGCTTCACCAATTGCCCTTAAGTGGGGCAATTCATTAAGCAGTTAATGTCTGCTTTCCTGCCACATGGATTGCAGCATTTCTCATTTCTACTTAAAGGTACATACAGCATTCTTTAATTCATTCTATTTCTTTAATATAATTCATTTCACTTTCACAATAGGTATGAGGAACAACGGACTTTCTGAAATCAGACATATGCAGAGAAGCTATATCGTCATCTCGCATTACAGGAGTGAATTCCAATCCAGATGATTTGGTTCTGGTTAGCATTTCCACAAGCTGTTACACTCTTTGACTGTGGATAAGTGGCACCAAAATTGCCACTTTTGGTCTTTGGGGGCCTATGAAAATAGCCAAGAAATAATTTCTGCTCTGATCCTTACAACTGAAACCCCATAAGTAAGGGGCAAACACACCAGCTCATATGTGAACTAACTTCTGAAAAGCAAGATGTGATGCACTGAGCTCATTATAGGTGTTGATTAGAAAAGCCAAATTGCACTAAGATAATAAAAAGAGCTTCTCTTTGGGCTTGTCTACACCGGCACTTTACAGCGCTGCACCTTTCTTGCTCAGGGGTGCGAAAAAACACCCCCCTGAGTGCAGCAAGTTTCAGCGCTGTAAAGCGCCAATGTAGACAGTGCACCAGCACTGGGAGCCGCACTCCCAGCACTGGGAGCTACACCCCTCGTGGAGGTGGTTTTTTTAGAGCACTGGGAGAGCTCTCCCAGAGCTGCGCCGTGACTACACAAACCACGTTTGGCAGCGCTTTAACGTTGCCGGTGTAGACTAGTCTTTTGATGATTGCTTGTGATAGGCTTAGAACCTGGTGGCTCTCTCACCAGAGGCAACTACTTCATGCTACCAGGGACAATAAATGAAGGGTCTTGAGGATGTCATTAGCAAAGGCAGGACTGGTACTTATGAGGACCAGGATAGGCTTACTCCTGAGCTCAAAGTGGGGATGGAGAGGAATGCTTAATTTATCTCTGTTCCTGCAGCTAGGAAGCCACAGAGGCTTAGGGTCATGGAGAGGCTATTGTTGGAGACTAGAACCTTATGAAATTATCATGAGTTTCAAATGCATAATACATGAGAGGCCAGAAAGGTGCAGCCTTTGCCTTCTGATCCAGCTTGTCATGCACTTTGCCGTTTATGGTGGTATTTTTGCCTAATCACTCACACAACAAGCTCAATCGAAAGAAGGAAGGAAGCAAAGAAGGAATTTATTTCATTTACAGCAACAAACTTCCCTTTCCAAATAACTAGCCTCCTACTTTCTGAAAGTCTTCCCTCTTAAAAGAAGGCATAACATCTTTCATCAGACGTTCAAAAGGCGACAATGTTGCAATTTTTGCGCTAATAAAGGTCCTTTCCCCCATTCTGTGAAGCTACCTCAAGGATGTCCAGGAGATGGCACATGGAGAACAAACATTTAAAAATAATCTCAAACCTTTTCCAGGAGTCTAGTAAGGTTAAAACTCAGTCACAGGGCCAATATGACTCTGAGTTACACTATAACACTGACTTCACTGATGTAATTCTGGATTTACACCATCATAAGTTGGCTCCCTGTAGTTTTTAATAACACTCCCGAAACTGAAGAAGCTAGACAAATACATTAAGTAAAAAGTGACACCATTTTCCTAAAGGTATCCTAAGTGTGTGGGAGCAATTTAACATGCCCCAAATGAGAATAAAATGTCAAGATACAGAGAATTGTCAACAGCTGAGGAAAATGTATCAATTTGAATTGAATTTAGAAATACAGATGTTTTTCCTTTCAATTCTTAAGAAGATCAATAGCTATTTATTGCAGCTCCCCCCCTCTTCCCCCTCCCCCGAATTACTGCAGTAAAACATTAAAGCAACTGGAAGCCTTGACGTTGGAAAAGGTCATCACTTTCATTATGTTCATTGGAGCAGGGACAAATATGATTAATTCAAATAAACTAAAATACAAATTTTCTCAATAAATAACTGGCTTATTGAGCAGGAAGTTTAATCGAAATACAAATTGGGTGACAAAGATTCCCCATAAAATAGATTCCCCATAAAATAGCAATGAACTAAACAGAAGATCTCCTTGCGCACACAAATGTCTAAATATTGCAGCCATCGTATTGCTGACAGATTCCTGACTGTGCTGCATCAGCCTCATTTTGACCTGAACTGGGTGATGTTGGCAACTTGCAATCTCTTCTCCACCTTGAAATAGGATTTAGAGCGGAGCTGCCATAATGTAAAAGCACATTTCCCATTTTTATTGAGGTCAGGCTATGTGAGCTGGCATAGGTTCATTTATTTCAACAGAAGTTAAGTAAGTGATTAAGTGCGTTGCTTGATCAGGGCCTTAGCATTGTAAAGTTTTGGGGTTAGGGACTGTCTATTACGTGTACAGTAGCTAGCAAAATGGGCTTCAATACCTGCTTGGGACCTCTAGGTGCAAACACATTATTTGATATTATGATGTAATCAGTGGAATTACAGTAGGAATGAATATAGCCTATTATCTACACTTATTACAGAGAATTACATATACAATTAATTGGCAATCTGTAATGGATTATGGAAACAGAAATTCCAGATGGACAGGGATTCGTCAAAGTATTTTCAGCAGCAGCACCCTAAATTTGGGAGACTAAAATTGCAGGAGCACATCTCTCTATATCAGATAACGCTTCTGTCAGAATTTCTGTTGCCTTTCCTTTTGAAGTCCCATTCGACGGCTTAAGTACCATAAGCCACTGTAAAGATAAAATGCTATTTCTATAAAAGTTACATGTATGTTTCCTTGTGATTGTGTATATAATAGGAGATACAATGTGGACTGCCACTGACAGCCTAGCCAGCGGGTGGTTGAAGGACTGGCTAGAATAATACGAACGACATGTTGTGATCAGTGCTCTCTCTGTGAGGGCTGATGGACCGATCATTCAAGGTGATGTTCACAATGTGGACTAAGTACACCCCTTAGATGCTGGAATGTATGCAACTGAGCTATTTAGTATTTTGCATTGTCAGTACCAGGCCTGGGCTGGGGAAGCTAATGATCCAACTAGTGGACCAAATTCGGTGCTGAATCCTGGTCATGTGCCACCTAAGTCACGTTGCGCGTGCGCTAAGAAGATTGTGGGAAAGACAGAAAATCAGACAGAAGGAAGTATCAGTAATCCAGACCAACCACTGAAAAGCTATTTCCTGTTTCATTCTTTCCTTCAATATGTTTGTGTTTACTTGTAAACCTTCGGGATGTTTTTTCCTGCAATCCAATGGGCTCAAATGTGTTTGATTGGCATTAAATAAATTGGGTGGAGGATTATGGAAGACACAGAGCTGCTGTAAGTGGTATTTGAATGCAAAATGTACCTCATCGGGCCTAATCAGTGGTGTCTGTGGTGGCCAGGAGGGAAAGGTGCCACTGGGTAGTGGAAGGAAAGCAGCTGCTAGCAAGAGCTTTACGCAACAGACCACAAAGTCTGCCTCAGGAACTATTTTTACACAAAAGCAACATTTTACTGCTATTGTCCTCAAAGCCCGTCAGTGCAGTCTTCAATAAGCCCCTTTAGGGAGATGGTGAGTAGAGGGTGCACAGAGCATGTGATTGCATTGTTCAGGGTCCTAGACAAATGAGAAGACAGAATCAAGGAGGTTGCCGTGGTTCCGAGAGTTTATTGATGCAGTTTGCCACACCCACTCCTGGGCAGGCTTTCCTTGCAACAATCTTTTAGGCCCCACAGGCCTGTCCCAGACAGCACAGTAGTCTTTAGGTAGCAAAGCAAAGAAATAATCCCATGGAGAAAATAAACTCAGTAGTCCTGTGCCAGACCTGCCTTCCTCTGGAGGGCTCTAGCAGTCAGCAGTCTCTGCAGAGGTTTTGGCTGGTCCTTTCCCCAGTAAGCAAAGGCTAGCAGATCTGTCCTCCTCCCTGGTCAGCCAGCTCCTGACCTCTCCTCTTCCCTTTTTAACTGCTCCCTCATTACTAGACAGCGAGTGCAGGTGTAGCGGGGTGAGGCTGAGTGGGTCCACAGCAGCTCCTTAGCCCTGGCTGTCTCTTCGTGGGGTTGATGTACCTTATCACAGAGCTCCATCCCCTCCCAGCACGCTTCTGCAAGAGGCAGCCATTTTGTGAGTGCTGGAACAATGTGAGCTCATGGGGTTGTCATCACAATGCTACTGGCAGTGCTGTACACCTCCAATAGGGTGCATTTAAAAGAGCTGGAGAGTAGCCAGACCCCATTCCCCCATCTCGAGAGGGCAGTTGTGGAGAAGAAATGTACTACACCTTTTCAACAGCAGCTAGGTGCCCAGTACATTCCCTATCGTCACTGGGCCCTTATGTAGACTGTACAAAATGCCTCCTTCAACTATTGTTCACTTGTTTTGGTGGTTTCCCTTTATATCCCACAGTATGATGAGCCTTCCACAGCCTCAAGAGCTATAATTTTTCCTTAATCATATACTTATATAATCACACAGGGGAGCTAACTAGATGGATGGATGAGTGTTGTATCATTTAGTCCTCTGTGGAATGTAGTGCCCTATGAACGTGCCTAGATCATACCCTCTTTACCATACCTCCCACCAAGTATTGTGAGCATTTTTAAGACTTTGCTGTAGCCAGCACTAGTTAAATGCATATTTACTATTCATCACAGCACTGAATACAGCAAATTACTTTAGCACTCATGAGAAGCTCATGCACTTCTTTAGGCTTTTCCTTTTTAATTTAACATTAAGATTGTGGACATGAGTATAAAACAGAATGTCGTGCTATTCCTCCACCCAGGCCTAAGCTGTCTCTTGAACCTTTGTTCTTGGTAACTTACCCCTCTCGATTTATATATTGTATCTATTTTTCAAATTGATAATCATGTGCTCTTTAAATTACCTTTCAACACATCAGCACTTCCAGTGAATGAAATCTACAAATCACTTCCACCATGTGTTAATATGAATAATAGATGAGACCAGCTGATGGTTCCAAATGACCAATTTATCACGGGTTCTGCATTCACATGTGACCCTGCAGAATTCAGTATTAAGTTTCAGCACCAAAAAACCTTAATGGAAATCTCTATTTCTCTTAGTAGGATTTCTATTTCCATTGAGGGGGGCCCTCATAACTATGTAGCCTATCAAGCAGATCTTACAGTGATCAGAGTTTTGTGAACATAACCTATAATGTCGTCCTTCATTATGTGACATTTCCCAGGGCTTCACTGACATTTAAGTATCAATGGGGCAGTACTGTTAACACTTGATGGATGATAATCAAGATGAAAAAGGATTGGGAGGGAATGCACTAGCAAGAAGGATTAAGGGAAATGAGAAGAACTGAAGGTATAAGGAAAATAATGTTGGTATATAAGGAGTGCTACAATTTAGAGGGGGAGGAACTGTCCTCATTAGGTGTAGAAATAATGGATTTGAATGAAAATGAGTAACATCCAATGTAAATATTAGAATAAAAATAACTGTGTGATCAACTAGAGAATAGACCTGATTTCTGATTCTGAAACAGGACAGTTTACTGGTTGACCAACAATAGTAGCAGATGGTATATCAGAGGCCTGCAAAAAGGTAGGGGGCTGGGCCAGGTGATGTAGAGTACTTAGTCCTTTCGAATCTCAGTCATTCTTTGATTACATGCCTATTCTTTTTCAGATTAAAGTTGTCCTCTGTCACAAAAGTGCCTGTCACAGAAACATGGAAGGACTGCAGAGTTCCATCCTTGTAGTTTCTACCCAGGCATCCTATTTATGTGGCCTTTTATGTACCAAGACAGAATCTTACTGTTTGGAAGAAAATTTGGTATTTTACAATCTGTAGAATCAGCACTCCCACTGAGAAAACAAAGGACAGCTCATAAATCTATCCCATGTCACGAGAAATGTTTTACTGAAGGCAGCATTGCAGTACCTTGTTGTAAGCATCCAATCACCGCATGGTTCTATTCCTTCATAATTATTAGTTTAAAAGTGACTAACTCCTCATTACGTCCTATTAGTCTCTTAAAACTATCCTTTGGGAACTGGAAAATAGCAAACAGACAATCATTTCCAATAATTTCCAGCTAGAAAAGAAACAAGAAAAGCTTAGAAAGCTTGCACTCAGTCCATCCATACCACTCTCTCAGCGTGAGATACGCCCATCTCAGTGAGATACAGGAAACCGTAACAAGAAGCGTTTTGAAATTATATCTTTTCCATTTCTACAGGCTACAAAACTGCATGAAAACTTTCTTACGAGGTTGGTAAGACAACTCCCACCTGTTTATGCTCTCTGTATGTGTGTATATATATCTCCTCAATATATGTTCCATTCTATATGCATCCGAAGAAGTGGGCTGTAGTCCATGAAAGCTTATGCTCTAATAAATTTGTTAGTCTCTAAGGTGCCACAAGTACTCCTGTTCTTCTTTTTTCTTGCTAGGGTTGTGTTTAAAAAAATCAAATTATCTAAAAAACTGAACATTCAAACTCCAACTGCAAAGCTGCATTAGGTTCAATGAACCTTCTGTGTCTTTTATTTTTTTTTCTCCCCTTGATTTAAACAAAGCAAAACTTCTCATGGTGCTTTTATAATCAGCTTTTTACAGGATGTAGGATTTTTCCTAAAACTTATCCTCATGCCATGGGCTTGGTATAATTTCAGGGAAGGGTCACTTTTTTAAAGCCATTTGATCACAATAACTTGGTAGAGCATGCCGCACAAATTGCTTTCCATTGTTTCCACTCGGCTGGTTGGCTAGAGATTGTACAGCTGTGACTTCATTCCCACTGAGCGACTTGCTGCTACTGCAGACAGATCATCATGTTTTAGTCATAACAAAGGGGAAAAAAACATGCATGGTTATTTAAGGCAATTGCCTCCATTGCTTTTTGTGTTGTGTCTGATATTGATTCACTCGTAATCGTGCTTGGCTTTAAATGACCCTTACGTGTAATAAGCAATTTAATCCAGCCATGAGGAACACTATAGGTTGGTTTATAGTTTATAGACAAAGTATTCTGTGTTGGGGACAACTGTATTAATTTAGATCAGTGGTTCTTAACCTGGGGTGCACACACCCCCTGGGGGTGCGAGATGCCCTTTCTGGGGGTGCGAGACACGCCAGATTTTTTTAGAAGGTAAATCATCGAAAATACAAATTAAGCACACTCACATAAATACAACTACTTTGTACATGAAACCTATGTATTTATTTAAATTATACATTTTTAACGATTACTGTAATATACAAACAAAAATATATCTAGTTTAAAGAACTGACCTACTTCAATGATTTTTGATAAGGGGTGCGAGAACATATTTTGAGAACCAAAGGGGTGCAGGCTGCAGCAAAGGTTAAGAACCACTGATTTAGTTGGAATAAATGGTCCCAAAGAGTCAAAAGTGTTAACATGACCCTGTAAATGTCCCAAATTAAAGTTTTAGACAAGGACTGGGGTTTGGCATTCAGAGACCTCAGCCTGCTTAGTAGCATGGCAAACACACAGCTGAAAATCCTTTTAACCTTTTATTAAAGATACAGGGTGTGATGCTGCATGAAAAGGAAGATGACCATTTGTATCATTGTTGCTACCACTGTTGCACAAGTGCACTACATCTGATACAAAGTATGGTATCAATGGAATGGAATTGCCAAGTATGACAATCCTGTTTACACACATGTATCATCTTTGTATCTGAAGTTATGAATATTTTATATGTATTTGTATCTCAAACATGTGTTGTGTTCCTGGGTAACACCTCCCTAGACAGATTTGCATCAAGGCAAGCCAGCCTGCTTGATGGTCCATTAAGGACAATCAACTATACCAGTGCTTCTCAAAGCCGGTCCGCCGCTTGTTCAGGGAAAGCCCCTGGTGGTCCGGGCCGGTTTGTTTACCTGTCGTGTCCGAAGGTTCGGCCGATCGTGGCTCCCACTGGCCGCGGTTCGCCACTCCATGCCAATGGAGGCTGCGGGAAGCGGCATGGGCTGAGGGATGTGCTGGCCGCCCTTCCCGCTGCCCCCATTGGCCTGGAGTGGCAAACCGCGGCCAGTGGGAGCCGCAATCGGCCGAACTTGCGGATGCGGCAGGTAAACAAACCAGCCTGGACCGCCAGGGGCTTTCCCTGAACAAGCGGCGGACTGCCTTTGAGAAGCACTGAACTATACCACAGACCTTCCCGAAAACTCCTCAAGGAGCAGGTACTTAATGAATACCTCTATGATTCAGCAAAGCATGTGAGGACATGATATGAGGACATGTGATCTAAGACTCCATCTTTTACCAGTAACTTTCCATGCTCGTGACCCTGGACTCCATATTGGCCATAACTTTCCATGCACAGGAGCTGAGCTATAAATTGCAAGCTGTGACATCACTGCTTTGTCTTCATTCCTGCTTCTCATCTCTGGATTGTGGTTTTCTAAGGGACTGAACAAGGGACTGAATGACCCACCCAACCTGCTTGGGTAAACCAGAGAGAATTATTACAAGCTAGCAGATTTAACATCACTGTTATTGTCCTGACCTGCAAACTGTGAAAATCAATTGAAATATGATTCCTTAACCATTTAATATTCTCTTCTTTTCATATAATTAATCCTTTAGTTTTTAGTTACTAAAGGATTGGCTACAAGTGTGGTTTTGGGGTAAGATCTGAGTTATATATTGACCTGGAAAAGTGGCTGATCCTTTGGGATTGGAAGAACTTTTACATAATGAATCTGCTTTTCAGTAACCTCTCATCATAAAGGCCAGATGTCTGGGTGGTGATAAGGGTTGGATTGCCTAAGGGGACTGTATTTTGGCTTCTTGTTAACCAGTGTGGTTGTTGTTAACCAGTTGTTACTGGTCTGATTAATCTAATGTTAGAATAACCACCAGTTTGGGGTGCGTCTGCTCTATCTTTATCAGTCTGTCCTGCATTTGGCATTCTCAGCTGTGACCCACACCAGGCACTGGTCGACACAGGAGGTGTGTGTGTGCAGGGAAGTTAAAGTTTTTGAAATGTAAAGCATTAAAGGAGGTTTTCATTTTAACAACACCCCTTATTTCCTTCCTCATTAGCTGAAGAGACTTTTTAGAAGGAACCTCCCCTTGTTTGACAGACTCTTAGATAGTAGTAAAGAGGCGAATAACTTCCCTTTTGGGGAAAAGAGAACAAGCTAGTTAAGATGGTCAGGAGTTGTCATTGTTGCTGTTGTTGTTAAAGTCCGATCCTGTTTCCTAGAAGACAAACACACACAAATGGGGGAGAAAAGAACAAGAAAGACAGAAAATGCTGCTTCTTTCTCTGGTGTTGACTCTCACTTGCAACCTTGTTGCTGGAAAAACACAGGCACAGCCCACGGTTTTATCAGCCACTGCAAGATCTGGCAAACTTGACAGCAGCATCAGGCTGTTTAGGGCACTGTATTTAGCTGCCTTTCTGATCACAGGCTTACAGCAGTGCTGCAAAATATGCAGGTTTGGCCAGCTAAGCCAGACTGTTATTAAATAGAAGGAAAAAAGGAGAGAATTAGGAGAAGGAAGAAATAAGGTAGGGAAGGAAAAGATCACACAGGGGGAGAGGAGACAAAGTCTCACATCCCAGATGTTTGGAATTTAGCCAGAGCTGGTGGAGATGGGGGTGCCCACTGCACCCCTTTCTCTGCCCAGTTCGGTCAGGACATCTCTCAGGAACAATGATGTCATTCTTGATCCCGAGCTCCCGGAGATGGTGGGGGTGACAGTCATCATGGTGAAGCTTGCGTCTTCCCCTTCTCTTGTCTTTCAGGCAGTCAGTGTTTGTATTTGTCCATCTGCCAAAGGCTTTTTGAGGACCTCAAAAGGGAGTGATGGACAAAATAGTCCATCATCTCATTATTTTGTTCACCAATAAGGCCTACACACCAATTTTGGTTCATTGATTGCCAATCCCACACTCTTTTTGTTTACCAGGCATGATTTTAACACAGGCCTTTTATATTCGTAGGCCTTTTTGTTTAGACTAATTCAATCTTTCTGTCTCCGCTTTGCACCTTTTCCCTTCAATATTTGTTATTGTAGGTTATTGTGACATCTTATGAACTGTCAATTACTTTTCACCGTTGAGCTCAGCAAATCTGTAGGCCCAATGATCACAACAGGACTCTCAGGTTATCCGTAAAACAAGTTAAGGTTTAGCTCCCTCTCTACATGGGCCACAGTAGCACAGTTATGAGAACGTCTTTTTTTAGTTTCAGAAACAATACTATACAGGACTAGGAAGTAGCATCCCCAAAAGAGTAATGGATGCTCCAGTGTTTAAATAACCTAAACACTTGGAACCATCTTGGCGGATGGACTAAACGGCCTGACAAGTCTTTCCATTTCTAATTTGTAGAATTTTGATGCTCCATATACTAGACTATGCATCATACAATGACCTCTTCCCACACAGCCTGGAAATATAAACCTATTGGTCGGCTGTTAAAGGGACTGGGGCTGATTCTCCACTACTCTACCCTGGTGTAAATCGGGAGGAACTCCACGTTAGACAAAATAATTACATTGGTATAAAAGAGAAGAGACACAGCACCACTCTCTCCTCTCTAGTGCCAACCACTGTACCTTTAGCAGCACCCGTGATTTTGAAAGCATGTTATGGTACATGTCTACTGCTGGTCAATTCGCCTCCGCAGGGAAAGGAAGCCAGCTGCCAAGCAGATTATCATGACCTCTGTGAGGCAGCCATTTTCTGTGTCTCTTTCCTTTCGATCAAAATCCCTGAGCAAAAGTAAACCACATGAAAGAAACTTCCTTATCAATTCAGAGTGAGAAAAACTAGGAAGAAATAAGATTGTCATATTACTGACTCTTTAATCAAACTGGGCACATTTAAAAAAAAAATCAAAGGTAAAATTATAATACTACATCTACAGTGGTTTTGATATTTGCAAACGTCTATTTAATCTAATTATTTAATGTATTAACTTCATTTATGTAAATCACATCACTCAGTAGCTGAGTATTTTCAATTCCTTGTGGTGATACCTAACTGGGTTTGACATCTGGTCACACTACTTTGCAGCTGAATTTCTGAGCTCCTAAAAACTCATGTCTGAAAACGGGATCCATTCCAAAACATGCAAAGAGCAATGAGATCCTACCTCAAAGTCTGTGAATGCTGTGCAGTGTATGGCTAGATATGAGATCTGTAAGGACTGGCTGGCTCCTACCTGCTTGGTTTTTTGTCCTGTGTAGCTGTAGCTGTGCAGTATAATTTTGGAAGTGTGTCACTGAGCGGTATTTACAATAATATATAATATCAATGGTCCCTGTCCTGCACTTAAACAGATGCTTGACTTTCTGCACATAAAAAATCCCAAGACTGAAGAATGTGTTTGAAGGGTCAGGGACTTCGCGTGTGACTCAAGCATGTTCCAAAAGATTTGTCAACTTGTATAGGTTTATCTTTGCATACTTTCCTTTAAGACAATTATTCTGATTCCCCAAGCATTGTGACATAGATGAGGCAATATTAATCTCAAAATCAAGAATGTTGTCATAGAAACCAGAATAGTCTTGAAGGCCTACACAGATGTACTCATAAATCAGAGATGTGCATTGAGAAACATCCCTTCCATCCCTATGAACATCCCAGTTAAACATATATCCTTGAGTGGAAAATGCACTTCTGGGATGGTCAAACATTTGAACCCAGTCACTCACCAAAATGTAGTGTAGGGCACCAGGTGAGCAATTATTTTCTGTAATACAATGGAGTAAATGGTACTTTTGTGTATGTCATTGAGAGAGAGAGAGAGAGAGAGAATGGTTGTCATAGAAACAGATCATATTTCCTGATCATACTTCCTTCCAATCATAAAGTATTGTGTAAAGGACAATATTGCAAGTGACCTCACTCTCACCGATAAAAACTATTTGTCCTGTTTTTTGGTGATATGCTTTACTCTGCTGGATTAGGGGGTGTCTCCTTTTACGTGACTACTCCACTTTTTAGGTGTATTATACATAATAGTATGGAAGGATTCTGACATGCACACAAGAAAAGGGAACAGGGATATTATTAGGTTGAATACAAGGTAACGATGGATTCAGTGGTGGATGTAACTGTGTGCTGCAAACTGCTTCTTGTGATGTTGCTATTTATATTACAGTAGCGCTTAGAGGCCTCAACTGAAATCAGGGTCCCATTTTGCTAGGCACTGTACAACACTTAGGAGACAATCCCTTCCCCAAAGAGTGAAAGGGGAAAGAGAGGAACTGACTTGCCCAAGGTCACACAGCAAGTCAGTAGTAGAACAGGAATAGACTCCAGGTCTCCAGAGACATAATTCAGTGCCCATTCTACTAAACCACATTGCCTTTCACCCTTAACTGCAAAGTGAGTCCATTTTTGCAGGAAGGCACACTCCATATTAGTTCAAGATGGCTGCTGTCACCAAGTAAATTACACACACGGTATTCTCTCTCATAGAGATGTGTTCTCTTCTTGCGTTGGTGATCACTGCAGTCCTCAAGAACCCAAGTCATTGGAATTAAACCCAGGTTAGTAGGCAAATAATTTAGGATGTAATTTTCAGCTGAGGTTTGGCTGCTGAAGCCAAGCACGAGTTTAACTCTTGTCCCCCTTGGAAGAGTAGGCCTATGCCCAGAATACAGCAATGGTATTTAGCCCTGTCTAAGTTAGTAGCCAGAAAGAACAACTTATGGCTGTAGAGAGCAATTATATGATTTGAAGAAATTTGGACCCCGATTCTAGATACATTTGGATAAAAAGTGTTGAGAGGGGTCAAAGAATACCAGACCTCAAGGCCACCTAAGCCCTTTTCTTTCCCTTTCCCCTTCCCCCAGTCCCCTCCTTCTCTCCTCTCCCTATTCACATATGTCTCTCCTATTTTATTATTGTACCCCCACTGTAAAATGTTGTCTATGTGGTATTGTCTAATTTTGTACTTTTTGACCTTGAAGCTTTGACAAGTTGTAAAATTGCATAATTGCTTAATTGTATTGGAGATCTCCTGAAGCATGCAGTATTTGGAAACATATACATGCTGTAAGTCATTTACCTTTTTGTACTTTTCATTGTCCGTTCCTTTATGAAAATCAACAAAAAAATAATCACAAAAATGTGTTGTCCTCCTTTCTTTGTTACTTCCTTGATTTAAAATATATGCCCTCTAGATTGAAAGCGGATGTTTTGTCCATTGTGTATGGAACACATAGCGGGCCCAAGATGCAAAACTCAGTCCTGGTCTTCCAACACCCTTAAGATAAGGAATGCTTAGTCTGACGGTGTGCCAGGCCTTATGAGGTCTCCTGCTGGAGGCCTCACGGTCCTACCACACCCTGCTCCAGGAAAGGAACAGTGAAGGTGGGTCCTCCAAGCCTGTCTAGAGAGGCTGCAAGGATGTGGCCAATCAGAGTGAAGGAGGCTCAGGTAAAAGGAGGTGCAGGGCCAGAGCAGATCAGTTGCTGGCTGGGACCAGAAGGAGGAAGAACTGGAAGTCTGTGAAGCTGTCCAGGAGAAAAGACCTGGAAGAGACCCTGCTCAAGCAGGGAAAAGACAGAGAATGTCAGTCCTGAGGTAAGGATGAAGAGGAAGGGGTTACATGGGAAGCAGCCCAGGGAATATCAGCAGCAACGGAGTTAAAGGAAGCAGCACGTAGCTTCTATTTATAGGGTCCCTCGGTTGGGACCTGGAGCAGTGGACAGGCACAGGTCCCCCCACCAGCCATGGCAGAGTGGCCAAAGCCCCGAGAAGGGGGACAAGCTTTGTGTAGAAGCTAAAGCATAGAGCTGGAATTGAAAGGGCTCTGGGACAAGGCTGAAGACCCTGCAGAGGGCTACCCATTTGTTGAACTGTTACCCCGGGAAGGGGACGAATTTGAAGGAGTGAACCTGGCTGGAGAGCTGGGGTGAGAAGAACTGATAAGACAAAGAGTCTCTAGGGAGAAAGCCCTGGGGTCACTGCTCCATCCCAGGGCAAGCACGGACTTAATGTTTGCCCAGAAGGGTCTGAGAACTGAACCCAGAACAGGGCTTCAGATACCAACAAGGGCACAGTGATAGGGTCTGGTGGACCTTTTACCCCGGACGGGGTTTGTTTGTTTATTCACGTATTGACTGTGTGTGACCTGGCTGGAAAGTCAAGCCACTCAAGGCCCACCTGACGAGATTAACAACCAACAAGGGACGCTGGGAGGAGAGAGAGAGAGAAAGAAAGAGTGCAGACTTGCACTCAACTAACAGGAGGCACTCACGAAAGCTGAGTGCTCCCCGTCACACTTGGATTCAAAGTTTTAAGTTCAAGAGCATCAGTAATAAGGACATTTTCACCTTAATAGAGCAGGTCAGTGTACTTGAAAACAGGAAATAAAGAGAGTACACATGGTTACTGCTCTAGAAAGCCGCTAGTAGACGCTGAGATCTGCTGCATAACTAAGGCTGGTTTATGAAACTGTACTATAAGGCTTTCCCAAGCTTCAGATGAAGTCCTATTTTTTTCCCTCCAGTAACATGGTGGTAGATTTCTTTACTGATTAAGTTATGGAGAGAGATGTCACCTCTCAGCAGGAGCAGAATTAGTAGAGCCAGGAGAAATGACCAGAGAGGAGCGTGAGCGCTGTGATATGGTTGAAATCAGACATGTTCCTAAGTGGCAATGCTGAAGTTACTGAAGAAACTGAAGTATCAGCAAATTAATCTCTTCATTGTTTACTTTGAACTAGGGGAAGATGGCATCTTTGAACATTTTATTCTCATACTCTAGAAAGTGATTCAACTTCTGGAGTAGAGATCACAGTATTTGCCAGTCAATGACAATTGGATGCTCCCAGATCTTCCCAGAAGTAGAATCAATCTTAGGGACCTCAGAAGGTCATCTAGTCCAACCCCCTGCTCAAAGCAGGACCAATCCCCAACTAAATCCCCAAATGGCCGCTCAAGGATTGAGCTCACAACCGTGGGTTTAGCAGGCCAATGCTCAAACCACTGCGCTATCCCTCTTACTTTTGGAAGTAATACTTTGGCTACTGTTATGGGTTGGATGTAACTATCACCCTTTTATTTAAGATAGTTATAAAAAACAACAACATTTAGCTCCTTTATGGAACTAGGTAGCTGAAACAGTAGGAGTCTCCACCCAGAACACAAGCACATCACCATCAAAACAAAGGCACATTCAAGGGTTTTTTGCTGGGTATTGCTTTGATAAAAGAGAGAGAGAGAGAAACAGACAGGGAAGGAGCAGAAAGTCAAGCACCCATCCTGAACAAGCATGGGGAGCCTGGCCTTGGGAAAAAAACTAGATGGAGAGCTTTTGGGGCTGACTGCTGGATGAAAGAGGCTTGGAACTGTGAGCAAAGAAACTGTCTTCTCTTTGATTCCTCCTGTGTCCAGGAAAACAGGACTTTATTCATTCTTTGTAATTAAAGAGAATTGCATCAGAGATACCTGACTCTATAATAAATTTTTCCTGAAACAACCCACAGAGTCTCTACTTTTGGCTAATTGCTCAAGTCAAAAGTGGGGGTAACAATACCACTCAACATGTTGGCAACTACTTGTTCAATGAAAGGTTAGGTGGCCAAAATACCCTAACTATTCATGGGTCTCTGATAGACATATATACTTCATGTTTATTCATATGGAAAAATGTGTAAAGTAGTTGAAAAGAAAGATTAAGTACCCTGGAAAATAAACGGCATTGAACGTGAGAATATAAAAGCACGCAAAATTTGGAGTATAGAAGATAGAAAAGAAATTACAGCAAGTGACTATTTCAGGTCTGCAGTATTAGTTGCCAGGAAACTCTACAATTTACAGGTTTACCTGATCACATTTCTGTCATTTGGGACTGTAGTTTGTTTTCAAAGCCCAAGAGTTCCTCATTCAACATACAGCAAAACACTAGTTTCTTGTTGCATGATGGATGTAAATACTACACTGTGCCAAGGATCACAGCTGTCCTGCTGAAAGATTTCCTTTACTTGTAACCACAAGTCTAAAATGTTTGTATGGGTTTTTTCCCCCACTGCTTGGAGAATGAGTGTGTGTGTGTGTGTGTGTGTGTGTGTGTGTGTGTGTGACAGAAGTGAACCAGGGTGAGACTGGGTTCAGGAATTTTACACCAGATTCCCTCTCCTCCCACTCACACCCTTCTTGTTTCTGGATACAACCATCTATAATTGTTATACTCCTTACTGCCTTTCCACCACATTGCCTTCTTCATTATTAACACAGGCCCAGATTTTTGGAGCTGTGTGCACAATTTCAGTCAGACAGCTAACTAGCCATATGCGGGCACTATCATGATCATTGCACACCAAAACTAGATATGTGCATGCCCCGTTTTAAAAATCTGGCCCATGATGTTACTGTGCATGACACTTTCTATACCAAAAACTGAAATAGACAAAATCTAGGCTGTGTTCTGAGAAAATTAGACCTCCCTTTCCCATCGGGGGCAGGAGCATCCTCTGATTTTGGAAGTGAAATACTGTTGGAGGAAATATATAAGGTTCTGAATTGTAGGCCACTAGGGAAAACCTCATTGATGAGATTTTTGCCCTAAATTCTAGAAAGCCTTCAAGGACCAACAAGCCTCATTTTGCTAAAACTGTTTATATTCACATAAAGATAGAGTCTCCCCCTCCCCTCCCAATGCCTTACCCGGCTTTGTCCTTCTTACAGATCCCACTGAACGCCTGTTACAGATATTTGCAAATAATGAGGCAAACTGATTAAGCAATGTAGTAACTGGGATATTTGAATCAAACCAGATTTGTGATAAGCAAAAAACATCCAGAAAATATACGCCGATTTGACTGTATAGTGTTTATATATAATTTATAAGCCCCAATCAGAGTATTTTAATGGGAAATGTTACCCTTGTGAAAGGGTGAATTGTCTTATCAAATGTATGTCTACTTATACTAAGTTTGCAGCAGATAATTTCTTATACTCAGTTGACCCTGTCTTCTTTACAGCTGACATTATGGATTCATTTAAATCACAAATGAGTTATAGATATCTATTGTATCCAAAACTCTACATTAAAGGAGTGTTAAGGTTGCTAAGTCAAGCTCTCAAAAATTAGGAATGGCCAGAACTAAGGTTGTCTGTGCCTGGCAGGAACTCATATTCTGACTCTTGGACAGATCTTTCTTCATCTATAAACTGAGTAAATTTCTTTGGACATGATTAATGTGGCATGAACAGAGCTTTCAAGGTATTAAGTCAAATTCAGACCAGGCATAAGTGAAAGATTTTAACTGAACAACAACGATTTATTTTAGGGATGAATTGGGTCATGATTTTCATATTTGCATCATGAGTGGTGGGTATCAAAGACAGGGGAACGCACAGTCTACCCAAACTGCTTGAGTGGCCCCCTCCATCCTGCTTCCTTTCACAGCTCTTCTTTCCCATGTGGCCAAGTCCTGGGGCAGTGGTGCTGGAACCGGGGGGAGGCAAGGGGCCATATCCCTCCCACTTTTTGCCATGGCAGACTCCGCCCCCTTCCCTCTTTTTCCCCCCGAAGGCCCTGGCCACCACCCCATCCCCCAGCCAGACCAACGTGGAGCCCAGCCAGGGAGGTGGGCTGGAGGGTCTGCCATGGCTCCCTACAGCTTCCCTCCTGGCTCTTATCATGGCCGGGCTGCAGCTCCGAGGTCCCTCCACCCTCCTGGCCGGAGCCGGGTTGGTGAGAGCTGTATGGGCAGTTGTGGGTGTAGGGATATAAAAGAAGGTACTAACAGTGATTCCCCCAAGTGACAGTGACCCCCTCATAATTTGTCCCCCACACTTTAAAATTGTTTCACCAAGTACAAAAATCTTTTGGGTCTTCTGTTAAAACTTGTAAGCTACTGTCTGTAGAAACCATTGATTATATCTATCCTGTGAAAGATACTTTACTACTATGTAAAACTTACAAACAAGTTAACTGACTTTTAGGACAGACCCCCACCCTCTGTGATTAAAGGGCCGGGAGTTTCAAATGAATTAGCACACACCCCGAAAGTGGTGGAGACAGTAAATTAAAATATGGTTAAGATATGAAATGTATGTTGATGAATGCTTGATATACATGAATGGTTAAGGAGGTGCCAGCCTAGAAAAGGAGTATCCATTGGCCGAAGAATGTGTCGAGTAGGACCACCAGACAACCCCCTGTGGGTAAACTGGGATCCACCCCATCACCTGGAAGGATGAGAAACACAAACTTTGGACAGTGTGGAGCCACCAGGAATGTGCCACTTTGGACAGGAATGTGCCATCTGCTGATTGAGTCAGCAACAGCAGGATGAAACAGCTCCCATAGACTAACATAGGAACTAATTCCTATAAGAATGGACTCTAAAGACTGATGACTTTGAGTCTCTGGTTCTGCTGCCAGCCTCCAGGAGCATCAGGTGCACCTAACACAGACTCGGCTCCATCCTCATGGCCAAGATACCTGGCCAGTAACTTGGCATGAGCAACTTCTAGGCTGGTAACTAAAACACCTATACAGAACTTGAATGAATGATTGTGTGAATGAATCTCTCTCTCTCTCTCTCTCTATATATATATATGTATGTGTGTGTGTATAAGAAATAAGTAGTCAAACAACGTTGTTTACTTTTATCTTTTGCTTTATCAGTATATTTACAATAAATGTGGCATCTTTGCCTTATCCCTCTTAATAAGATCCTGCTGGTTTTTATTCTATTGGAGCCTGGGTCCCTCCACCTGCCCTGGGCTGGGGGCCGTGCTGCCTGCCCACTCAGCGCTCTGGGGTGGGGGCACTCTGGGGTTGGGAGGGAGCCTCTGGGCTCCGGTGGAGGAAGGGGGGGCGAGAGGGGCAGGGCCCCAGGCAGAAGGGGCTGGCCAGCTGCGGGCTCGCCTCCCCAAGCTCACAGTTCAATGTCTCCAATGGACTTACACCAAGGATACATTTAGCTGTGTGACTAAAGTGGGATTATATGTGTGTGAGAACTACCCGGCCTGTAGTTAGTGTATATTCGATGAATGATTAACCAGATACTCAGCCTTCCTAAGGCTGGTATGCACTGCTCTGGCTGCACAGGGCCACCACCATAGCTCCTAATACCACCATTCTTCCAGTGTCCCAACCCAGTACGGAGGCATTAGAGCTTAGTCAGGACACCATCGTGTCCAGCTGATCCCCGGTGGCTCAAAAAGTGGCATAACCCAGAGCAGCCTAGAGACGCTTGCCAATGCTGGGTTCAGAGGGCTGTAGCAGTGGCTTGTCATGTTTGCCCCCTCCCATAGACTTAGGCTGAGCCCAACCTTGCCAGTCTGTAGGATCAGGTGCATAGCATTAACCATAGCAAAAGCCAAGAAAGTCTGTATTAAAATACTGCTTCTGAATGTGAGACTGCTTAAACAGAAGGTTTATAGTGAAATAAAGTAAACATCACCGCTGTTATGTACCTAAATATTCTTGCAAGAATACGTCATGATTATTTATTTGATCAGAACTTCCACTATAATAAGTAAGACTATATAGCAGGGGTGGCCAACCTGTAGCTCCGGAGCCACATGCGGCTCGTCAGAAGTTAATATGCGGCTCCTTGTATAGGCACCAACTCCGAGACTGGAGCTACAGGTGCCAACTTTCCAATGTGCCGGGGGGTGCTCACTGCTCAACCCCTGGCTCTCCCACAGGCCTGCCCCTCACTCCACCCCTTCTAGCCCCCTCCCCGAGCCACCATGCTCTCACTCCTCCCCATCCCTGCCCCAGAGCTTCCTGCATGCCACAAAACATCTGATCAGGAGGTGCGGGGAAGGAGGGGAAGGCGCTGATCGGCGAGGCTGACGATGGGTGGGAGGTGCTGGGAGCAGGATGGGGGAGCTGATGGGGGGCTGCTGACGTATTACTGTGGCTCTTTGGCAATGTCCATTGGTAAATTCTGGCTCCTTCTCAGGCTCAGGTTGGCCACCCCTGCTACATAGCACTTTTATAACATCATATTGCTGAACAAACACCAGTTAATCCGCTCAAAATTCTTGAGAGGAAAGTAAGCAACTGAGACGACGGAAGCTTAAATTACCTGCCCAAGACAACATAGTTAGGGCCATAATTATATTTGGCATTAACTCCATTGATTTTTCAATGGTATATAACAACTGTAAATATTGTAAATGTGGACTAACGTTATGGTTTATCTGAAACAGAATGAAAACATTGCTTTTGCAACATCACACAAGACCAAGTTTTATTACCTCTGCTACCAGGAGGAAGAATAGTTTGTGGTTAGAGCACAAAACTGGGAGTCAAGAGATAAGGCTTCAGTTACCAACCCTTTCACAAACTTTCCTTGTAAACTTGGGCAAGTTACTTAACTTCTGTGTCTTTGTTTCCCCAGGTAAAATGAGAATTTCTACCACCTCACAGGGTGGTGTGAGCCTTAATTAAGAGTTGAATACTACTTTAATATCCTCAGATAGAAGGTGCTATCAAAATGCAAATGTTGTTACTGCACCATGAAAGATTCTCTGAGACCCTTACAAAAGAATAAAAACCTTTACGGTTTCTACACTGAAAAAAAGAAGCATAAAATATAATGGAAATGCATTTTAAAGGGAATCTCTCCTCAACAGCTAATATGCATCATTTAACTTTATTTCCTTCCCTAACAATAATTTTCTATAACTGAAAGTGACAAAATGTGATGAGCACGCTTTAAAAAGGAGTGGTTGGAACACTCATTTCCTTTTCACAGCAGCATCTGTTTGAGAACATGACACATTAACTTAAGCAAGAGGGGCAGACTGCAGTCAGCGTGAAGTGAAATCAGGCTAGAATAATTCAGCCCAGACAGCCATCAGGCAGGACAAAAAACTCTGATAACTGTCTCTTCCACGCTTTCAACATTTATACTTTTGGATGATATGTAAAAAGAGAGAATCTGAGAACCTACAGACATTAAAAATGCCCTGGCACTTTTCAGAGGAGTTGGGGACTTCATTCTTGTGTGCTGGCCACATTACATCTCTGCCAACTAAATTCCTGCTTCAGTTTCAAGTAAATTAACTATTTCCCCCAGTTCAATGCACGGTTGTGCATCCAACTTGGATGAACAATTACCACAACTGTGTGCACACATGCACTGGCGGCACAGGTAATGATACACACTTGTGAACATTTGGATATTTTGTGAAATACTGAACATCTGGGCCAAAATATCACTCTGATGTAGTTTCCATATAGTATATAGCAATGGGCCTGCATTTTAAATGATATTGTACCCTCATGTAGAATTTGCTTTTGAAAATATTATAGTTGCTCCTTGTTCACGGCTTTTGTTTTGTTAAACAAAATATCTAATGAGAGTGTTTTATAAAGAGGAGCCAATAAAAAGTAATAGCCATTTCTCTGGATTACTTCAGAGTGGAAGCACCACAAATATCACTTCTTCCTCCTGTCAGGGGATTTTTCACCATTTCAGCTGATGGGACAGCACATTGGTTCTATCAAACTGTGTTTCATTTCTTTTAATCCTGTCCTTCACCCATTCTTCAAAGTGTTGGTAAAATCAAGTTTCAGAGTGGTAGCCGTGTTAGACTGTATCAGTAAAACCAAAAAGGAGTACTTGTACTCTGTTAGTCTCTAAGGTGCCACAAGTACTCCTCATTGTTTTTGGTAAAACCAAGGTTATTCTTAATGGATAATGGCAGTTAAAAAAAGAGCACAGCCAACATGCCTTTATTTGCACGTTGAGATCTCTGCTAATGTTAAATACAAATGTACTGCATTGTCTTAAAAAAATCTGCTGGGAATGTGCACAGAAGTCACGAAACCTATGAATTTAAATAGATAAAGTCCATTTTTTGACTGCTTGGCCATGCCCTGTAAAACCCCTCCATGGCTCCTCTAATGAAAGACTTTCCATGATGTTTGGAGGTAGGGAGATTCAGAGTGATGCTGGACAACTACTTACAAACATACTCTGCTACCCAGGGTTTTTCTCTCGTGCGCAACACTGACAGACCCTGCCGTCGGCGGGCGGGATCGAACCAGGGACCTCTGGAGCTTAGTGCATTAGCCTCCACCGCCTGAGTTAAAAGCCAACTGGCTGTTAGCTAAGGCTGTAGAGCAAACTCATTAATCTCTCTAAGTGGTCTTGGTGCCACTAGATGCGGCAGAACACCACACTGAGGAGGTGTGTGTGTTACATAATTCCCCTAGCTGAGGAAACGCGTCCCGAGCTTCAGAAACCTCCCAGTTGAAATCGTGGATGAGCCACCACTTGTAACGCCGACAGACCCCAGTCGTCAGTGGGCGGGATCGAACCTGGGACGTCTGGAGCTTAGTGCATGAGCCTCTCCCCACATGAGCTAAAAGCCAACTTTGCCTGTTAGCTAAGGCTGTAGAGCAAACTCATTAATCTCTCTCTCTGATCTCGGTGCCACTAGATGAGACAGAACATCACACCCAGGAGGTGTGTGGGTTACAACATGTGCACTCGCCAGAATTCAGCCGGTGGTTTTGAATGGCCTCCGTAGATACATAACATGCAATATAATACAATTTCATTTTAGTACACTAGACTAGCATTGAAATTTGTTGCTGTTGCTGTAAGAGGCTGCTACTTCTACACTTGGTGACAAAACACTTCTTGCTTTATGGATTATGGCATGAGATTTTCACTCCACTAGAAACCTAGTGCTCTGAGTTATTGCATAGTCGTGCATCCTCCCGCCCCCGCTTTAACTCAAGATAATGTCAAGAGTGTCCAGGTTTTCTTTGAGACTAGTTGCAAATTAAGTATTTTCTACTTCTGTAAAAGGGAGTTGGCTGCCTGCAGGCAAAGTATTTTGCAGAGAGGAGTGCAAAGCCTCTTGCAAAACCCAGAACTTCCTTTGTGACTACCTAAGGACACACTTCTGATTCACAGCAAGCCTCTCTTTTTTTTAGCCATATATGGCAATCCCTTAAAAGAAAAGCAAATCAGGTAAAAATCGAGGACATCACAGAGAAAACCACAGGAGATGGCTAAATGCAGAGCTTAATGATACATGCATGACAGCAGCAGCATGTAGGCTTAGATCATTTATACCTTTTATGGTAAGGCTCTGGTGCCGTTCTACTATGAAAAGGTCAGATTACACAGGGAATCAGTGGTCTGGGCCTGTGGCAGTTCTGTATTACTCAGCATTTTAACAACACTCCAGCAATGCTGTAAGTATATATGTGCATTCTGAAAAGCCACATAAAGTCACGGTAAGAGCCAGAACTCAATGACACGAATTACAGGTATAATATAATGACTCTGTGCAGTTTCATGAGACCTAGCTGGAAATGGGCGACGGGCCTGCTCTGTTCATTCCCTCTGAAACATGTGGGCATTGCCACTGTCGGAAGACAAGATCCTGAGCTAGATGGACCTTTGGTCTGACCCAGGATAGTTCTAGCGACAACCTGGACCAAATTCATCCATGGTTTAATTGCACTGTGTTCAAGGGATGAATTTGGCCCTATCACAAGACAGAGTTTTGCAATACAACAATTAAAATGATGAATATTCAGAAGCTAAAGGCAGCAGACACATATTTCTTCCATTTGGTTTTAAATGATAAGAAAGATGGATTATTTTGAATAATGCTAGGAAGTAAATTCCATAACCAAAGCCTGATGACCCGACCGCAACTGCACTGTACTACAGCCTGATAAATCGAGGTTCCAGGCTATCCAGGGGTACTTGGGATGATAGGGTGATGAAAATGCAACTGAACTGACACTGCCTTTGGTGACACAGACTCTCTCTAATGACGGCAATCTCTGAGAGGGCTAGTGTGCCTCCAGATACATATGTCAATGCTGACACAAGGGAAGGTGCAGGAGATCTATGATGAAGGTAAATTAAAAGTTCTCTATCCTGTTTCATTGCCCCAGAGGGTGATAACCCCTTTGATATATATATTAGGCCAGTGTGAGTCCGATGACGAAGAAACAATTCAGATATAGCCTCTGACTCAAGAAGACAAAAAAAAAAATTGGCTTCAAAGAAATATTAAAATTTAGGTAGCTAATTCTGCTGGATAAAAATGCATAGACTGCTAAATGTATCATTTAAATTCTAGGTTAAGTTATCGGTCTGAGAAAAGGCTCTGCCTTAAGTGACACTTAACAGTAGCTTTTGGAAGCAATTTATTACACTGGAATTAAAACCTGAGATTTCCTTTTCAAGACACTGACTACTTTTGATGAAGCATTATCTAGAATAGTTATCCAGCTGCAACCAAAGTCTTTCATTCCTGAAATGTAGGTTTTCTGTAGCCTTGGTAAAGGAATAAAAAATAAACCCTGAGCTACCTCTTTGAATATTCTATCATTTGTTTTTTGGTGGTGGTGGTTGGGTCTTTATTCTGTTTTGTTTACAGTGACTAACTACAGTTTTGTAAAAAACTTTGGCTTTGCAAACCAATACACATTTATCTCTAGCTTACAGTGCTGGCCACAAATGCTTCCTGGGCTTTGTGGTTTTCTTTTTCTTACTTCTTTCTTTCTTAATTTTCCAGCATTTGCTCCAGTTTCCTTAAATGGCTATTTTATATGTACTCTCCATTTCTCAGTTGGGCCCCATCACTTGAGATATTTAAACTAGAATGGACAGAGCACTAAAAAATACTCTGAAGGGAATGCTCCTTCATTTGCAAGGGGGATGGTCTAGTTCAAGGGTCGGCAACGTTCGGCACGTGGCTCACCAGGGTAAGCACCCTAGCGGACCAGGCTAGTTTATTTATCTGCTGACGCGGCAGGTTCGGCCGATCGCGGCCCCCACTCGCTGCGGTTCGCCGTCCCGGGCCAATGGGGGCGGCGGGAAGCGGCGCGAGCCGAGGGATGTGCTGGCCACGGCTTCCCGCCACCCCCATTGGCCCGGGACGGCGAACCGCGGCCAGTGGGGGCCACGATCGGCCAAACCTGCTGCGTCAGCAGGTAAATAAACTGGCCCAGCCCGCCAGGGTACTTACCCTGGCGAGCCACGTGCCAAACGTTGCCGAGCCCTGGTCTAGTTATTAACCAGGTTCTCAGCCCTGCTACTGTATTTGCTGTTTGTATGGGCTCATGTTGTAAAGGGTCCATAAAGCTTCTTAACCGCCTGTCTCTCTGGAGATTCGCCAAGTGTTGGGTGGAAATCTAAGTGGCAGCAAGCCAGTGAACAGAGGCTCAAAGTCACCCTCTTTGTAGGCCTGTAGCAGAGGGGATGTGACTAAAGAAAAGGGGCTTTCTAGCAATCTCTGTCTACTGGTCTGGAATGGTCTCTTGAGACTGGCCATTCTAAGTTGAATTAGAAGCCAAATTGACCATAGGACTAGGGATTTGCAAAGGCCACCTTTTCTCCCGCCCATGGAGCTCCTGGGCCAAACAAACCTCAGAAGGATTAGAGTACCTGACCTCCAGTTTATATGATTAATCCATAAAAAAGTTAAGAAAATCAATGCAACAGAAAAACAAGAATGCGTAAAACCATACATTCAGAGTTATTGACCTTCAAGGGCTAATTAAAGGTGGAAGAAAAACCTAATTCAGATTAAGAGGCTTGGTCTTCCCTTATCCTATTTGCATATTTTTTTCTCATTTACATTAATGGGAAATCCATATACAGATTCAGGGGGAAGTTAAAATTTAACTCATGAAAGTCTGGAATTAACAGGATCTTAACAATCCTCTACTCAATCCCCAAAATGTATTTTGCAATAGCAAAAATGAGTACCCTATAGCATCCCCATATAGTGCCACTAAATGTTTCTAAATTTGAGCAAAAAAAAAATCTCTTTGTAAATCTAGTTAGAATTTTAGCTTGAAGAGTTGTCACTGGAATACCTAATGGTGGTTTGTCAGCTACACAACACCCATGTTATCTAGCATCAAAGGTATTTTAATTATACTGTACATTTATTTCAAAAAAATTTCATGTAGCTTCCTGAGAGAGTCAAACCAAGGATGGAGTCTGGCCTACATTTTACATGTTGTCTTTAGAGATCATGGGAAAAATTCTGCTTAAAGACATATAAAATGTGCATCTATGCACCTGAGCACAGATTTGAGCACTCAGATGTGGGCTCTATGAAGGCATACAGATTTGAAAATTAGGACTGATGTATTTCTCTTTATTAAGTAACTTCTTGTGTTTCTTTATTAAAAAGGCATTTTTCTTTTGCATGCAACAGTCTTAATTTCTGGACACCATCTGCTTCTATTGCTTATTCCACACCTACAGTTATAATCCTACTGAGTGTGAATTTGTAATTGTTCCTATCACTGCCAAGTCTGATGTCACAATCAGGGTAAATTTAAAATAATTTTTACTGTCTAATTTTCTGTTGTAAGCACACTATTGCCACCTTGTGGATGTAGGACCAATTTGTGTAAGGAATTTGGAAACTCTATAAACAAGCCACTAACTTCTATACGTTTTTACTTTTATTATACCAACTTTCTATTAATTTTTAGGGCACTCGTCACAGCAATATATGATGCCTTTTACAATGCTTAAATTTATTCAGTAAAGTTTCATTATTATTTTCATGTTATCTTACAGTAATGTCAGTTTGGCACACATACTTTTTCATCCTAACACTACATCATAGTTTTTACAATACCAATGGAAGTGGAAAGAATTATGTACATCATTGAAGCGACAAGAGGAATTATTTCCTTTAAGGTAGGCAAAATGTAATTAATCACATTAGAATAAGATAACACCCTTGTGTTTTAGAAAAAGTACCATGGGATTTTCAGCAGTTACAAGTGGTCGGGATTGCAATTTTAAGTCTACTAAGGATTTTCAAATAATGGTTCATTGGATAGCTGAAGGAAATAGGTAAGTGTTAGTCTCCTCAGCAGCTGATGGCAGAGACAAATGACCAGGTGCCTACAGGTCATTTACACTATTAAGCCATAACAAAATATACAAACATGTAGGCACAGAATGAAGGAAAGAAAGGATAAATATGTTACATGTGTTTGTTAGGCACAGACCTGCTCTGCTCTTGAGCTAATGTTTATAAACAAAATCATTTATTTTAAAAGTTCATATTTGAGTTACCTCTTTTGACTTGTTAAAAATATGCTGTAAACAGGAACACGCTTGAAGCATGAGTGTATAGTTCGACTCATCTCCAACATCTCATGAAATCTTATTATTGCCCTAATAGCCCCTAGACCAGGGGTCGGCAACATTTGGCACGTGGCTCGCTAGGGTAAGCACCCTGTTGGGCCGGGCCAGTTTATTTACCTGCTGATGTGGCAGGTTCAGCTGATCGCGGCCCCCACTGGCCGCGGTTCGCCGTCCCGGGCCAATGGGGGCGGCGGGAAGCAGCCCGGGCGAGGAATGTGCTGGCCCCCGCTTCCCACAGCCCCCATTGGCCTGGAATGGTGAACCGCGGGAGCAGCGATCGGCCGAACCTGCGGACGCGGCAGGTAAACAAACCGGCCTGGCCCGCCAGGGGGCTTACCCTGGCGAGCCGCGTGCCAAAGGTTGCCAATCCCTGCTCTAAGGATTATGGTGCCATCAAATAACTTTTAACTCTATTAGTGACAGTAATGAAAAAAAAAAAAATTTCTATTGATTTAATACCAGAGTGAGGTATTGTTATTATACAAAGAGAAAGCAATCTTTTTTATAAGTAGATCTCAAAGCACTTTACTAAGGAGGTCAATATCCTCAGCATGGAGAGACTTGCCAAAGTCACCCAACAGGCCAGTGGCAGAATTGGGAATAGAACCCACAGTCTCCGGAGTCCAAGTCCTGAGGTCAAACCCTCCAGTTTTAACAGGATGCATTCAGCGCTAGTATTTCTGCAGGACTCAGACTCCACGTTAAAGGTTTAAAAAGAAAAGTAATGAAGAATCTGCTTCGAAGATTACAATAGATTTGTCTCTAATTTGCTTTGTGTGGAAAAAGTGACATGGTTGGGTGTAGAAGAGGCTGAATCATGACTGTTATTGAATGTTAAATGATGAAGCTGCTAACCAGTCCCCTGTCTAGCATCTGATTTATGAAATGGGGCCAATGGCTTTGAAGGAAGTTGCTCATCTTCCTCTCAAGCCTAAGCCTCAGCACTGAAGTTTGATGGGAGACCAAAAAAGTGAACTAGACAGGGGTAAATAAGGGCAATTTAAGCAGCATATCTCTGTTGAAGTTTACTTTCCCTGAAGTCAAAAGAAATCCTTGAAACAATTATTGATTTGAAAATGGCAAGTTCTGTGAACAACTATGCATCAACCTCAGCTTAGTCAGGTAATAATAGTCTCGTAAATGTTTATATTTCAGATTCAAAGAATGCCCCATGCCCAGCACTGTCCCTGTAACCTTGCTTTCTACTCTCAGCACATTATTTATAGCCTTTATTTTGCAGTCAGCAAACCGGCATAACACTAATCATTTTTCCAACAGCAGGACTGCAGCTTAACTCTTAGAACCTGAGTTTTTTTGTATATTTTCCTCTAAGGGTTTTAACCTCAAGGAGATGCCAAGAAAACTCTGCTGTACTCTCATACCCCACCTTCTTGTCCCTAGTCTCTCCCAGCTATGTCGTTAGCCCTTCCTACGTCTCGCAAAAAAGCTGTTTCCACAGTCCCCCACATCTAGCTACCCCCGAGCCCTGGTTAGCTGCTCTTGCAAGCTTCCTGCTGAATCACTGCCTGCTGGCTGTTAACTGCATAACGTTGGCACTACTGCAAGGTGAGGCCAGTCAACAATCACTGCAGTCAAGTCACAACTTGACTCTGCCTCCTAGTGAGGAGAAATTCTCCCTCCTCCTGCAACAGTGCTCCATAGCAGTCTAACTGCAGACCTTTAAGAAATGGTTAATCCTCAATTCATGGTTAATCCTTTGGGGGTCAGCCAGGACCCCAGAATTATGAATCAACATAAATAAGGAAAAAAGAAGAACAGGAGGACTTGTGGCACCTTAGAGACTAACAAATTTATTAGAGCATAAGCTTTCGTGGACTACAGCCCACTTCTTCAGACTAACACGGCTGCTACTCTGAAACTTTTCATAAATAAGGAAGGATCATAAGTTTCTTCCAGGACCGGGGACTTCCAATCTTATTCTTTTTTTATATCTTATATCATTTTCTTTATCCTTCCTCTTACCTGACCTGGGCAGAACTCCAGTCTTTTCTTATGTACAGAGGAAAGCAAAAAATGTATTTACCACTTCCTATCCTATTTCCAGATGAACAGCCCTGAATTTAAATAGCTCAGGAGGTTCTTTTATTCATTCTTTGAAAAGGGATGGTTTTTTGCAGTTCACAATCTTATTTTATTATTCTGTCCCTATTAGAACTTCCCAGTTCTTGTGTTTCTTAAATATTCCCTGTTTCATCTCTACAAATTTCACTTCCCCTTTTACCCAGCTGTTACTGACCTTTTGGGTCAAACTTTTAAAACAGTCTGACCTCTTGCAAGCATTCAACTTGATTACATGCAGACACTGATGTGTGTGCAAGTCCTGATATATGCGAGTATATATTAGTGTCCAAATCATGGGTTGCACTAGAATTTCTTTATATGCCTTATTGTAAGTCTGGCCCTGACTGTGTGCTCTGCTCCTGAACAGTATCTGAAATTCGTCCTAGTTTTCCACTTTTGATTTCCCAGCAGCTCCAACCAATTTCCTTAAATGCATCATCATATTTTTACACCAATCTTGTTAAAGTCTATTATCCCTGTGTTCTACATACCCACACTCAGCTTTTCAAGCCAGAAGACATGATCATTGGATCTGAGGCCCCTGTAAACTTAACCTTCAGGACAACACACAGCTTATTTACAAAACTTGATTCACAGCAGCCTCTCCTTGTGCTATTCATCATGTAAATCATGCGGTAAAGGAGAGGCTGAAATCCAAGTGATACTGTCACGAATCCACGGCTACCTACGTCATGGCTGTCCCTGAGGTGCACAGTGGGGACATACAGAATGTCATGGCAACAACAGAGGCAAGCGGGAAAGAAAGCCTACATCCTCCTGCCCCAGGGCAGACCCCTCACAGCACTGTAGAGGGAGACTCTCTCTGAAAGGCCAGCAGCACACGGCCTGTAGCATAGGCTGACCCCACCTTAGGCTCTGTACTGCTGGCTCCTTCTGCCCATGATACACAGGCTGGTCCCAGCATTAGAGCAGTATGGGATTCTCCCTAAGGGACCCGCAGTTCAGGGTCTATGACACAGTGGCTGGGCTGGCACTATAGGGCCTATGACACACAGGCTGGTCTTGCAGCACAGGGCCTTTGACACACAGGCTGGTCCTGGCAGTACAGGCTTATGACACAGAGGCTGGTTCCACAGTACAGGGCCTATGAGATAGGCTGGCCCCGGCAGTACAAGGCTATGGCACAGGAGCTGACCCCACAGTAGAGGGCCTATGAGACATGGGCTGACTCAGCACTATAGTGCCTATGACAACCGGCTGGCCCTGCAGTACAGGGCTATGATACAGGGCTAAGACACATGAGCTGGCCCCACATTACAGGGCTATGACACACGGGCTGGCCCTGCAGTACAGGGCCTATGAGAAATGGTCTGGCCTCACAGTACAGGGACTATGACACATGGGATGGCTCCACAGTACAGGGCCTATGACACATGGGCTGGTCCCGGCAGTACAGAACCCATGACACATGGGCTGGCCCCACCGTACAGGGCTACAACACAGAGACTGGCCTGGCAGTACAGGGCTATGAGACATGGGCTTACTCCACAGTACAGGGGCTATGACTATGAGACATGGGGTGGCCCGGCAGTATAGGGCTATGACACAGGAACTGTCCCCACAGTACAGGGCTATGACATGCGGGCTGACTCCGCAGTACATGGCCTATCACATATGGGCTGGCCCCGCAGTACAGGGCCTATGAAACATGGGTTGTCCTGGCAGTATAGGGCTACAACACAGGGACTGGCCTAGTAATACAAAGCTATGACACATGGGCTGACCCCGCAGTACAGGGCTATGACACATGGCTGGCCCAGCAGTACAGGGCCTATGACACACGGGCTGACTCCGCAGTACAGGGCTATGACACATGGCTGGCCTGGCAGTACAGGGCCTATGACACACGGGCTGACTCCGCAGTACAGGGCTATGACACATGGCTGGCCTGGCAGTACAGGGCCTATGACACACGGGCTGACCCCGCAGTACAGGGCTATGAGACATGGCTGGCCTGGCAGTACAGGGCCTATGACACACGGGCTGACTCTGCAGTACAGGGCTATGAGACATGGCTGGCTCGGCAGTACAGGGCCTATGACACACGGCTTGACCCCGCAGTACAGGGCTATGAGACATGGCTGGCCCGGCAGTAGAGGGCCTATGACACATGGCTGGCCCGGCAGGGGGTGGTGGGCCTCCCTCTCCTAGTCAGCACCAGACTCCCCCATCTCAAATCACTGCGGACTTTAGCGATGACGTAAAGGGGCGTGGCCGGGAGCGGCCATCTTGGGATAAACCCTGCCGTAGCGACCCGCCCACCCGCCTGACGTCACGCTTCAGCCCGCAAAGCCGCAAATCCCACCCCACGGAGGATTCGTTGTTGCCTGATACTGGGACCCTACCCTGAGCCGCCCTCCTATTAGCGGAACGACCCATCTGTCAGGCCTCGGGCCCGCCCCCCTCACGCTCAGTCTAGGCAGAGGGGCGAGCACGTCATTCGCTGCCGTTCGGGACCGGGAGTGAGGCGGCCGCTGCGGAGAGACGCCGGGGAGCGACCGAGAGCGGTCCAGCGCAGCCGCGGCCAGGTGAGGGGAGGAGAATCGGGGACGAGGGGGTCTGTGAATATTAATGAAGGGGCGTGGTCATGAATAATAATTACGACGGGATCATATTATGAATTAGGAGCCCTCGTAACTATTCCTAACGGTCATGAACGTTAATGACATCTGGTGTCCGTTAATGCGGATCAGGGGATACGCTGCATAGCGTGACCCTGGGTAGAGGGCGCGCCTATTAACGAGGGATGGCTCACGTATATTCGTAAGCCGACCTGTGCATATTAATTAGTTGGCGTGTAGAACCAGGGCTAATTATTAATATGACTGAGATTGGCTCAGTACGGGGCCTATGACACACGGGCTGACTCCGCAGTACGGGGCCTATGACACACGGGCTGACTCCGCAGTACAGGGCCTATGAAACATGGACTGGCCCGGCAGTACAGGGCCTATGAAACATGGACTGGCCCGGCAGTACAGGGCCTATGAAACATGGACTGGCCTGGCAGTATAAGGGTACAACACAGGGATTGGCCCAGTAATACAAAGCATATTCATGATGGGGGCCCTAGATGCTAGCCCCTGGCTGCATTGGTGGCCCGTGCCTTAGCAATACCCTAACTAGCTAATGAGGAGGGGAGAGTTCATGGCATGAATGAGGAGTGGTTCATGTTCCTGTTGCTAGGGCGCAGGGATTATTGGCCTGGGGCTCGGAGGTGATGCTTTAGACCTGGCAAAACATCACTGTTGTTTTTTTTTTATAACAGTGATGCTTATTTTTAAGCATTTTTTTTTTTAATCGATTTCAAATGTTCACAGGTGTGAGATGGGGGGCGGGCACAGGCCGTAACTCGTTAATGACAGCAGTATTGAGAGTCACAAAGTCAAAGCTTTTGAACCATTAAAACACACATTGTCAACGTCAGAATACATAAAATAAATATCCTTACATAAAGCTCTAAGACGTTCCCAAGCAGCGTTCTCAAAGCAGATGGCTTTGCCCATCTGTTCATTTTGATCATCATCCAGGGGAATGTTTATTGGCTGTTTGCCCAGTGAAATCAACGTTTCCCGATAACATTCTGATTCTTCCAGGCCTACTCATGTCCATTGGAAGGTGCTAGCTGGGCAGTGGCAGGTGCTGCCCTTGGCTGGGGTTGTGCAGCCTGCACCCAAGGGTGGCCTCAGTGTGAGACCTTTCAGGAAGCCCCTGCCCAGCAGCTGTTAGGACAGGACAGTAAATCTGTTTGAAATTCTTGAGTGCTTCCATAGGGCCGAGTCTCAGCCCTTGCTCAGAATTTGAGTGACCAGGCAGTGCACAGGGAGATCTGCAGGGGATGGGGGCGGTGGGCAGGGAATCCTCCTCCAGGCTCAGTAGCCCAGGCAGGAGTGGCTAGTGGATCTGCTTAAGGATCCTTGTCCCAACAGCTGCTAGCCTGCAGTTTGTTGGATTTTCTGAAAAGCCTTGAGTTTGCTTGGGTGCAGGCTGAACTGCCCCAGCACACAGGGCAGCAGCCCATCTCCAGTCCATCCCACCCCTGTCCACCCAGCATCTTCTTATGGACATGAGTCTCTTTACCCCTCCCACATGAACCCTTGCACTGTGGCGTACAGGGAGCCCATCCAGAATTCAGTTCTACAGCATATGGGGAATGCAAACCCCCATGTGTGGTCCTACCGCTCTTCTGCTCTCCGTAAAGTAGAACTTCATCAGTTCTGCTGCAGCCATGGAAGGAGTGGGGCCAGGATTTGTTTTCTAGTGTGCGTTTGTGATATTCTGTACCATGGGGGAGTGTCCTGGAACCCCCATATTCCTCATTTTTATATAATCGTGCTCTTACCTTACCTTATATGTATCGGGAAAGGTTATGATCTGCTGAAAGTCATTTCTGTATCCATATATGTAGGGTGACCAGATGTCCAATTTTTAAAGGGACAGTCCCATTTTTTGGGACTTTTTCTTATATAGACGCCTATTATCTCCCATCCCCTGTCCCGTTTTTTCACAGATGCTATCTGGTAACTCTACATATATGTATATCATTAATGTATATGAAGTTATGAGAATTGTGTTGTATGGTTGTCACTAAAACATTCTGTAAGTTGGGGAATCAGCCAGATATTAGCTCCCCAGAGGCAACAATAAGAAAAGTAACCAACACTGGGGCAGGGTGTCAAACAACCTATCAACAACCATTGTCCAGTAAGGGAGCTACAATGTAGTGACTCATGTGCATGAGGCCACACCAGGGGAATTGCTCAACCTTGCCTGGAGACTAAGCAATGCCCACCCAGACATGTCTGGACTTGGGTTTTCTAAGCGCATGGACTGAGGGTATAAAACCAAACACAGGGGGCCCATGCTTGGCCTTTCTCCTTCACCCACCTATGCTGCAAGCAACAAGGACACTCTGAAGACTCCAACTGAGGAGACTGGCTCAGATTTCAAGGGTAAAATCTGTGTACAATGAACTGCAATATCCAGTGGGGTGAGAAAACTGCTTAATCTAGATGTTGCCCAGTCTAATTAGATTGAGAGTTTAGACCAGGGGACGGCAACGTTTGGCACGCTGCTCGCCAGGGTAAGCACCCTAGCGGGCCAGGCCAGTTTATTTACCTGCTGACGCGGCAGGTTCGGCCGATCGCGGGCCCCACTGGCTGCGGTTCGCCCTCCAGGGCCAATGGGGGCGGCGGGAAGCAGCGCGGGCGAGGGATGTGCTGGCCGCGGCTTCCCGCCACCCCCATTGGCCCGGGACGGTGAACCGCGGCCAGTGGGGGCCGCGATCGGCCGAACCTGCCGCGTCAGCAGGTAAATAAACTAGCCCGGCCCACTAGGGTGCTTACCCTGACGAGCCGTGTGCCAAACGTTGCCGACCCCTGGTTTAGACTGTGTGCTTATATTTGATTTCTTTGGGTAACTAACTCTGACTTTTTGCCTATCGCTTAATTTCACTTAAAATCTCTCTTTTGCAGTCAATACATTTGTTTTACTGTTTATTTTTACCAGTGATTTTGTATGAAGTGTGTGGCAAATCTGCTCAGGTTTTGCAAAGGCTTGTGTATATCCACTTTCCATTGATGAAGTGGTGAACCAATTAATAAATCTGCATTGCTCGTCTTGAGCAGTGCAAGATGGTATATTCCTGAGGTACAGTGTTGGGAGCTGGGGAGATTTGGCTCTTTTTCTGTGTGATTCATGAGTGGCTCTGGGAGCATTCATGCAATCTAGCTGGGTGTTGGGTCTCCACATGTGGTTGTGCTGAGTGTTAACAGCACCTGGAGGGGTTTGGTGCTGGTCACGAGCAAGGCATTATGAGAGACAGCCGAGGCTGGAGAGAGATAAGGGGGCACAGTGGTCCCACAATCCCAGGCTGCACCCCGGGGATCCCGTCACAGCATATTTTCAATTTTGCCTCAAATATCTAGCTAACACCACCTCACAATGAATTCAGCAGCACTAGAAATTAGGCCTGGGAAATCATCTCAAGTTGAATTTCCTTCCTTTACTATCTCCCTGTGGCTTGTCTGCTAGAAGTTGTTGATATTTAACTTTGTGTGTTTGTATGGAAAGGTAGCTTGGGGAGGGGGAATGTACAGGTAAAGCTTTGGTAGTTTGTTGATTCCACCGCATTGTAGATAGATGACTTCTTAGATTGCAGAGTTCTCCAATAAGAAGGGTGAAAAGGGTGGTGGTGGCAGCCGGGAGGGTGAGTTTTGATTCTAGAGAAGCCAAGAAGGGTTTGTAAACTTTGAAAAAACATATCTAAATTAGCATGGGTGAAGAAGGTTTGTTGGCAGCCTTAAAGAACAGGAGTACTTGTGGCACCTTAGAGACTAACAAATTTATTTGAGCATAAGCTTTCGTGGGCTACAGCCCACTTCATCGGATGCATGTAGTGGAAAATACAGTATGAATATATATATATATATACACAGAGAGAACATGAAACAGTGGGTGTTACCATACACACTATAAGGGGAGTGATCAGTTAAGGTGAGCTTTTATCAGCAGGAGAGAAAAATAATTGTTTGTAGTGGTAATGAAAATGGTCCATTTCCGGCAATTGACAAGGAGATATGAGGAACTGTGTGTGGGGTGGGGGTGGGGGGGAAATAAGCATGGGGAAATAGTTTTACTTTGTGTAATGGCCCATCCATTCCCAGTCTTTATTCAAGCCTAATTTAATGGTATCCAATTTGTAAATTAATTCCAATTCATCAGTCTCTCGTTGGACTCTGTTTTTGAAGGGTTTTTTTTGTAATATTGCGACTTTTAGGTCTGTAATCAAGTGGCCAGGGAGATTGAAGTGTTCTCCAACTAGTTTTTGAATGTTATAATTCTTGATGTCTGATTTGTGTCCATTTATTCTTTTACGTAGAGATTGTCCGGTTTGGCCAATGTACATAGCAGAGGGGCATTGCTGGCACATGATGGCATATATCACATATTGGTAGATATGCAGGTGAACGAGCCTCTGATAATGTTGCTGATGTGATTAGGTCCTATGATGGTATCCCCTGAATAGATATGTGGACAGAGTTGGCAGTGGGCTTTGTTGCAAGGATAGGTTCCTGGGTTAGTGTTTTTGTTGTGTGGTTGCTGGTGAGTATTTGCTTCAGGTTTGTGGGCTGTCTGTAAGCAAGGACTGGCCTGTCTCCCATCTGTGAGAGTGATGGATCGTCCTTCAGGATAGGTTGTAGATCCTTGATGGTGCGCTGGAGAGGTTTTAGTTGGGGGCTGAAGGTGATGGCTAGTGCCGTTCTGTTACTTTCTTTGTTGGCCCTGTCCTGTAGTAGGTGACTTCTGGGTACTCTTCTGGCTCTGTCAATCTGTTTTTTCACTTCAACAGTTGGGTATTGTATTTGTAAGAATGCTTGATAGAGATCTTATAGGTGTTTGTCTCTGTCTGAGGGGTTGGAGCAAATGCGATTCTATTGTAGAGCTTGGCTGTAGACAATGGATCAAGTGGTGTGGTCTGGATGAAAGCTGGAGGCATGTAGGTAAGTATAGCAGTCAATAGGTTTCTGGTATAGGGTGGTGTTTATGTGGCCATCGTTTATTAGTACTGTAGTGTCCAGGAAGTGGATCTCTTGTGTGGACTGGTCCAGACTGAGGTTGATGGTGGGGTGGAAATTGTTGAAATCATGATGGAATTCCTCAAGGGCTTCTTTTCCATGGGTCCAGATGAAGAAGATGTCATCAATGTAGCGCAAGTAGAGTAGGGGCGTTAGGGGACAAGAGCTGAGGAAGCGTTGTTCTAAGTCAACCATAAAAATGTTGGCATACTGTGGGGCCATGCAGGTACCCAGAGCAGTGCCGCTGATTTGAAGGTACACATTGTCCCCAAATGTGAAATAGTTATGGGTGAGGACAAAAGGTACAAAGTTCAGCCACCAGGTTTGCTGTGACATTATCAGGGATACTGTTCCTGACGGCTTGTAGTCCATCTTTGTGTGGAATATTGGTGTAGAGGGCTTCTACATCCATAGTGGCTAGGATGGTGTTTTCAGGAAGATCTCTAATGGATTGTAGTTTCCTCAGGAAGTCAGTGGTGTCTCGAAGATAGCTAGGAGTGCTGGTAGCGTAGGGCCTGAGGAGGGAGTCTACATGGCCAGACAATCCTGCTGTCAGGGTGCCAATGCCTGAGATGATGGGGCGTCCAGGATTTCCAGATAGAATACCCAATACCTTTTTAAAAACTAAATGGACGTTAGCAAATCTTGTAAAATATGCAGAGCCCAATTGAGTGTCCTGGCTGAACTATGCTCAACAGAGAAACAGAATGGAGGTACAGGAAAGGTAGCTTTAAGCTGCCTTTTCACCTCTCCAGACCATGATTGTTGTAGCCATGTTGGTCCCAGGATATTGGAGAGCCAATGTGGGTAAGGTAGTATCTTGTAGTGGACTAAGAGAAGATATTTCCTCACCCACTGTGTTTCTCTTTATACTGTGAGGCATCCCACTCACAACCTACTTAGGACAGCCTCGTGACTGTGCCCCTTAGTGGCTGTGGCCCCTTAGTGGCTGTTGAGGCAACTGAGGGTAGCTGGAGCAAAGCAGCCCTTAGATTAACCCCCTACTTCCAGCATGTTGCTTATGATGGTGGCTGTGAAGGAAGATGGCAAAGAGCTGGTTATGTCGGCTATATGTTAGCCAAGGAAACCTCTATGTAAAGTTCTTTCCCAGTGGGCAGATCCAGTACCTTTTATGATTCTTTTACACCTCCGGAGCAGCATCCAGAGCTTGTAGGGGAATGGAGAATTCGGTCTGCAGTATATACCCCAAGAGGAATAGATTTTTAGGTCTTTTACATCAAAGATGTCCTATTTCTGTCACTCTTGATACCTTCTCTTAGGCTGTCTTAAGAGACCTGCACTCTGTAGTAATGTCTTGACCTAATTCATCGTTTTCATACGCTGGTCATGAATTAGTATTTCCATCAGGAGACCTCGCTTGATAAAAAGAATTGATGTTTTGCTGTTGGTTTAAAAACACATTTATACCACCAGTAGAGGATGTGGCTGAGCATTTTAACACAAATCAGTGAATAGTACTGGGATGTGTTGGGTGCAGGCACTTCTGTGTGGTTATTGATCCTTGCATACATTTCATTTTGTCTTAAAGAAGGTTAATGAAATGCTTAAAAATGAATAAAACACATCTTTAATGAAATTTAGACTAGGCTTTGAATTCGGTGACGCTGATGTAAATCTGGAGGCTCCGAGATGAGTAGATTCACTCCAAGTATATTCTTGAATAACTGAGATCAGAAACTGGTCTAGGGGATGTAGACTAACATTTGGTCTGGGGTTTTTTTTGTTTTGTTTTTGTTTTTTAATCATTATTTTTGTCATTTCAGGTTGATGGGATTAGATGACTGAATGTTTCAGAGTCTGCCACCTTGATATTTTTATGTACACACCATTAGCTTTAATGGGCATGCAGGGTGAAAATGAATCCCTTGATAGGTGTCAGAGCCCTGGTAAAGTTCCCCCTACTGGATACACACCTGGCTGCTGTATTTGTTCCCACATGCTGGGCCTGTGTGCTTTTGAGCTCCTCCTGGTCACTGGGTAGACTCTAGCCACCATCTGTGGATCTCTGACACACTTCCTGGTCAGACCCTCTGTCTGGTGCCTTTTGGAAATGAGATTCTGGCTGGGTCTACACTACCCGCCTGAATCGGTGGGTAGAAATCGACCTCTTGGGATCGATTTATTGTGTCCCGTTGGGACGCGACAATCGATCCCCGAATCGATGCTCTTACTCTACCAGCGGAGGTGGAAGTAAGCGCCGTCGACGGGAAGCCGCAGAGGTCGATTTTGCCGCCGTCCCTACAGCGGGGTAAGTCGGCTTCAGTCCATAAACCCATCAGAAAGAAATAGCATAATCAGTCATAAAGATTCCATAACCAACTTGTTCTCTTGCATTTACTGATGTATTCCAACTCACAGTTTTACATTAACTCCATTGAAGCTGATTTAATCATTAAATCATATTGTTTTTTCCATTTGATAAGCCCTAAATTATGTTTGTATTGGTAGAAAGGGTGGGCTCAGTGTGCAACTTACACTACATATTGTTTTTTTTAAATCATGTTTAATGTTCACATTTTTCTTCAAGTGTGTTGAATCTCTGCTTTCATAGAGTCCTAATGGCGATATTTTATGACTAATTTGATTGTCCCCCCCCCCCCGCCCTTCACAAAACTTGCACATATATGTGAGTTTTTTCTATTCAGTATTGAGGTATTTTCCCCCCCAAATTACTTGTTTTTCCCATGCTTTTATCCTTTTTTCCTTTCTTCTTCATCATAGGATTCCATCACTTTTTTGAAAAAATGGGAAATGTGGAAAGCAGTTGCTACGAGAACCACCTTTCAAGGTTTCTTCCTGAGGAAAAGACAGATATAGATGGAGTATTTGATACCTTATCTGGGTCAGATAGATCCGGAGGAGTAAAGATTGGAAAAGCTACCAGAAAAGCTGTAACCCTGGCAATGTTAAAGGCAAGAAAATCTGTCATGCTTAACATGTCTGTAATGTAATTTATTGAATAGTTTTCTAGAGAAGAAATAGAGATTCATGGGTAGTTAATTTTAGGTGTTATTGCATTTTAATTGCATATTAAATTTTTTTTTTTGAGGGGGAAGGATATATTTAATTTTTTTCTTACAGTTCAAGATTATTAATAAATGAGGTTTATTTGTACTCAATATCTCTTTAGTTGCACCCAACTGAATAAACAACAGGTCTGATTCTGATGTATCTTAGCAGCAATATGAATGTGTTTTGCAGAAGCCAACAAATGGAGAGAATATTTTTCTTATCCAGAATTTATGGGTGTGTTGTAATTTACAGAATTTCTTGGCAAGTTGTAACATAAATAGATCATGTTTGGTTATGTCATTCTTGACTGCACTCACAGCCACTAATCTTCACCCTTGTGCTGAAGTGAGAACATTTAATTTTGCGTGATTAAGCCAAGGCTGTCTGTTTTAGCAAATTAACATATATTACACTCTGTGATTAACTTTGCATTAATTTTCTAATCAAGTAAAAGGAGGAAAATTTTTTTTGTAGCATTTGACAACTTTAGTGTGACAGCAGTTAAATGTCTAAACTGAAGTAATATTAAAAGTGTATTTTAATATACACTACAGAATAGGATCCGTTAAATAAGAGCTCAATGAAAAGGGGCATACGGTTTAGTGACTAGGATACTGGACTGGGAGCCAAGAGACCTAGTTTATCTTCCCAGCTCTGACACTAACTTGCGCTGTGAACTTAGGCAAGGAACATCCCCTCTCTATGCCTCTGTTTTCCCAGCTACCCTTTGGACTATATTATCAGTGTAGTCCTTGTCCACGCTGGCGGCGACATTTAGGGAATGTGTAGCTACATGCAGCAGTGAAAGGCTCTGCCAGGGGGAAGGTGGCTGGGACAGTCTCCAGCAGCGGGAAGCTCCTGGAGCCTCTTCCCACTGCTTCTCCTCTGCCAGAGTATCTTCCCGTGGCCAGAATCTTCGCTGCGATGGGGATTGGCTATAGCAGAGGGGAGCCAGAGGAACACTACATTGCTAACAATAGCAGTGTAGATGTGGCATGCACTGCTTGGGGCATGAAGAGAGCCGTGTAGGGTATCTACCCTAAGGTTCTGGCATGCTTCTACTCTACTCGCCTAAGCTGTGCCTCGCACTGTACACTGCTCTTTAAACTCATGCTAGCTGAGCATGCAGTGTCTGTACTCTACATGCTGCCGTAAGTGTAGATCTACCCTTAGATTGTAAGGGCCAGTTTTTTAAAGGTATTTAACACCTAAAAATGTAGATAGATGCCAAGTGTGATTTTTCAAAAGCACCTAGCTTCCTTTAAAAATCGGTGCCAAAGCTGTTCGGGACAGCAACTGTTATTCACTTTTCATTTTTACACTGCTTAGCACAATAAAGTTTTAGATGTTACCATAGTACAAATAATAATAATGAATGGACACGGTGAAGGTTACAACAGACATTGCTATTTTGTGTCTTCTCAAGAGATCCATGGCCCTTGTAATTTAATGTAATTAGTTCTCTTCATACCATTCTAGAAAAGGATTCCAAATACAAACAAAGGTGTACATTTATTTTAAATGTTTATTAGGCATCCTTTTGGAAAAAAATTCAAATCTAATAAATGTCATATCTACCAGTGTGACAAAACAATGCAGTAGTAATGGTGGTGAAGGGAGCTGGGAAGCAAATAATTTTGCACTGTGAAGGTGCGACAGCCTTCAGGCAAGATGTTTAGCTAAGCCCTGAACTCCACTTAAAATTTACATCAACCTAGATGCGTCACCCATGGATGGGAAAAATGTATACTCCTGAGTGGTGTAATTAAGCCCCCCCAACGCCTGGTGTAGACACAGCTAGGTCAATGGAAAAATTCTTCTGTCGAGCTAGTTACCACTGCTCGGGGAAGTGGATTACCTATATCGATGGAAAAGCTCCTTCCATTGGTGCTAGAGAGTGGCATACGGCAACCCTGCAGCTGTACAATCAGGTGTAGTGTATACGCGTATACGGCAGCCCTGCAGCTGTACACTCTAGCACCGATAGTGTAGACATGGCATAAGTTCCTGCTACTTGTCTCACTTCAAGATCCTATGGCACTTTTAGAAAACCTCTTGAACGTACCAGTACCCTAAGTGTCAGTCCCTCTCTTGATATAATAGGCTATAATGTCTAAGGGCGGGTCTACCCTAGAAGCTCTACACTGGCGCACCAATGCAGCTGCACCACTGTAGCGCGTCTGGTGAAGATGCTCTACGCCAACAGGAGAGCGCTTTCCCGTTGGCATAGTGTCAGTGTGGACAGCACTTGGGTTGCTGTAACTTGCGTCGCGAGGGGGAGGGAGGGTGTACTTAAGCCTTAGTGTATACCTGCCCTAAGACTGTGGGTTCCAGTTCTGCTCCGGCTGAAATCAATGGGAGTTTTACCATTGGCGTCAGTGGGAGTGGGATTGAGCCCTACATATTGGCTTTGCTGTACATATAGCGTGTGGTCCAGCTTTCATTGATGTCCACAGCAGTGTGGCCATTTATTTCACAGGGACGACTAGGAAGGGCACTGCACTGAAGGGACCTGATTCTGATCTCTGACGCTTTTACACCAGTGTAAGTACATTGCCTGCGGTGAAGTTATTGCTGTTTTACACCAGTGTAAATGAGAGATGAATTAGGCTGAAGGTATTGAACATATTATGTGCAGTGCTTTACATACTCTCCGGTAGGTGTTATGCCAGGGGAGGGCAAACTTTTTGGCCTGAGGGCCACATCTGGGTATGGAAATTGTATGGCGGGCTATGAATGCTCATGAAATTAGCAATTCAGAGATATTCAAATAACCTCTAATTAATAAAGATACATTTTAGTGGAAATAAACATAAAACTTGACTTACTATTATAAATATACCATCATAACAATGTATTACAATAATTAAACTAAACGTAACCCCTTTCCACGCCCTCTTTGATTAATGTGAACAATGCAGCTGGTCACCCTTTTTTAAAATGGCATCAGAGTCCGGTGTCATTCTCGTTGTGGAAATCCACAATACTGAGCTGAGATGCTGGTCAGTTAACTGGGATCTGTAGCGAGATTTGTTGTAATTCAGCAGGGAAAATGTTTGTTCTCACACATAGGTGGAGCCGAACAAAACAAGGATTTTCTGTGCCACCTTGCGGATATTTGGGAGCTTTGTTTCACTCAAGGAGGCATAAAACTCGTCCAGTTTTTCTGAATTGTACTTTTCCTTCAAAGTGGAATCGCACTGGAGATCAATGAGCTCCAGTTGTAATTCTTGTGGGGCTTTCTTGTAGTCAAATGACTGTGGGCATGACACTAGCTCCAGTGTCTTCTCTATCTTCTCAAAGTCAGAGAGTCGATGAGAAAATTCTCTGTGCAAGTCACTCAAAATTTTGCTGTACTTTTCTCTCTGCTCTGGTGACACTCCCAAATATTTCACTGTTGGAAAGTAAGCGAACACTTTATCCTGAATTTGTTTTGAAAACAAGACTAAGCTTTGAAAGCTGTCACACTAGAATACAATTTGGGTACAAACACATTATTTCCTTGCAGGTTTACATTAAGTTCATTTAAATGTGCCAAGGTAGCCACACCAAAAGCGAGGTCGTACACCCAGTTTGAATTCTTTAATTCAGGGAAATCATTTTCTTTCCTCTGCATCTCCAGAAAAGTGTGAATCTGAGCTCCCACACTTGCTGCAATATCTTTCCTAGGCTAAGCCAGTGGACATTTGTATGATAAAGTAAGTCAGGGTGTTCGGCGTCATTGTCTTCAAGAAGGGAAATGAATTGCTGATGATTAAGTCCCCTTGCTCTTATGTAGTTCACTATTTTCACTACTGTGCAAACAACATGATCAATGTCCAGGACATTTTTGCAGAGGGCCTCCTGATGTATAATACAATAGAGAAAAATCACCTCTTTATCAGGGTCGTCTTCTTTTACTTTGTCCTGAATTCTTTTGAAAAGTCCTACATTTTTCCCAGTTAAATTTGGTGATACATCTGTGGTTATGTTTGCCAGTTTACTCCAGGGGAGCTTCAGATGTCCAAGGCACCCAGACACCCTCTCGTATAAATCCGATCCCTTAGTTGTGCCTTTCATTGATTCCAAAATTCCTCTGTGATTTCAAATTTGTCCTCAATTCCTCTGACAAAAATCAGTAACTGCTGTGTCCTTAATGTCAGTGCTGTCATCGAGAGCTAACGGAAACAACGTAAAGCCCTGTGCTTTCTTGTTCAACTCAGAAGCCAAATGTTCATTAATCACTTCTACACGGCAAGTAACAGTTCTTCGTGACAAACTAATGTTCTCAAACATGTTTTGGTATTCTGGGCACAGCATGCCAGCAACATCAACCATGCATCTTTCAAAAACTCCCCTTCAGCAAAAGGCTTATTTTATTTTAAACGCCAGAATATAACTTGCCTTTGTAGTGGCTTCCTGAACTGCAGCTCGTCGCACATAAATATTTTGCTGAGTTTTTAAGTTCGTGGTGAGTTTCTCAGCTTTTCTTGCCCTTTCCTCAGTTGTTAAATTGCTGCCATCATTAGGATGTTTCGTTGAAAAATGGCGATTCAAATTGTACTCCTTACATACCGCAATGCTCTCCTGACATCAGGCATACAGCCTTCGACTTCACGTTTGTGAAAAAATATTTTGCGTTCCATTCTTTGTTGAAAACCCGACACTCACTGTCCACTTTTCTTTCTTTTTTTTCTTTTTAGCAGTGCTCATTTTTGAAAGGGAAAAGAAAATCCTAACTGCTGCCCTTATTTCAAACTGCTGTTTTACAAGATGGCAGGCACTGTGAAAAAACTGGGCCCTCTCTCTAGCCTGGATTTGTCGGGCGTCAGTGCCCCTGACAATTTTGAGCCATGGCGCTCTATCCCAGAACCCATGTGGACAAGAAGAGGCAGGTGTAAATTCACCTGTAACTTTATGCCCCAGCCTCCCCCCCAAAAATTTTCTTACTGTTGTACTTTGAGTTCTGTTTGCACTGTTGTATTCATTAAAAGTTTGTATATAGTAAGGGATGTTACCGCGGTGTGGCGAGAGGACTTATGAGGGGTGTTGCGCGGGGGGCTCCACGGGGTGGTACCAGGGACTCCTAGGGGCCCTGCTGGCAGTGTGACACCAAGGCAGCTGTGCCACATGCGGAGGCACCCGAGTTAGGACGGGAGCAGCTGCGGCCCCTGGGCGGTTTCCCTCCACTCGAGGCTCTCGAGGGTGGGGCCATAGGAAACTGGGAGGGGATTTGGCACGCTGCTGTGTAGGGGTGGTGAAGTCATACCTGTGCAATGTGGCGTTTAGCGTGCCAGAAGAATCTTCCCGGAAGATGGTGCTCAAAATGAACTGCTCATCACTGAGGCGGGGGCTGGTAGCGCTGGGCAGAGCGTGGCAAGGCCCCGGCCCCGCTTCCCTGGCCGGAGTGCCGGGCAGAGCGCAGCAAGCCCTTGGCCCCGCTCCCCCGGCCAGAGCTCAAGGGCTGGATAAAAAGATCCCGCAGGCTGCCAGCGACCCGCGGGCCATAGTTTGCTCACCTCTGTGTTATGCTATGTAATCACATTCTGTTTTAGTGTATGAATATATTTTGTATATTTTAGTTATATACTGTGAAAGCTTCTCAAGTCAAGAGCCAGAGATCTCCTTTAATATTCTATGTCTATGATATATTGTATGAAGCTGTATAGAAATTAGACAGTAATCCAAATCTTACTCATTTTACTCTCATGATCAGTCCCTTTGATTTCTATTGTCCAGAGTCAGTGGACTCTTTACATGAGTAAGGTGAACTAGATTTGGCCCAATGATTGAATTGAATGAATATTGCTCTGCAGAGTAAAAATCCTTCTAAAGGTAGTTACTATACATGCATTCTAGTTACTTTTCAGAGTTAATTATCTTGTCTGCATTTGGTTTCTAAGAGGCAAAATTAGACGGGGGGAAATTTCACTTACTTATTTCTTTAAATGCATTTGTGAGCTATATTTCCAAAAAGAAAAATTGACATAATACATTCAAAACTTTGGTCTGACTAACTGAGCCACAGATCTTTGAAATGGTGTTTTCTTACGGAAATCCTTCACTTGCATGTTTTCAACTTTTTACAAGTTTTAGCTTAAGATAGTTACTATAAAATGACCCTGTCTTTTACATAAGAACGGCCATACTGGGTCAGACCAGTGGTCCATCCAGGCCAGTATCCTGTCTCTGGGAGTGGCCTGTGCCAGATGCTTCAGAGGGAATGAACAGAACAGGGCATTTTTGAGCGATCCAGCCCCTGTCTTCCAGTCCCAACTTCTGGCAGTTGGAGGTTTAGGAACTCCCAAAGCATGGGGTTGTATCCCTGACCATCTTGGCTAAATAGCAATTGATGGACCTATCCTCCATGAACTTATCTAATTCTTTTTTTAGCACGGTTATACCTTTGGCCTTCACAACATCCCCTGGCAACAGGTTCCACGGGTTGACTGTGTGTTGTGTGAAGAAGTACTTCCTGTTTGTTTTGAACCCCTGGCCTATTAATTTCTAAATAACTAAAGGTCTTACAAAATTCTGCTGGAAACCTTGGGGATACTATAAAGTAGTTGATGAAGATGGGGACTGCCTCTTTGAGAAGTGATCTTCCATGAAGGTTTCACTCTAATATATATTAGATAGTGGGATATTCAGTTCTTAACCAGTACACCTAAGCACAGATCAGCTGGACTGTTTTAGCTGCGTATAGAAGTCTTGTTCTTCCTAGTAAAAAATCTGTCCTTAACTCTTCTTTCTCTGACAGGCCCATGTCCAGGAAGCATTACCAGAGCAAATGACCTCTAGGCTATACAATGGAATGAAAAGTATTGACCTGACTGGGAAGTCACCTGAGTCAAGTGAACAGATTGTTAAGGAGCAGTTCATAATTTTTATGTCAGCCCTTTTAAAAGGCAACGTAGAGGAGAAGAGTAGCATAATAATGAGAATGATATCTAGTACCGAAGGGCCTGTGAAGGGAAAACAAATCCAAGAGGTAAAGGAAAAAAATCATTTGTGTGTAGTTTGTTTTTTGTTTTCTTAAATGTTTTGGGGAGGAAGTGGTTAGAGCCCCGGGCTGGGATTCAGGACTCCTGGGCTCTTTTCCTAGCTCAGCCACTCACTCACTCTGACCTTGGGCAAATCATTTTAGGGCCAGATTGCGTATGGCAGTAGTGCAGGTGTGCTGTGGGGATGGAAGTACGTAAGCTTTTTCCTCTCTGCCCCCCGTCAACCTGTCTCAAGAGTCAGTGGCTGCACTGGGAGGAGCATATAGACTGCTCCCTCGAGGCACACGCAGGGTTCACACACCTAAAGGGGGTGTAGAGTAGCCCAAAGGGAGAACAAGCTTCACAAACAAACGGGATGATGCAGCCCGAGCACTCGCAAGTTCCTCTGGGGGCAGTGTAGCTCCACTTCACCCCCAGTGTGGGCTAGATTGTAAATTACACTGCCTGACCCTCTGTTTCTTCTCAGTTTACCCATCGGTAAAAGTTGTTTAATAGTTACTATACCATGGAAGGATGTTTGAGAATTAAGGTTTATACTTGAGATCATTGGGGGAAGGGTGTTTAACAAATGCGAACTATGATTATTTATGAAATTTAACTATAGCAGACAGGTGTTATTCATAACATTTACATACGTCAATGACGTCCATATCACCCAGACCACTGCGATAAGCACCGATTAATGCCCTTGTGGGGTGCTCTGTGGTCTTCTTGGCGATTTTCTTTTAAATATGGAATTAAGGTTGTAATGGCAATGTTATGCCCTTTAAGTTCACAGAGGATCTGATCACCTCTGTAGTTCACGTACTGAGCTACAGGAATCTGCTGAAGGGCTGGAATCTGGAGGAGACTCAAGATCCTGCCAGTGGAGTAAAGGCTCTGGTTTCTCAGCTGTTATCAGAACTGAAACTTGAAGGTGAGCAGTGAAAATACTGAAATAATTTATGCCAAAATGGTGCAAATCTTGCAGAGTCAGCTGTTCTTGTAAGATATTTGCTCTCTCTGACCCGGAGTTAGAAATTCAGATCAAGAACCAAAACGAGAGGGTTGAATTCAGATCTGGGGATTTTAATTATCCACCTACACTTCCTGATGGAATCCAGGAGCAGTTTGGATTTCAATCTAATTTGTAGTCATGCAGATTTATAGCTATGTGTTTTATCTCATTAGGCCTCGTCACCATTGTAGAATTACTTGGCTTTCAGTTGATCGGTATTTTGGTGCATTTATATCCATTTATGGCAGTCTTTGCTTCTGCTGGATGAACAAGATCATGCTTTGCTATGCTACGGTATTAGATCTTTCATCTTTTAAAAGCCATCTGATCCGTTATAACTGAGACATCATATTTCTCAACCATCTTTCCAACACAGCTAGAGGCTGTCCCAAGTTACCAAGCGCTATGCCCCTTTCCAACGCATATGTTTACTGAATCTTGCGGACAGTATTAGCTCCTTCCATATGCAGTTTAATATTCAAATAATGAACAAATGTGACTAAGTGTTTCCACTGTAAAAAATTAGAAGGCAGGTAATTATATACTTAGGGGAAGATATAGACTTGGATGCTATAAGCAGCTTTGCAGATTCCTTGTGAGAAATGTACAAGCTACCTTGTGTTAACCTGTTCATTATGTAGATGGGAAGAAACTCGTGGGACCGCCTCTGATGGATGCCATGTGTGATCAAAGTACCATTGAGAACTGGGTGTTCCAAGTTCCACAGATCTCTACTTTCCTCAGTGTTATTGTCAGGCAGGGGCTCCTTGTCCTGCATTCGCTCCCAGATCACGCTGAAGACCTAGTCAATTTGGTTCCAGAATGCAAGGGCATCAAAGGAAGAAGATTTGTTAGTTTTCTGGACATCCCATCCATCATATACATCAACTCCCAGCTACCCTCGGAGCTACAGCTCAAGTGGAGGCTTTTGTTTTCTTCTCGGGTTCACGGAGAAAGTTTTTCACAGCTGTGTGGGCAAATCGTAAACAAGGGTCCCTGTATATTGGTCTTAAAGGACTCGGATGGATATATCTTTGGTGGGTTTGCATCACAATCATGGGATGCTAAACCACAATTTCAAGGTAAGAATTTCTTTATTTTTCTGCAAAAATCTCATGGCTTAGAGTAGCAGCATGGCATGTGTTAATGAAGACTTTATCAAGGGAGCGAAGGGGAAGGAACTCTTGCAAGACCGTTGAATCTGTTCTCTTCCAAATTTTAACATGTGGCTATCTTTTGACTTAATTTCAAAAGCTTATCTGTCTCAGTGGAAGAATAATTTGTTGACCCTGTAGTTCTTCTCCACTCCCTATTTTCTGTTTTCTCATATACAGAGTTGCCCATAATATTGGTAAGACAACATCCAGTAGATGAACCCTTACAAAACACAGTTTAATCAAACCATTTTTTCTTTCATTTATTGATTCCCTTAGAAAATGTCTCTTCACCTGCTAGGTTGATGCTCTTACAAGAGCAGAATGTAGCCACACTGGTCGTTGATGTGTGGCTCATCGGTATCTTTTGCATTCCATGTTGTTTAGCAGGAATACCTTTCTATATCCACTTCCCGAACTCAGGAATTTTACTGGGATAACACATATTATGCTTCTCTAAAATGTAGGAAATGCTTCCTTACATTCAAAATGAAATTATCATTCGGTATGTTGGTAAAAACCTGGCAAGTTCCTCTGCCTTATTGTGAACTCGGACCCAATACTGATGGTTGCTTTACAGTTTGTATCTGTTATTCATTGACAATTGTTAAACCCACAGGACTTACTGACCACAGAATAAATACCCTAGAACAAATGATCTTTGCAGTTCTACCCATGGAGCTCCATTGGTGTAAATGAGAGAAGAATGTGGCCCACCAAACTTCATTATGTAATAGATTAAAATAAATGTCCACTAGATGGCGGTCTTACATTTGTTTGGCTGTTGCTTTACATAGTAAAAAATACCACACACACACACACACACACACACACACACACACACACACACACACACACACACACACACACACACACACACACACACAGCCAAATTCTGCTCTGTGTCACCGGAATGCCATTGCTGAAGCTCAGCAGAATTGGTCTTACATCTAACAGATGGATATTTCTGTATATGACTAGATGGATATTTCTGTTCCTGTTTAAAATACAGCAACAAGGGGTTCCCCTTGGATCTAAAAGCTCTCACTCATGCTAGCCGAACCCTTTATTTTCCCTTTACAAAACTTGGGCAGAGGGGACTTTAGCTTTTGAAGTAGTAACTGAAGAAAAAATATATGCAAGGTAACATTTGAATATGATTTTTGTGTTTCTCTCACTCCAGCAGGTTAATTTACAAAATATATTGCCAGGCCAGTTGCTAATCATGTGGGTTAATGAGTGCCTTTGGGTTGGTTGGAATTTGAGAGGAGAGGATTTGAAGAATTTTAAATGGCCAAGTTATTTTCTTTTCAAATGCAGCTTGCCTCGCGCATTATCACAGTTTTTTTCTGGTGAGAATTCTTGCAACAGTTCTTTAGCATTTGCTCTTAGAGAACAGCAACAGAGAGTCCTGTGGCACCTTATAGACTAACAGATGTATTGGAGCATAAACTTTCGTGGGTGAATATCCACTTCGTCAGGCGCATGTTCTCCCTTAGAAAACAGTTGTGGCAGACGGGTTACAGAAACCGGTGGCATCTTATTGCAGGGGACACTTTTTAACTTGTAGATATTGAATCAAGCACTCCTTGACCTGATAAATTAGACAGGAAAAATGAGATTTGATAAAAATCCTTGTGAAATTTTGCAGAGAAAATTGATTTGTGAGAGTAGAAACTCTGTTGCATTGACTTAATAGATAGCTTACCCTGCTGAACATTCTCATTTATTAATATAACTCCCTAAATTACATATTTGCTCATTTTACTCCATATTACTCATTTGTAAAAAGTTATGGTTTTAATTAACCTTTCAGTCTGGGTCCCTTGCCAACTGTTCAGTAGGGCATTATCCAAGATATTGTTTCACATTGTTAGTTCTGAGTTTCTTAAACTCAAGGGGAAATGTTAGCTGAGGTCTTGATTTGGCAAAGTACTTAAGCACATACTTTGCTGAATTGGGGCCTAATTTGTGAAAATGTAGGCCCTGATTTGCCAGTGTCTTGTACTGTGTGTAAACACACCTGTGCAAGATAAAGGTAATATGCTACATGCTGCTTAGATGGCATTTTACACTTCGCTTATACAGGTGCAAATAAGAGGTGCAAGGCGCTGAAGCATCAGACCCTTAGGCCTAATCTACATACAAAACTTGCATCATGCTTAACTAAAAGTGTTTTTTACGTCGATCAAGCTGAATTGATACATCCCAGTTGTAGATAGAACCAAGAGTGTCCACACATAGGGGTTTGCACTGCTCCAACTAAATGGATTTAAAAACTATGTAGGTGAACCCGTGCATGTTTTGTGGGTAGCCCGGTCCTTACATTGTAATCAAACATACCCAGGATCCCTAGATTCTGCCCTCATTTATAGCCATGCAATCCCATTGATGTCTGTGGTGCTGTGTAGCTATAACAGAGAACAGACTCTGGCTATGTGTCTTGACGAAGCATCAGTACTGGCACTGTTGACATATCAGCGCTGTTTCTGAACCGTTTTGCTGCTGCTTTTTGGGATCTTGCTTTCCTGTCCTATTCATAAGTAAGTCACACTTTGTCCATTGTTTTGTCTCCGACACTTTACGCTGCTGCAATTTATAGGTGACAACAGATGCTTTTTGTTTTCCGTTTCTCCCTCTCTCGCGGTGTACACGGACACTGGATACAATGACCACTACATGTATTTGAATCATGGGCAGCAAACTATGCCAAATGGACTCGTAAGTACTAAGAAATGACAGTTTGGAAATCAGATTCGTGGCTGGTCTTTGAAAGTGTCTTGTGTATTTGTTTCTGCCTTTTTAAGCTGACATATTTCATGTGCTATGATTCTTAAAGGAAGTTTTCTCCTTGTGTATTAGCTCAGCGCTTTTACTGTGAGGATTTCTCACCTTAATACGTTTTCATTCAGAGTAAAGATGCCAGTTTAGCTGATTATTTACAGCTGATGTTCATATTTAAACAGTAAACTGTTTAGGGTAAAATCCATTTCATGCATTTCTAACCCAAGTAACTTGGCTTTGCACAGGTGAAGTTTCTGGGGGAATTAAGGAGTGGAATTCATCCTCAGGTTGGGAACAACATTCAACATTGGCATGCAGCCCTCCGGATGCTGCCACTCCATCCTATTGGCTGGAAGAGTTGGTGGCACATGTCCACACCATTTACTTGGTGTTAGATTCCCAAGACCTGCGTAATTGAAGATCCATATGACTCATCCTTAATCTCTTCTCACTGCCACGCTCCACGCTGGTTTATGCATGGCTGGCATAAAGAAACCCCCATCAAAAACTATGTACAAGGGTTGTACAGTCTGTCTCTGTGTGACTACCCCCGGAAGTTCTCTGTTCGGGGTCTTACAGGTGGAGAGGACTTTGCATGAGTCCTCAGCACCATGGTGGATTTCAGTTATTTTAAACAAGCAGGCAAATGTTTTAAGACAGAATGTGTCAGCATTGCCTCAGTAGTTACTTCAGTAATCACTGCATCCCAGTGAAATCTTGCTTTAAAGAAAGTCACATCAAATTGTACTTGTTGCTTTAAATGGGAAAGTCTTGGCTAAAATGGGTATCGCCTTGTTAAAATGGGCATGTTGTCAAACAAACAGTAGCTGTTAGACTACATAGCGGGTTACATTTCCAAAGCAAGGTACAGCTGATGTGGCTGCAGAATTGTCATGCTCCTGTAGGACCTGCAAGGTGGGTATTGTACAGATAGTTTGCACACACAAAGGTTCAATTTGGATATGTAAACACAAGCTGATTTGAAATGCCCCATTTTACCAGCTTTGGAAATTTGGCCATAAATACTGAAACTAGCAACTTACAGTCTACCCCTGAGCCTTGGCCTAGTTTCTGGTTTATGTGTGTTTAATAAGTATTTAATGTGATGATTTATTTCACAGGGCATGGGAGGACAGCATGATTACTTTGGGCTCTGGATAGACAGTAACTATGGGAATGGACACAGCAGAGCGAAACCTAGCTGTACCACCTATAACAGTCCTCAGCTGTCAGCTAATGAAAACTTTACAATAGATGCCATGGAGGTGTGGGCAGTGGGAGATCTCCCAAAAAGCGCAGTGGTAAGTGAATACAGTGTTTCAAAAGCTGGCAAAATTAACCTACATGTGTAGAAACATACAACAGAGAATATATTTAACATATTTCTACGATGTTTTAAATATGTTGACTTTTTTGTCCTAGCACCCATTGCTATGGCAGCTAAATACTTTCTGCAATTTAAAACACATAAAGTACATATGCCAACTGGAACAAGAGGCATAAATGGAGCAAACCACGACTACTGCAGCTGTCTGTATGAAACATTGGCTGTGCTATTGTAATCCTTTAAAATAACTCTATGATGCTATATATTTGAAGCATGTAAATATCAAAGAGGGAGTTGGGATTATTTCGGGTGTTAAAGAGAAGGGAATCAAGAGAGCCATAATTCAGTCAGGGATGCAGGAAATCTCTGTGGGGCTTGGTTTCAATAAGAACAAGTGGGGAAGGTCTTATTGCCTAAGACATGCATAAATAAACTTGTATGAAAGTTTCTCTGCTCCTGAGGCCAGGTTGGGAAATCTGTCTTTGTACAGTAAATTTTCCTCAGGTGTGTGTGTGTGTTACATTGTCTATTTTACGCAGCTGATATTTTCTTTTCACATTCTGTAAACATGCCCAGAGGCTATACAGTGCGCACACGTCTGGAAATAGAAACAGAACTAGTCTTTTAGGAAGACTGTCAAATTGTAGTTGAATCACTTAAAAGTTCACGTCTGCACTTGAAATATTGGGTCAGATTAACCAGTATATTCTGTCTGGTTTGTGACCCAAAGCAACCATAAACAGTAAACTGGCCTGCTAAGCCAACCTTACAGCTGTCTTGTGTCACTGGAGCGGCGCAAAGTAGTTGGTATGTCCTAGTGAATCTTTTCCGTTTACATGCACCTGGGAAATCATCATAACAATCTTTAAAGCCGAACAAGCAGCTTATGGATATTCAAGCTTAATTTACTTGTGACTTGACCTTGTTGACATTTGTGATGACATTTTAAATTGCCTTTTCGATTTTGTTTAAGATAAAGGGTAAGAAGAGCATCCTGGATACAGACCCCGAGGCTCACGCCTTGTTAGAAATGTCTGGAAAAAGTCGTCAGAGCGATGGTTTGCGAGAGCAGACTGAAGATGATGGTGACAACTAAGATGACCCATGTGACTTGGATTGTTCTGCCTGATCCCATCAAGTGCTGATATTTCTTGGACAGGATATTTTGTCATCTGTTTCCACTTGTATAATTAGCTGAAACAAAAATACAGGGTAAAGAGTACTAGCGTAATAGTTAGGTCCAGGAAGATGTCATGACTGCAGATGGTTTCTTTTGGAAGAGTGGGAATTCAGATAGCTGTCTAAGTCCTGGTTGTAGCTGGAAATAAATGTAATAGCATTTGCAATAGGTTCATTTTCCTCTCTGCATGCAGATATTAAGTACAAATATTATTATTGCTGCTTAGTCACATGGAGTATTAACTTTTTCTGTATATAGAATTTCAAAGATGTCAAACAAGCTTTTGATATCTCAGCTGAAAATAATTCCTTGCATGCAATGAAATCGGCTTCATTATTTAAATGTCTATGTAGCGCACAAGTTGTTAACATTTTAAAATGGGATCTGTAGAACAGTCCAGTTCAGTCTTTATAAAGGGTGTGCTTCATTTGCGTTGTTGCTGTAAAAGCTGCTTCAAATTAGGATCTGTTTCTAAGCTCCGCTTTTCAGTAAATTATGGTATATAGATTGTACACAGAAACATAGAACTCTGGATAGACTGCATCCACTTCTGCACTGACTTTTGCTAGACTTCATTTGAGTGAAGTTTCACTTAATTAATAAGCCAGCACAGAATTTGGCCCTTTGTAAAACAGCCATTCAGGGATTCAACCACAAAGACTTCTATCAGTGGGTCCAGTCCTGTGGTTCTTACTCAGGCATAACTCCCATTGATGTCGATGGAAATTCTCTTGGAAAATGCCATCAGAGGTAGTCTCGCTTGAGACTGGAGTGCGCGATTACGTCATAAGGAGCCATACAACTAAAAACCTATACAAATGTTAGAGTTAATGTCTTATTACAGATTTTGTTACAATGAAATCAGTGATCACTAATTTTTAAAAAAATATTTTGACCTCTGTTTAGCTCCTTCTCTGTTATTTACAACACTCGTCTGTGCTGGTGAGTAACTACAATCAATCAGTCACATTCAGGGCTTTTTTCTACTAGAATCCATTCATAGCTATCAGTATTTCAGTACTTTGAGTATTGCTAACCCTCCAGCTATGTAATTTACTCGCCAAACAAACCCACTTCTACTGAGAACTAGAATTTTCGCCCCAGCAAGTGACATGGGGAATTGAAAATCAGTACTGATCTCTTTATTGATATGTATGACTGAGGAATCTTTCTCCCAGTAAAGCAGAAGATCACATCAAAGCATCTTTGTATTACACTGGATTCATTGTCATATAAAGGGTCTAGGTGTTCACTGTTGACACTGCATGGTGCATAAAATATACTTTAACAGTGTATATGATCAGGGTCCAATCAACTCTAATGCCACCCTGAAAGTATTTTCTGGTGTACCCTTAGCTATCTGATGCTTCTTCATTGGGTGCCAAAGTAGGACATTCAAATTAGCTTGTATTTATGTCTTCACTTTATAATGTGAGAAGTTGGTGGTATTCATGATTACTATATATAAAATTATTGTTGAAAAGGGAACATGGACAAATCCCTCCTGCTGTAGACCCTAGTAATCATCTATGCATTTTGTACCCTACCCATAATAATGGTTAGCGTATATGTGGTACCTATTCATCAGTATAGGTTGGGAAGACTAAGCTAATATTGTGTGTTTATCTAAATGATCAAGTTAGGGTCCAGAGTCTTTACTCAACACAGAATTTTGAGCATGTTAATTATACTGAACTTTTTACACAATTGTTTTCTTCTCTGAATGTTTTTATAATCATTTTAAATGATATGTAACAGAACCGCTGTACAAGATCAATTAATAAATGTATTTGGTTCTTTCTGTAACAGTTTTATTTTACATCCTGCCTCCTGAAATTTCCCCAGCAATTTCAATTAGCTATTATTCTCTGTCTGTACTAGACGATTGTGTAGTGTGACTGAGCGCTGTTAAAATAGCTTCTGGGTTCCACCCCAGAGATTGCTGCATTTTTAGAATCTTTTAGAAGAAGTTTGGTAAGTTATCTATGGGATTTTTTTTTTTTTTTTTGCAGTTTTTAAGCAAACCAGAGCCAGTTCATAGTTTATGGTAAGCAGGAACAAGTGGAGGCTATTGTCACCAAAGAATAGCTATTGTGGTGGGTTGGTTTTATTTAATTTTGTTAAGTGATTTGCAGAAAACTGCTCTTCACCAAAAACTTAATATCTGAAGAGCTGACTTGTCTTTGTTGGAACTAGGGCTGGTATTGTCCAGGAAATTCATGTTGGGCAACATCCTGCTGTAAATCAGCGTAGCATTTGACTGCATTGAAGTCCTGTGATTTGTAACCTTTGAGGAACTGGGCCTTTTTATCTTTAGATCAGATCATATAAGGTGAAGGTGGTTGGTGGGGGAGAGAGAAATGGAACAGGGTGGTGCTCTGAGTGAGTGTTCTGAAGGAGAATCTATTTACAGACTTGCCCAGCAAGACGATGCTGACACAAGGCACTTCCTGGTAAGTGAATAAGGAACTTTGGATGTTGTAATTGCTGACAGAATGCTTATGTATTGCAAAAGTTGTATTCTGCCACACTAACCTTGCCCAGCCCAGCCCTCTCCACCCTGTTTAAACAAAGAGAAAGAAAACTGCTTTATATTTTAGCAGTTCAAAAAAAACGCCTCATACATCAGCAAGTGTAACTTTAACGAAGAGAGCAAACTTATAGATGGCGTGATGTTCCAAGAAGTGTTTCAGCAATAGCTTTTGTATGGAAATGAAACTCCCAAGTTCTGTAATTACATAGAATCTTATGGGTAGAAGGGGCCAAAGGCCCCTCTAGTCTAACCCCTCTGCCAAGATGTAGGATTTGTTGTATCTAAACCATCCAAGACAGATGGCTCCAGCCTCCTTTTGTAAACCACAGTGAAGGAGATTCTACAGCCTCCCTCGGCAGTCTGTCCATTGTCCTACTGTTCTTGCAGTTAGGAAGTTTTCCCCTGAGATTTCATCTAAATCTGCTAAGCTGTAGACATGGCGTGCAGAAACTGAACATGCCAGTGTACAAAACAAGCAGTCCATTTGCAAGTGAGTATTTTGTCCCCCTGGTCTTGTCTGTCAAGCCCAAGGCATTCCAGTGCAAGGATGTAGAAAGGAATGAGCTAGCAATGAAAACATCTCCTCTTAGGTTTTCATTGTTGTTCTGGGTTTTAATAATGCCTCCCTCTCACCAAAAAAATTGTGCACCTTATCTACTGGCCAGCAGTATGCTGTATGTTGTGGGGGAGGGATAGCTCAGTTGTTTGAGCATTGGCCTCCTAAACCCAGAGTTATAAGTTCAATCCTTGAGAGGGCCACTTAGGAATCTGGGGCAAAAATCAGTACTTGGTCCTGCTAGTGAAGGCAGGGGGCTGGACTCAATGACCTTTCAAAGTCCCTTCCAGTTCTAGGAGATAGGATATCTCCACTTTTTTTTTTTTTTTTTTTTTTTTTATTTTAAATCACAACCCTTATCCTAGGCTATGGTAAAGGTCTTTGAATGATGAAGGGCAGTAACTCCTAGGTGCGTATAACTGTTGTTCCATGGTGCTCCATCACTGTATTTGGCCCTGCAACACCTAACTAATTTAGGAGTCTAAATCTCATTTTCAAAAGGGATAGAAGCATTTAGGAGCCTAAACCCCATCAACTGTCAATAGGATTTAGGCTCCTACGTGCTTAAATCCCAGTTAAAAATGAGATCTAGGCTCCTCAATGAGTTAGACATTGCAATGCTGAGCACAGCAATGCTTAACTATCTTTACAAATCCGGCCACAGCCTGTAAATCCAAGAAGCTTTTGATCTAAAGATTCCGGTAGGGGTGTGAAGGAAGATGAGCAGTGCTGTGTCACAGATGGGGCTGTTGGGTATCTTGCTTTATTACACTCCCATCAGGTGAAGACAGCTGAAAGGCTTGGATGCTGCAGCCTGATGGGGAGGATAAACTAAAAACAAGCCCCCTTTAAATCCCTGTTCAGCAAGGTACCTAAGCATGTGCAGCTCTTTAAAAATGAATGTAAGTAGTCCCAAGCGAGGCACTTGCTTAAGACCTTTGCTGAATCAATGTCAGCTGGTCACAGCATTCACCAAGGGAAATGGGATAAGGTGTCCGGGTAGTAAAGGCAAAAGAATGGAAAGTCATTTTTAAAAGTGGAGGGAACTGCCTAAGTCAGGGGTGGCCAACCTGAGCCTGAGAAGGAGCCAGAATTTACCAGTGTTAGCGTTACCATATTTTAAGGCTCCAAAAGGAGGACACTCCACGGGCCCCCGGCCCCGCCCCCAACTCCGCCCCTTCCCCAAAGTCCCTGCCCAACTCCGCCCCCTCCCCTGCTTCCCGCGAATATTTGATTAGCAGGAAGCCTGAAGCAGGTAAGGGGAGTGTGGGGGGAGGAGACACGGCCCAGTCTGGCCCCCCCCGCGTCTCCAGCCTGGGTCAGCCCACCCAGCACTGCCAGTCCCCAGCCGAGCACCCCCGGCCGAGCCCCCAGCCCGGCCGACCGCCGGCTCCCGAGGGCCCGGCCCGGCCGACCGCCGGCTCCCGAGCCCCCGAGCCCCCGGCCCGGTACCGCCGGCCCCCATGTCCCAATTTTCCCGGACATGTCCGGCTTTTTGGGATTTCCCCCTGGACGGGGATTTGGAGCCCAAAAAGCCGGACATGTCCAGGAAAATCCGGACATATGGTAACCCTAACCAGTGTACATTGACAAAGAGCGCCCCCCCCCATCAGCTCCCCACCCACCCCCGCTCCCAGCGCCTCCCACCTACCGGTAGCCGATCAGCATCTCCCGCTCCCACCCCCACCTCCCGATGAACTGTTTTGTGACATGCAGGAGGCTCTGGGAAGGAGCGAGGACACTGCAGGCTGAGGGGAGGGGACGGGGCCTGTGGGAGAGCCAGGGGTTGAGCAGTGAGCACCCCCCAGCACATTGGAAAGTTGGCACCTGTAGCTCCAGCCCCAGAGTCGGTGCCTATAGAAGGAGCCACATATTAACTTCTGAAGAGCCACATGTGGCTCCGGAGCCATAGATTGGCCACCCGTGGCCTAAGTAATAGCAAGATTCTCCCTCAGACAATCACTAGTTAACTTTTTAAATCCAGATTTTATTAACAAAAATCCTTGTGATTTAAATAAACAAACATCAGCTGTGTGCAGTAGATCGTTCTGTACAGATGCATAGCCACATCGCGCAGAGTGACAGCTCCAGCACAAACGGACTGGTCAACGTATATATAAATCTGTGCAACAGAGGTAGTGTTTACGCCCCAGGGTGGACCGCTTGAAATAGCCTGGGTCAAGAAAGTGGCAGGAATATTATCTGATATGGGAAGGGCTGTCAACCTAGGATTTGCACAGTCACAGGAGGACGCATTTGAATTACAAAATGGCATTTAATTCAAAGAACATTCTTTAGAGAAGTCTGTATCCATTATACTTCATGAAGATTCTTCACTTTCTTCGTTCTGCAGCAATGCTTTTCACACACTTTGATGAGCTCCGACACAATAAAAACCGAAGACGAGAGGCCAGTGAGAAACAACAGATCTGCCCAGGAGTGAGGGAAGAAAGAAAGGGGAACACAATGGGTCAACTGCATTTTTGTGCTGGGCAAGAGTATTCAGATAAGGCCCTGTCTACATTAGAGAAATCTGCACCGATGTAACTACATTGATCTACAGCTGAACCCTGATCTTATGAGCACCGATCTTATAAACAACCAGTTATATGACCCATCTTTTGGCTGCCAAATGTGACTTCGATCCTTCAGTTAATGGTCAAGCGGCTGTACAGTTTGAAAAGGCTGAGGGATTTGGCAGCAAAGAAGAGATGCAGCTCTCTCAAACAAAGAGAAATCAGGCACACTGTATCATTCATTACCAGTCGTTATGTACACTATCACTGAATAATTAAAAATTAACTCAGGGACTGGCCCTGCTGTAATTTGGACATGTTCCGTTTTATGAACTTTTGGATTTTATGAACTCCTCACTCCCCAGTCAGTTCATAAAATAGGAGTTCTGCTATAGTAACAGTAGCACGACCATCTATGCACCAGTGTGAAGGAGGCTTTGCATTGCTATGACTTAGTCTGGTAGTAAAACACACCCACATAAACCTTGCTTGACACAGGTGCATTAGGGGTTTGCACTGCTGTCAGGATTCAAGATAGCTCCAGCAGCACAAATTTCTCTAGTGGAGACTGAGGTTAGTCTACAAAGCTGTGTGAAGAACTTGACGTGTCTAGACATGAAAACATGAACACAACCACTCAGATATTTTGTCTGGAATGTGAGGGGAGTTGGATAAGGGCGTGAACATAAACATTTATAACCTATGCAACCAGAAATAAGAACAATCAAATCAAACTGATAGCCTGGAGGGAAGAACCTTCCTCCTCCCCAGCAATGTGCAACATAACACAACTGGCTGTTTCCCCACCTCCTTCTGAGTCATCACATAACGAGAGCTGCACGAGATGCCACAGAGGTCTAATCTGATCTGGTAAATCTCATATTCCTCTTAAATAGCTTAAAACCACAAGATTATTGCTCTTTCCCTAATAACTTACCTAATGCGCCTAAATTCTCTGTTAGGAAGATCTTTTGTAAAGGCGGGATGTAAATGACAGCCATCTGCCCCAACAGTGACCCCAGCACAGAATATAAGAACATGCGGTTTCGGAAAAAGCCTATCTCAAAGATCAACTTTGTCTGGGGAAAAAAAAAATGAAATGTCAAATCTTTCAGCCTCTTGTTTGTATGTGAATCTGCACGTTTGTCAGTCTGCCTGTCCAACAGCCAACATCAATAGCCCATTAACGAATTAAAGTTATGTGTATGCTAACTCAGGCAAGCGTAACTTGGTTGTAAATTGGTTAATCGTTACTGTTGTTATAAAACCTAGTTGGTTAATAAGATAAAACCTGAACTTTTTTCAGTTACAATGAAGAAAACGTGCCACTTCCTGTTCAGAATATTTGGATTACCACTAACGTGAAGCATACATTTAAGCTGCTATTTAAAGACAATGCTGACACGGCCATCGTCTGTCTCACCTGAGAACGACATGTCAGGGCATTGAAGAGGTCAAAGAACACAAAACAAGTAAAAGTCATTGTTGTGGTCCTGGGAGTTGTGCCACTTTCAGGAATCTGGAAACACATGTAAAATTCAAGGTTTTATAAAAGCGTGTTAACACAGCACTTTAATTTAATAATAGCCACCTTTGTTTAAAAAGAAGTCACGGTCAACTTGAAGTCTAATCCAATTATAAAGAGAGAGATAACAGTAGTTCCAGGCACTGCAGCTAGCACCAACCTCAAATTTCAATGACTGCTACCTAAATACCACTGAGGAATTGGGCCTAACTCCCCACTGTCAGTATTTATGTTTTACAATCAAATCTTCAAATATTTTAAAATTTTTGGCCAGTGGTGAATTTAGCCAAAAGACTTTTAGAGAATTTATTTTCACGTTATGTCTAATTAGCAATAATTATTGATGTACTACTATACAGATAAAATGTATTCCAAATCCAGTATCATAATAGAGGTCTCTCATTTAGGGGTCAAGTGCTGTAATTTTAAGTTACTCAGTAATTTGATTAACCTAATATTACTGAACCTGGGCATCAGGATCAGTTTGTACCCTGACATTTCCCTTCAAATGAGTAATTACTGATACTTGTGTGGTTTCTGGTGATTTTACTCGGGTACAAATACTCCAGTGAAGGACCCAATTGCAAAGGTTTGCAAACAAAAATAGAGATTACATTGTAGCTGAATTTTGTGGGATAAAAAGTCAGAAGCTAAAACCCTGCAGCCAAATGTACTCCTTGAAATACCTAATAATAGTATTTGTAGTACCTGACACGTACATAGTACTTTTAATCTCTAGACCTCAATGAACTTTTGAAGGGAGGTTAAGCATTCTTATCCTCATAGCATAGGTGGGAAACTCAGATACTGAAAGTGAAGAGACTGCACAGCAAGTTAGTAGCACAGCCAAGTTTCTTGACACGTTGTCCCAAGTCCTCTCCACTGGACATTCTTCCTTCTGAGAAAATTGTCCTTAAAACGTGATGAATTGTGCTCCATGCCAGTGCAAACAAGATGGGATTAAATATTTATCTCACCTCTTTCCAAAAGACAAAGAGGGTCCCACTGATGATAATTATAGCAGACATAAAGATTTTCAGGATCAATGCTCTGCTGAGAATTGTATCCGTAATATTTCGAGGGGGTTGTTTGATGGCATCTTTGTCAACTGGTTCAACTCCCAGGCTGTCATCAAACAAAACAACAGGTAACATGTTTAGCAGATACAGATCTGTAACGTGTTCTAAAACTTTAATGCTGGTGCAAGGAAACAGACAGAGCCCAAGAGGCTGAAATCTTTTGCTTCGTCGCTGAAGGTGCAAAGCACGAGAAACATTAGTGCTAGCTCCTCTATGGTGTCATCATGCCCCAAGCCTGTTCGGGATGGGTGGGGCGAATGTAGGGGTGTCTGGTAAGGAGTTACTGATTTGTGCCCCAACATGTGATTTATGTATTCGACTTGTAAGATGTTGTGCTGGATTAACAGAGGGGAGCTGACAATTTCTATACACCATCCCACAGGTAGATTCAGTCACACGACCAGTGATTACAAGACATTAAGGCTTTCTTTCAACTGCTACATAAAAATATTTTGTTTTTAAAAAGGTGCTGAGTGCTATATTACTGGACAAGAAACCCAGATGACCAAAACCCAGCTGGACCTGCGTGTGATCGGTGGTGGGTTCACACAGGATAGTGGATCCACTCCCAGTCTATGGGTGGAAGAATTTGGAGATTCCACCCCAAGAGGCCCAGCACCTGACCATGACAACTTTTCTTAACAAAGCCTTGTTAATGCCTTTCACGTCAATGGAGTTGCATCACTTTTCTCCAAGGCTAATTTTGGCTCATTGTGTAATTTCATTACCTTTGAGCTGGGGGTCCATCCATTATAATGTTGATCCACAAGATCTGCATGGCGTTGAGTGGATTTGGTAAATTGAACACTGTCGACAGAGTGATTAAGCTCAATGCTGAAATGCTCCTGCAAAGGAGACGGAGCAGGAACAACACAACATTACTTCATCCAGCCGAGCCAAAAAGCTGCCCATCACTGGTGCTTCAGCAAGTGTGTACTTACGTGCTAAGCTGAAACCGGACAAAATTTTTTATATTGTAAAATATTCCCTTTCCCTCCTCTATGGCATTCCTGGAAAGGAGAGATGTGGTAAATTATAAACTGATGGGTATTCATTATATTTCATATCTAACCTAGTAATCACCTAAGTAACTTTATAGACAAGAGAACAGCCTCTTAGTTTATATTCTCCCCTTCCCTTTCATTTCAATGGAAGTCCAATACCAGGTTAGGACAACTCTAACATGCCGGGGTATCCATACAGCCATTTGATTAAAGGGATGCTGTCAGAACTAGGAAGCCTGAGATGAAATCTGTCCATTCTGTTTTGGTACATGGACATAAATGTACATGAGGTATATGTCATTCTGACCACTGTGCCTGCTGGCTCTGTTCTTGTGAACCGCAGGGCATTACAAGCTACAGGAGTCCTTTCTAGAAGCTTCCTGGGTGAGGCAGGCAGAATGGAGCGAGATATGGTGGACAAATCCTCCATATGTGCCTCTAAAGACACAATGGGCTAGACCTGCAGTGGGTGTAAATTAGCATAACTCCACAGATTGCATGCAGATTTGCACCAGCTGAGGATCTGGCCTTTGACATATTTTCAATGCTAGTCACATAGAAACTCATTGCATTCAATATCAAGAAAGTATCTGAAGCGCAACCTACATTATAGTTGAGAAGTCATCGTCCACCAGTATCATGTTGGCAGCCTCCTTGCTGACATCTGTGCCTGCTTGTCCCATTGCCACCCCAATATCAGCAGATTTTAGGGCCACTGCATCATTGACCCCATCCCCTGTCATTCCCACAATAGCACCCGTGCCTTGCAAAGCCTGTGGAAATGGAGAGATGAATAAATTCAATGCCACCAGGATGGGCTCTTCAAAATAAATGTGCAGCAGTTACAATGTTTGTAATTTAAATTCCATTGCAGAAGAAGGGTTGCACATCTCGGACGGGAATATGGACTTTAGCAGCCCGGAGGTGCACAAAATACCATGGGTAGTGCACAGAGAAACAACTGAGATATTCTACTCAGTTAGGGGCTGGATTCCAGAAGTGCACAGCCCCCATTATTTCAGCTCACATCAACAGGAGCAGTGGATACTTCCACTCTCGTAGATATTAAGTTGCCCATGTAATCATAGCTCTATTGTATTGACTCCTCTTTCAAAGAGCCCAGTCCTATTCAGCAGGAGACCTGCCAATGACATGGGCGGGAACAGGATCGGTGCCCTAGTTTGGGTTTCCATTTCATATAACAGTGTTGGGAGGCAATCAGTACCTTTATGATTTTTAGCTTGTGCTTTGGACTTGTTCTGAAGAAAACAGAAACCTGGACGATGAAGAGGAAAAAAGGGTGAAAAAAAGCTATCAGACTCATGCTATTTTAAGTGGAATCCTACAGCACTATTGGAAACAGTTTAAAAAGCATTACATTTTTGACTGCAGACGATAACTCGGACTCTGCCACATGGTCCAGCTCTTCCCCAGACATGGCTTTCAGTTTCCCATTACTGAGTCCAATACTCCGTCCTGCACAGAAAACCCAACATAAGAGCAGTCCATTATCACCAGGAGTGGCTAATTATTTTCTGATTTGAAACAAAAGACCCCGTTTAAGAGGATCACAGAAAATGACTATGAGCTGGTGTCACCTACGGAGGCATGGGAAAAAATTTCTCTTTTGAGGTCTCTAATGCGTCAATCATGCATTTCTTACTCATTGAGAATTTTGCATGAGTGCAGAGTTAGATGAACAGAACTGGGTACAATATTAAGGTGCATTTCCACAGAGGGTAATTTAGTTTTGCAGGGGAATAACCTTCGGAGAGAACAGGATACTTCATGTGTTTCCATTTGCAGGGACTCCGTCTAATCATTTTCTTTGGGTGAAAACAAGGCAGCATTTCAACGCCTCTGCCATGGACTTTGCAATGGATTCATCTCCTGAACAGACAGTAAGCAGAACAGCATCACACTGGGCCAGACCCTCAGCTGCCGTCAATCAGCACATTTCCAGTGACGATAGTTAGAGCAATGAAAATTGACCCCATCTGAGGATTTGTTGTTCCAGTTTCTGCTGCTTGCATGATTTATTTCTAACAGCGATTTGAAAACCCATAATGGAATAACTGGATATACAGAGATGTTTGCATGTGATATTAAAAGAGACACGAATCCCAGCGAGGACATTTTTCTCATCTGTTTAAGGGTATCAGCAGTAACTTTACATTGCTGCTACAGTGGATTTTATATTGCTGGAAATGGATCCATACTGCTTTTGTAATTAGATCACTACAGTTAACTAGATTTGTTTCGGCGGACCAGCAAAATGACCTCATCACACATTAAGTGGTGGGGACATTTGTGTGGCTTGTTGGAAAAGGTGTGTTGGCCCTTTAAGGGTGGCTAGAGAGCCGGTTACCTGCTACATTGGGGTGGCCAACCTGTGGCTCCGGAGCCACATGTGGCTCTTCAGAGGTTAATATGCGGCTCCTTGTACAGGCACCGACTCCGGGGCTGGAGCTACAGGTGCCAACTTTCCAGTGTGCCGGGGGGTGTTCACTGCTCAACCCCTGGCTCTGCCACAGGCCCTGTCCCCACTCCATCTCTTCCCACCCCCTCCCCTGAGCCTGCCATGCTCTCGCTCCCCCCCAGAGCTTCCTGCACGCCACGAAACAGGTGATCGGGAGGTGCGGGGTGTGTGCGTGTGTGTGTGTGCGCTGACTGACGGGACTGCAGGTGGGTGGGAGGCACTGGGAGTGTGGGGGGGAGCTGATGGGGGGCTGCTGACATATTACTGTGGCTCTTTGGCAATGTACATTGGTAAATTCTGGCTCCTTCTCAGGCTCAGGTTGGCCACCCCTGTGCTACATGAAGGCAGCTCCATACCAGGTCAGCACGGGGGTGCTAGCCCATGCTCCCCACCAGGTGACTGGAAGAGAAGGAGACTATTTATGCCCACATATGATCAGTACAAGACCTAGGTCAGGCCGAGCAGCACCCACCTTCCCACCCATGGAAGTACTTGAAATACCAGGTTGTCACAACCTGCTGTGGGGGCATTATGCTAGTCATTCTTTTCTTGGGGGACTGGGGAGGAATTTTTCCATCATTGCCAGATTGGCCAAGGGGAGGTGGGTTCCTTTGCTGTCCCCACAGTGGGCTGGGGGTTTAGTGGGGGACACCGAATGAAAGGGGGGTTAGACTATGATATCACCACTCATTATGTAAGCTTTGGGCAGATGTCCAGTGCAGGTATTCCGATGGGAATGGATACAATGATCTGATCAAATGGATTGGAAAAGGATTTAAAGGAGGTTTTCTTTAAAGGAGTGAAAACAATGGGAGTTCAAGGCTTCTAGGACTGGTACAGCAAGGAGCCAACACTGTCCTTCTTTATAGCCTCCCCCCCTTTTATCTCTTGTTCAAGAGCGGTGAGGTCCCAGCAGCAGGCTGGTTGGGGACCAGGATGGGTACGGGGAGAGCTGCCAGCAGCCCCCAGGTATATGTAAATGATCATGGAATTATCTGCACTGTACAATTTTATCTGCCGGGTACTCCCAGACATTTAGGAATAAAGCTGCAACCTAATTCAATCACACCCAGTGTCTCCTGTCCTTCCGACCAGGGCCGGCTTTAAGCCAATTCCCCTGATTCCCCGGAATGGGGCCCCGCGCCTAAGAGGGCCCCGCACCTTAGGTGTCTTTTACATTTTTTTTTCTTTTTACTCACCCGGCGGCGGGGGTAGGGGTAGGGTCCGCTCCAGCCTTCGGCGGCATTTCGGCAGCGGGGGAGGGGCCGCTCTGGGGCTTCAGCGGCATTTCAGTGGCGGGGGGTCCTTCGGTGCCACGGAAGACCCAGAGCGGACCCCCTGCTGCCCAAGTGCCGCCGAAGCCTAGGACCGCCACCGGGTATTCAAATCGGGCCCCACCCTTCATAAAGCCGGTCCTGCTTCCGACATAGCCAGACAAAGTGCACTACTGTATAATGTCACATCTGGAACTCAAGGAATCTACTGCAGCAAATCATTAGTGATCTGGATGATGGGATGGATTCCGCCCTCAGCAAGTTCATGGATGACACTAAGCTGGAGGAAAGGTAGATATGCTGGAGGGTAGGGATAGGGTCCAGAGTGACCTAGACAAATTGGAGGATTGGGCCAAAAGAAATCTGATGAGGTTCAGTGAGGACAAGTGCAGAGTCCTGCACTTAGGACGGAAGAATCTCATGCATTTCTACAGGCTGGGGACTGATTGGCTAAGTGGCAGTTCTGCCGAAAAGGACCTGAGGATTACAGTGGATGAGAAGCTGAATATGAGTCAACAGTGTGCCCTTGTTGCCAAGAAGGCTAACGGCATATTGGGCTGCATTAGTAGGAGCATTGCCAGCAGATCGAGGGAAGTGATTATTCCCCTCTATTCGACATTGGTGAGACCATATCGGGAGTATTGTGTCCAGTTTTGGCCCTCCCACTACAGAAAGGATGTGGACAAATTGGAGAGAGTCCAACGGAGGGAAATGAAAATTATTGGGGGGCTGGGGCACATGACTTATGAGGAGAGGCTGAGGGAACTAGGCTTATTTAGTCTGCAGAAAAGAAGAGTGAGGGGGAATTTGATAGCAGCCTTCAACTACCTGAAGGGGGGTCCAAAGAGGATGGAGCTCAGTTGTTCTCAATGGTGGCAGATGACAGAACAAGGAGCAATGGTCTCAAGTTGCAGTGGGGGAAGTCTATGTTGGATATTAGGAAACACTATTTCACTAGCAGGATGGTGAAGCACTGGAATGGGTTACCTAGGGAGGTGGTGGAATCTCCATCCTTAGAAGTTTTTAAGGCCCGGCTTGACAAAGCCTTGGCTGGGATGACTTAGTTGGGGTTGGTCCTGCTTTGAGCAGGGGGTTGGGGTAGATGACCTCCTGAGGTCTCTTCCAACCCTAATCTTCTATGATTCTATGAAATGAAAAGAAAGGTAAATGGGCTAAATTTATCTTATGAAGTTCAATAAAATACATACGATTTGGTGTTGGTCTGACAGACAGACAATGCAAAATGTGGGGAAATAGCTAATTGTTACCGATAGCCATGGCAGTTTCCAAGGCATCTCCAGTTATCATCTTCACAGATACACCAGACTCAAAGAGGAGTTGAACGGCTTCTTTAACTCCAGCTCTTGGTGGGTCAATTATTCCAACCAGCCCTAAAAATGTTAGTCTGCCAAGTTCTGGACCTGAAGCCAGAGCAAGTACTAAAAAAAGAGAGAGAGAGAGAGGGAGGGGCAAAGGACCAAGTTATTCCACATTAGTTTCCATATAAGAATCCATATCATTTAGTTTGACGTTTTCAAAGATTCTTAATCAGACTTCCACTTTTGCAGATGAAAATCAGGTAGTTAGGCATTGTCTAGTCACAAATTTATCTGGGCTTAATTGGGCTGGTTTAGTTATAACAGTGCAACTTTAGTGTGTGGATTCTCTTCTCTCAGTTTAAAATTCGGTTTCTTGGTTCAGGTTGAGTCTGTAAACTTACCAACACTGGTAAGAGAGTGCCTACACACAGAGATGCACCGATTTAACTAAATCAGGACAAAATTATATGTTTAAACTTGTGCATAGACCAGGCTCCTTGACTGGAGCTAAACCAAAATAAGCCACACTTCAATTAAAATAAGTGTCTACCCAGAGGCTTGCATCAGTTGAACTAAATCTGTTAAAAACCATATCTTTAGTTAAAACCATGAAACTTTCCAGGTAGACAAGGCCACAAATATTTAGATGCTGTAATTTGTGTCTAAAAATCTAATTCTACAGTTCTTGAATTTACCGCATTGATTTACAAGTGTAACTTTCAGAATACTTCGTCAGATGTGTGTATGAAAGTGTTTCAAATAATCTCTCTCACCCATCACAAGCTCCACATCAGTTGCTTGGGCCAATCACTTTTCTGCAGGATAGTAATTAAAGATTCATACTGTGAAATCATGGTGATGTTCCTGTGTCGTTTGCTTTTTGTAACTTGTGAAATTTATAAATATTCAAAAATACATATATTTATATACAAGAGAAGGCCAAGGGGCGGGATGGACCGATAACAGTCTTCAAACCTCTAAAAGGTTACTATAAAGACGACAGTGGTCAATTGTTCTCCATGTCCAGTAACTGGCTTTATTTGAAGCAGGGAAGATCTAGGTTACATATTAGGAAAAACTTTCTATCAGGATAGTTAAGTACTGGAATAAGGCTCCAAAGGAGGCTGTGGAATCCCTGTCATCGGAGGTTTTTAAGAACAGGTTAGACAAACACCTGCAGGGGTGGTCTAGATATACTTGGTCCTGCCTCACCACAGGGGGCTGGACTAGATGACCTCTTGAGGCTCCTACCACGTTTCTCTGATTCTATATAGTCTGTCTGTGGGACATACGTTGATATGAAGTAAGAGTCAAACTGAGGGCTAGATATTTCCCTAATTAAAAAAAAATAAATCAACCAACATCACTTGTAAAAACTTGATGCTGAAATATAGGGTCTGATCCCATTCCCAGTGGAAATCAATGGGAGGGAATTTCAAATTGGGCAGCAGTAGGCCCCCAGGGCAAAGTCCTGAAATCCTGACACAAACTATGCTCAGTCTTTACAAAGGCAAGATTCCCATTGGCTACCATGTATCACTTCTGAATGTGCTTTTTGTTGCTGTTGAAATAGCTCTGATCAAAGCCTGGCTACGGAACAGACGATGCAAGGTACAGTGTTCAGTTTGTTAGTGACAACATTAACCTATGTCTCAGACTATTGCAATTGTCCGTGGAGGAAAATTGTTCACACTCTCCAGTGGTTGTGTACAGTTCCTTTGCATTTCACTGATAGAAACCACCAAGAAATAAAGATTTTTATTAGAAAATTGGCAGCCAACAAACTCAGGACAATGTTGTTGGAAACAGAGGGGAAATATAAAAACATCAGGCCTGATCCTGCTGCTGTTACTCATATGAGTAACGACAATAACTGACACTATATTTTCTATCAATTTCCCCCAAACACTCCCTAGTGTTAAATACAGTAAGTATTCTTGTGCTCATTTTACATGTGAGATCTGAAGCAGGTAGGTGTTGTGACTTGACTCAAGACACAGAAAATCACTACCAGAGTTGGGCCTGGAAATCAGGAATTCCTGGCTCCCAATCTGTGCTGATTTCCCTAAAACACCCAGCCCTTCCTTGGGACAACTAACATAAGTAAGGGCCAAGTGACTGATCCTTTTATGTTCCACTATGCAGGAGCAAATTGCACCTGAGGCTTTTTACAATGGGCCAGATCCTCTCCTGGCCAGTATTTTATTAGAGACAGCAAGGACACTGGCAGATGCCTGGTTATTGCTAGGCGGAGAAGAATTCCATGGGGTGAAAATGGGGGGGTGGTTCTCACTGAAAAATACTTTGCTGCTGCTCTATAAAGAATCATCCTTCTCCTGCAACTTGTGCATGAGGCACTAGAGAAGCAAAGAGTTATTATTATTCTTGTTATTGGAAAACATACAGATCGGATAACCTGTAAGCTTAAAGGACGCAATACTAACTGACCCCGCAGGCCTAGAGATCCCATTCTTCTCTCTTCCTGGACATAGGAGGCTTTCTGCTGTGGCGTGAGAGGCAGTGGGATGCCACCATTGTTATACATGGTACAATACTGAATAACTTCTTCAAAGGCTCCCTTCATAAAATAAATATCTTCCTGCCCCTTTAAAATAAGAAGACAAGTTACATCATTAAAAAATATTGACAATGTTAAACCCTTTACATCTGAGATATGCAGGTTCCCTTGTTAGTGCCGTTATCTAACCCATAAAACACATGGACACATGCCTCTTACAGAATGTAGCATTTTTGTGGTGCACACTTTATAGACTGAATCCGAGTGACCCTGGTAGTAAAAAAGTTGGTTTTTTTAAAAATAGAGAATAAAATTAAACTTGGACAATTAAAGCAGGCAGGGCAACAAAGGATGCAGTTTCTCAGAAATGTTGTCCATTTTTCCCTATTGAAATTTTGATGCAAAAAATCATTGACATTTTTGTTTGATTTGATTTGATTTTTTACTAGCTGTTTGCAAAACAGGATGAATTTTTCTCAAAAATTTACATTGAAATCTCATCCTGTTTTTTTTTCAGTGCTATCCACAATGTCAAAACAAAAGGTCATTGAAATGGTGGCTTTTGAAAATTATGATGTAATTTATGAAAGCACCGTCTACCTGTGTCTGAAATCCTTTGTATGGCTACTGCCTAATAAACTTCACTTCATTTCCATTGGCATTTACATACAAGATAGGAAACACGAAGCCAGTCTATATAACTGTTGTTGTACCTGATTTTTCAGCGTGCATTTTACTGCCATCCACTTTTGCTCCGAGCTAAATGGAATTTCCTTCTTTCTTATATAAATATCTTTTATATCACTTAATTCCATCTAAAATAAGGAAATTAAAAATATTATTGTAATACTAAACAATGCTAGTTTTTGCACATATTCTGTATAGCACTTTTACGTACCGTGAGTTACCAACATTAAACAATGATCACATGTCTTTATGCGGTAGTGTTTTACAGATGAGGACAGAGAAGCAAAGCGAGAGATTAAGGCCCACAGTTTCAGAAGCTTTTGCTTATCTGGGCTGCCTAATTTGATATACCTTAAGCCTGTATGGAGGTTTGTCTAAAAGATCTGCTCTAGGAATTATTTTGGGGAAGTTCTATGGTTATGCAGAAGGTCAGACCAGAAGATCCCAATGGTTCCTCCTGGCTTTAGAATTTATGAAAAGCCCAATTTTCAGAAGTGCTAAGTAGCCATGATGCTCATTGACTTCATCTGCAGTTGTGGATGTTCAACTCTGAAATTCAGGGCCTTGGTGTCTTAATCCGGGCATGCAGAAATTAATCAACATTTAGGCCTATGTAGCTTTCCCAAGTCTGTGTCAAAGCTCAGAATAGAAACCAAAATTCCTGACTCCCGGTCTTGTGCTTTAATTACAGGACCATAGTTCTGTTGATTCATACACATTCCACCCTTCAAAAAAGAGGGAGATTGCAAATAATGAGCTATGGTTTCATTTATTTCCTGTAGCCTCAGCTTAGAAAGGAACTTGAACTCCAAAAAGCCCCCTCAGGGTCTTCCTCTAGTGAGCTGACAACTTGAAAAACAATTCAATTTAAAAATACATTCTGTCCAAATCGTGACATATTGATTCATATTTAACATGCTGAATATCACGTAGTCAGATAAGCCATGCCCTGCACTTAAGTTGCTACATTCCGAAGATTCCATTTTGGGGTGTGTTTCCTGCCACTGGTTTTGACCGCTTTGTAAAAATCACTCAACTCTGGTACTTTTCCAAATCACAATGGTAGCATTCCTACAGGTAAAAGTGACTACATAAGGTGCAATGCAGTGCTAAATCAGGCCCATTATTTGTGGTGGACAATATTTTGCACTCTAGACAAGAAGGTCAATAGAACATTCAATAGAGTTTGTTTTTCCACAACTGTAGGAAAAAAGGTAAGAAAGTAACAGATGACAAAAATACAAGAAAACGATATGCCATGACTTCTAATTTGGCTTGTGCCTGTTCATTTGTCTGCTGTTTTTTCACTGGTGTCTGCAGAACAATGGAAAGGAGTCTGATTCCAGCCCAAAAGAAATTCATTGTGCAGTGTAATTACACAAACCAGCCAAGTAAAACCCTTATTTCTATAGCATGGAAACGTTTGCCTGTGGCAGCAGGTGTACAGGCGTGTGTGTGTAAGCTGGGGTATAGGGGACAAAGATTCTTGCAAGAAGGACCAAAAAGAAGCAAGAAGAATCTGAAGTCAGTCTGTTCAATTACTGGCTACAATTAATAATGTCCAATGAATTCAGTTTATTTTGCAAGTTTCTGGGTTACTAAAGGATCATATTCTCTCTCTTTCTCCCCCGTGCTTAGCTATTATTTTACTGCCTACACAGAACCTGACCCTAGTTTGAAGAAATCTGCAACAGACAAACAAATATAAGAAACCCTACCTTCATTGCCAGCACAATAAGGGCTCCCTCCGTTGGCTGACCCATCACAGTATTTTTTCTGATAATAGCATTATTAGCGACACAGCCAGCCTAAAAGTGATATATTTGCATACATTATGTTTATATAAAATATTATACATTACATATCTCCCTCTAATGAATTGGTAAGATATCGCAGAGCTATAATGGCTGCATTGTGACAACTTTCAATTCATGTCAAGTAGAGCGAAACTAAGGAGGTGGGGTCCAGATCCAGGGTAGGTTAAAACCCAAGGTCAGCATTTGGCATCAAGGCTGAATTTGAGAGCTAAGGATCAAGTTCAGGGGCACAACCATCGCATAATATTTTGGATCAAAATACCAGCAATTTCACAAGATGGCTCTTGCACTTTTCCACCCTTTTGAGGCCCTTCCAAATCGGTAGAACTGGTAAAAATGTTTAATATTTCAAATTTTGAAAAATGAACAAGAAAATGTTGGACTATATTTTCATGATTTCCCCCTCTTTGAATCAGCTCTACAAATCAGACCTGGAAAGATTAGTCCCTTCTAATTGTGGCTTTAACATGCAATATAAATCTGAGGGGTGGGTTTGGATCTAACCCTTCCCAAAATTGAAAGGCGATGAAATCTGAGGTTCCAGTTCAGGCCATTTGCACATGCAAGTATCTGATTTCCGCATACAATGGTGTGTGCAAAATTAGTAGTAAAATTGCACATGCGTGTCTATAAAAATCAGATCCCCGGGACCCTTTGAAATCAATGCAGATTTTGCCTAACCAGCTGGCTGTATTTTGGAATTGTAGCTACTCTAAACAAACAAAAACGTATAATGTTAATTGCTCCTTGCTCTATGCATCACCCCTGCACAAACTCTCATCCAAAACTGCACAGCATTTCTGCAAGCCAATGTCTCTGGCCTCTCCCTAGATATTTCTGATGATTGTCACCTGCTATAAATCACGGTCATGTCTGATATAGTAACTGCACAAAACCCTTCTTTAGGTCCTCTTGCTATAGCAAGGACATGTTCAATTAGAGTCAATAAAAAGTGCAGTTTCAGTAACATTCATCGTACAAGGAGAGCATCATAAATTATAATCGAGTGAAAATGGAGTAGTTTGATTCATATTTTATACTTACCTCCACTAGCTTTCCTACTGAGACATTGGAAAATTCTTTAATCACTTCCTTTGATGGTAACAGACATACACTTCCTTTCCCACTGTATCCAACCCCGCTCACCTAGGGGGAAATAAATTTGGAAGGTACATACATAAAATTTCCCAGCGTCTAGCTGAAATATAGGACTATCAATATTTTCTCCTTATACAGCACAACATCTCTGGGGACACTTCGGATCTATTTTCAAGGCATGCTGGGATTAATGTGTTTTGCTGGGAGCAATATTTATAGCTAAGGTTGCAAATACTGTAATAATCAAAGTGCAGTACTATCTAGGGACAAGAAAACTCACTTTGCCGTATTTCAGTCCTATTTGTTCATCATGGGTACAGTTCAATCAATGGGCCAAATTCTTAGTTAGGTGCAGCTACATTAGATTTGCTAGCTCAAATACAATATACTAACCTATGCTCCTGTTTTATGATTATTGATTGTTGAAGGTGTGACTCTCCACTGTCTTATATGGTAGTAGTTTACACTCACTATGCATTGGTGTGATGACAACATGTAAGGCCATGGCTAATCAGGCCCCATGGCTATAAAATAAATAAATAAAGGGAGGATCAAGTCAACCTGCTAGAAATTGGTTGAAAATGTTGAAAATGTTTCTGCTCGAAATGCCAACAGCAGCATTAGCACTGGTGGCAGGACCGACTAAATATTCTAACATTTGTGTTTATGCTCATGATATTGCTGGGAGCTTTGCGTGCAAAGCATATGTGATTTCAAACACGCTCTTTCAAGTACAGCATGCTCACTTTGCACGAGCAGCTTCTGTGACGATGGGGCCTCATTCAGCATTCCTTCAACACCCCACTCTCCCATTCATGTCAGTGGGAACTTCAAATGCACAAGGAATAAGCCCGTAGTCTAATATAAAAACAACTTATATAGGCATTGACCATGCAAAGAACTGAGACGGATGGATGTCCAGGACTGGAATTTGCGCAATCTTTTGTGGGCTTGAATGATGAAGTTTATATAATTTCATGGACCATACCTCTGCCTGGAATCCATCTGAGGTTACTAGCTGAGTTACTGTCATCTCATTGGCTGTCAAAGTCCCTGTCTTATCTGAACAGATGACATTGCAGCAACCTGATGGGAGGAACATTTGTTTTTAATCAGAGCTAATACAATGTGCAAATGAGCAACTAGATTAGATGCCATAGAAATGTTATAACGTGTTACTTGTACGTTACAAACATGAGCCGTTACCGGCAAAGATCGATGTGAGAGAAAGAACAAAATACAAAAAGCTGGGTGAGTTTTCTAACCCCTCATTAAGGACTAAGAGAAAACCAGTGCAAACATGTTTGTGCCTCTCCCGTGGCTTGATAAGGCATTGCACTACCATGTATCTGATTTGGGTTTGGGATCTGGTAGGAGACAGCTGTTGGAAGGAAGGTTCCATCACTCTTGAACATCACATGTTGCATGGTTCAGAGAAGGTGTTAAATTTCTGAGGAAGCGATCAGTTTCTCAGAGCTGCAAGGTCAAGACTGACAAGCTGGGAGGAAATATGGGGAAAAAAGATAAAAACCTAGCAGCCTGAGACCAATGATGAGACAGTGGGTGCCCAGGCACCCAAAGACTCACTCAGCAGTTCATCATTCTCTTGGACAATGGTGCAAGGGGGCTCCCAATGACACCTATTTTTGTTTTGGGTCAAGATGGGTTCAAGTCCCTATTCCACCACAAACTTTTTATGGGACCTTGGGCAAGTCATTTAGCCTCACAGGGTATGTCTACACTGCAATAAAACACCCACAGCTGGCCTGACTCAGCTAACTCAGGCTTGCAGGGCCTGGGCTGTGGGCTATAAAATTGCAGTTTAAATGTCTGAGCTCGGAGAGCTACACAACAATTTTATAGCCCCACCACCCAATCCCCTTAAGTCCTTGTCAGCAGACGTGGGCCATCTACGGGTGTTTTGGTGCAGTCTAGACATACCCTGAGACACAGAGGGTATGTCTACACTACCCGCCGGATCGGTAGGTGGTGATCGAGCTATTGGGGATCGATTTATTGCGTCTAGTGTAGACGCGATAAATCGATCCCCGATCGCTCTGCCGTCGACTCCTGTACTCCACCACGGTGAGAGATGGAAGCAGAGTCAACGGGGGAGCAGCGGCAGTCGACCCCGCGCCATGAGAACGCGAGGTAAGTCGACCTAAGATACGTCAACTTCAGCTACGCTATTCTCATAGCTGAAGTTGCATATCTTAGGTTGATCCCCCCCAGTGTAGACCAGGCCTCAGTTCCCTATTTGTACAATGGGGATAAAAGCTGTTCCCTACCTCACAGGGGTGTTGGGAAGATAAATACATTGAAGATTGTGAGGTGATTAGTTATGACAATAATGGGGGCCATAAGAGTCCCTAAGGCAGATAGGATGCTGAGAGAGGCAATTCCACATTCAAACTCTGCTTTGAAATAATAAAACATTCAATACAAATACAATACAATTCAACACAAATTCTGGACCTGATTCTCATTTACACTAATGCCTCTTTGCACTGCACTGACAATTTAAGCAGAGTTAGAGTAGGAGTGAATTAGACTGATGCCCATTTTAGGGCCAGTTTACACTGCTACCACAGTACAAAGAGGCTTTAATGTAAAGGAAAATCAGGTCCTCTAATTTTAGTCACTTAAATGGACGGAATCATTTCCACCGGAGGTGGCAAAATGGGTTGAGCTCAGATACGGTGATGATGACGAGGGCCGTATAAGAACCCAGACAGAAGAAAACAGATTGGCCTGTGATTAAGTTAATTGCAATTTTGAAGGATTAGTGCAGAGCAAATCATTATCTTTAATTAGTCTGAATTTAATTATTTACAGAATTAAATAAAAAGTTGAATGAAGGACAAATGCTCTTTACAAATGTTTTGTAGACTTGTGTCATTAACAAGTAGGAGAACGTTGCTCCTTGTAATGCTTGGACATTATCACAAAGGTCCTAGTTATTGTCTGAAAAGGCCCATTTAGGGCTTGCACTTTTAGAATCCAATCAATTCTTTATGAGGTTGGGGCAGGCAGCTCCACATGTCCTGGCGTTAGAGTCAGTGCAGATAAGATGGAGAAAAGGGTGAGAGGACTCTGTTGTTGCTTAGCAAACAAGGTCCCTGATCCTGGAGACCTAACAAGGGCAAAAAGGAACACAATTTGGGGGAGGGATAGCTCAGTGGTTTGAGCATTGGCCTCCTAAACCCAGGGTTGTGAGTTCAATCCTTGATGGGGCCACTTGGGATCTGGGGCAAAATCAGTACTTGCTCCTGCTAGTGAAGGCAGGGGGCTGGACTCAATGACCTTTCAAGCTCTCTTCCAGCTCTAGGAGATAGGATATCTCCATTAAATTATTATAATTGCTTTCAATATCAGGGAGATAAACCCCAGGGAGAGAGAAGAACCATTTAAGCTAGGGACAACGTTGGCAGAAGAACAAATGGGGCTAAACTGGCCATGAATAAATTTAGGCTGGAAATTAGAAGATTTTTTACCATCAGAGGAGTGAGGTACTAGAACAGCCTTTCAATGCAAGTAGAGGAGGCAAACCACCTAACTTGTTTTAAGATGGAACTTGATACATTTATAAATGGGATTATGAGACAGGGTTGCCTGTGATAGCCAGGGACTGGACTCAGAGAGCCAGGAGGTCCCTTCCAGTCCTATGTTCCGTGTTCCTCAGTCAATGGGAGTTATATCTGTGTCATAAATGCCGGGTAAGGCTCCCCAGTAGCCAGGTGAAGCTGCATGATGCTGTCTTGTGCTTCTAGACCCTTGTAGTTAAATGCATTCCATCATCAGCATTTAGAGTGGTGCTCAATAAAGGAAATCTCTGTTTCCCCCTATGCAATGTTCCATACTAACCAACAGGGCCAGGGACCCTACTAGGAGACAGTGATTTTGGGGGTGCCAATGTGAAGAGGAGGCAGAGGAGTATCAGTGAGGTGGGCAGGTAGACAGGGAAGAACAGCAGGTGAGTTGGCCTATACCATTGTGCCGGTTGCTCTAGTGCAGGGGCAGCAGCTTCCTTCCAGCCAGGTACAGGACAGGAGAAGCATATGGACCAACAGAGTGGGACGGAAGTGAAGAGGCAGGCCTGGGTCCATGAGCAAGATAGGTAGGTCTTAGGAGGAAAGAACAGCTGGTCAGGGACAGCCAATTCCATGGAAAGAAAGGGTTACCACAGCACATTAGCCTTTTGATCTTGGCAGTGTTCCTGGTATACCACGTTAGTGGCCCTTGGGACTAAAGGAAGAGGATGAAGAACATGGTGGGGGGTGAAGAGGAAGAGAGACAATTTTAAAGAATTTGGGTTATGGGGTTGCTCCAGCCCTTGGTTCAAATCACACCAACAGTCCCCTGGGTTATCTAAGCAAGCTAGTAGCCAATTTAGTTGCAGATTTGTATAGACTGGACAGATGCATACATGGCTTTGTTTTGGTTTGACCATCATCAGCCTTACCTAGAGTTTCTACTATGGGCAGCTTCTTCACAATCACTCTTTTCTTGGCCATCCTTAGAACGCCCAGCACCAGTGTCACCGTGACCACAATGGGCAGCCCCTCTGGGATGGCAGCCACAGCCAGGCTGGGTTGCAATATAATAAAAGAATAGGTTTCCAGTTACAATGTGTCACACCACAAGGCGCTGCACCCAAGCATACACTCGAACATGGCAAATAAGCATTTCCAAAAGGCATGAATGTCCTCTCGAATATGATGGTCTGGAATGGAAATCTTGTGACAGTTGAATATTAACAGCTCGAATTCCCAATACATAATGTACAATAATCCTCTACATGTCCTTCTCCATTTAAATGAGTCCGAAGAGCGAGCACAATTTTGAACATTGCCAGGGATAGTTCATTTCCTTACATCTGGGAATTTGGGATTTTTAATCTCTGAAGATAAAGTTTCAACCTTGCTTGGCAGCATGTTCAATCATACCCACTGACCTCCTCTCCTTGATGCATCAAAGCTATTCTCGGAGAGTTAATTCTATTCTGAGCAGCCTGGACTCCCAAATGATCTCTTGGTGCCGTAGGCTATGTCTACACTACAGCCGGGATCGACGCGCTGAGATCGATCCACCGGCAGTTGATTTAGCTGGTCTAGTGAAGACCCACCAAATTGACATCAGATCGCTCTACAGTCGACCCCTGTACTCTATCCATGATGAGAAGAATAAGGTAAGTCAACGGGAGAATTTCTCCCATCAACCCCCCCCATGGTGTAGACCACGCGGTAACTCAACCTAAGGTACGTTGACTCCAGCTACGTTATTCACGTAGCTGGAGTTGTGTAGCGTAGGTTGACTTACCGCAGCAGTGTAGACATAGCCCTAGTAAACCAGACTGGCATCTGGCACTGTGCACAGTTATGCCAAAGAAAATATAAACTGACAATCATTTTATAACCCTCTGTTGTTCTGTAGGCAGGTACGAATGGGTCATAAAGGATATCTGCTGTTATAAGGCAATAAATGTTTATATTAAACATAAAAACTAACTCAGGATTAAAACATAGGTTAAGGCAAACATTTGCAAAAGTGACTACTGATTTTAATTGCCTGAATTTCCGGGTGTCAAATTGCAGACAACTCGGGCAGGCTCAGTTTTCTGGGGTGATTAGTACTGAGGCTGGCCAGAAAGCAACCATTCCATTTTGCGGAAAATGCTGGAACTTTGAAATTTGTTTTCATTTAGATAAGGAGTGAAACTGAGACCTTTGGAAATTTTTTCACAAAAAAATGAGAGCAAAAGACCCCAGAATAGCCAATAAACCGGTGGTCAGACCCACTGGCTTGGGATGTAGTAGACCCAGATTCAGCCCCAAGTGGAGCCAGTTGGAGCTTTGTGTTTCAGCACCTTTGAAATTCTTAGGCAAGAAATGCTGACAAACTCTTTTCTCCTTTGTCATCAATGTCCCCCTAGCCATTGTGAGTATGAAACTGAACTACTTTAGTTTCTTCCATGCTGTCCTCCATCCATATTTTTATTTCCACACAGTGCTAGATAATGAATAATCTTAGAGCTATGGCAACACTAAAGGATACATTTTCCAAATATTACTCAAACAGATGGTTTATAGTATTTGATTAAGGGGTTGTGCATGTATTTCCATGTGTCAGGTATAAATGTAATATTCCTGGCTTTATAAACACGTCAGAGATTGGCGAACATTTGCAGATGTAATATTCCTCTTAATTTAGCATAGACACTAGAACAATGGCCATACTGGGTCAGAGCTATGGTCTATCTAGGCCAGTATCCTGTCTCAGACAGTGGCCAGTGCCAGATGCTTCAGAGAGAATGAACAGAACAAGGCAATTTTGAGTGGTCCATCCCCTGTCATCCAGTCCCATCTTCTGGCAGTTGGAGGTTTAGGGACAACCAGAACACGGGATTGTATCCCTGATCATCTTGGCTGAATAGCCATCGATGGGCGTATCCTCCATGAACTTATCTAATTCTTTGTTGAACCCAGTTATACTTTTGGTCTTCACAACATCCCCCAGCAATGAGTTCCACAGGTTGACTGTACATTGTGTGAAGAAGTGCTTGCTTGTGTTTGTTTTAAAATTGCTGCCTACTAAGACGTTGCAGGACTTTTATGGCAAGGATCAAGGTAGGGAAGGCTATGCTTATGAGGATGTCTTCCAAGGCACTGCTCAGTGGAAATATGTTCATGGCAGAATTTGGACATTAGTGAAATTATGCACCAGTCTGTTTCCCCCCTCAAATAAAATAAAATAAAAATAAAATAAAACCTCAAGCTTTCTTTTGTTCCTTCATTTGTCATGAAATGAATAGTAAGGACAGATTCTACATTCACAGAAATCAATGGTAAAACTCCCATTAGCGTCTGTGGTGCAGAACCAAGCCACATATTAAGAGACTAACACAAGTACTGAGGTTTTTTTCCCCCACAGAAAGAAGTGCCCTCCATTGTCTCAAGCAACCTCTTAAATGCAACCACTCAGCGGGACATGTTTCACTGTAATAATAAAAAGAGTTCTTTCCAATTCTCACCTCACTCCAATAGTGAACATACTGAGAAGATGCTTTCCTTGCAACCAGCCAATCAGCATTATTAAACCTAGGAGAGGGGAGGAGAAGCCAGTTGAAAAAAATGGAAGTTAAGGATCTGTGAGGGATTTCAAGAGATTTCTCATCTCAAGGCCAGACACTCAAAAATGGAGGCACTCTACATGAAAGGGCCCTTTCGAAAAAGTTGCTTCAGGGACACAGGAATACATTCGTAATGGAATGCATCATAGTTTATACAGAGCATTCGGGCAAACTCACCAATGATGCAAAAGGAGAAAAGGGTAAGTTGTTTCCCCAGTTTATCCATGCTTTTCTGTAGAGGCGTTTTAGGGGTCTGGAAATGTGAAGAGAAAAATTGGTTTCTGTTATGTAAAATGAGGTGAGTGAGTAGAATCAGTGACAAGAAATACAGCCATAATTATTATCACTGGAGCAACCCCAAACTGAGATCGGGGGCTTATTGTGCAGGAACTGTACACCATATACACAGTGAGAGAAAAATGCCCATTAAAGAGTTTATAATCTCAATAGACAAGACAGAAGCATTAGTCAGTTCACAGATGGGGACCTGAGGCATAGAAAGAATAAATGACATGCCCAAGGTCACCAAAGTTTGTGGACTTGAACCCAGCTCTCTTAAATCCTACTGCAATGCCTGTAGCTCATGACCACCCTCCCTACAAACAGCCCTTTGACCTCCAGTATTTGAGTAACAATATGGAGACTCGGGTCCCACGACAGTACCACACAATTCTGTACCAACAAAACAAACAGAATTCTTGTCCCTTACCTCTTCCGCTTGCATCAATTTAAACACCTCTCCAAACTGTGAGTTTTCGCCAGTTCCAATAACTATCCCCTGGATTAGGAAAATAGCAATGAGAATCATGCAAAATACTGACCTTACTTAAAAGCTTCTCTAGCTATTGTCTAGAGGTGGATGATATGGAGAGTAGATAGGACTCACTTTTCCCTTCCCATATCGCACCAGTGTTCCCATGAAAACAACATTACTCAGCGTTGTTAGGTCTCCAGCTTCCAGTAAGGGATCATCTGTCTTACTGCAAGGCTCAGCTTCTCCAGTAAAACTGGATTCGTCCACCAACAGGTCTGTAACCTAATTAAAAATGTAACTCTGTGGAGCCTTTATCACAATATAGACGAGCAAACCGATGTTATCATTTATGTGTGAACTGGTGTTTACCTCTATCAGTCTGATATCTGCAGGAACCCTGTCTCCAATAGAAAGACACACAACGTCTCCTGGGACCAGGTCTCGGGCGAGAAGATGCTGCAGTTTTCCTTCCCTTATGCTGCATTGCATTGAGAAAATGATACTATTTAAATAGGCCAAACAGCATGCTAGGCAAATATAAGGAGCAGGTCCTTGCCCCAGAGATATTCTGATCTAAATAAGAGTTTATCATCTAACTAAGAATGAGGAAAGGAGATTATATTCCTACCCCAAATTTAGTTTTAATGCACAAACACATGGGTGGATTATAGAAGCTTTAGATTTCAGTAATAACGTACATTTAACCTGAATATCCTGAATTGGAGTGCTTTCCCCCCTGTTTGAACTTTAAAGACTGCTTACAGGCTGATGCAAGGAACTATCATACTTGGCAAGCTGTTTAAAGGTAGAATTACTGAATTGGTGTTTTTCCATGTTGTTGTACTAAATGTTCACCTTTGAAAAGATTAGGTGCCCACTCTCTGAAATTCATTGGAGGAAATAGGCAAAGGTAACCAGAGTATTTGTAAGGTACAAAGTTCTAGGACCATTGAAGTAGAAAAGGCCACGCCTCGTTTTTGACACAATAATTATAACCTCAATATGATCCATTTATTTGTATTGGTCATGACAGAGCTGATTTTCAAAGTATGAAAGACACAAGTATGATGTTGCACTCCATATGCTTTATGAATGTGAATATGATGTAACTGGAATATGCTTTATGCCAGCGGTCGGCAACGTTCGGCACGCGGCTCGCCAGGGTAAGCACCCTAGCGGGCTGGGCCAGTTTATTTACCTGCTGACGCCTCAGGTTCGGTCGATCACGGCCCCCACTGGCCGCGGTTCGCTGTCCCGGGCCAATGGGGGTGGCGGGAAGTGGCGCAGGCCGAGGGATGTGCTGGCCACGGCTTCCCGCCACCCCCATTGGCCCGGGATGGCAAACTGCGGCCAGTGGGGGCCGTGATCGGCTGAACCTGCCGCATCAGCAGGTAAATAAACTGGCCCGGCCCGCTAGGGTGCTTACCCTGGCGAGCCGTGTGCCGAACGTTGCCGACCCCTGCTTTATGCAAAAGGTCTCTGGTAAGGTATCATTACAAAGGTTATAACCTACTGAATATATTCATCCTATTTGTATGAATGTATCATTCTTGTATCTGAAGCTAGAAAAATGAAGTGTAACTCTGGGGTCCTATTGTAATTATGCAAAATGTTGGCCATGAATGGTAGTTTAAAATCTTGATGGCTCCCATTGACTAGGACAATTGGTTGTAAATGGCTGTTTATTTGCAAACCTTCCAGGGTACGTGTGGGCCAGCCCTTTAGAAAATGGAGACTGGGGTCTCACAGGACATGTGAACACGTCACATGATACTGGAACCCATCTTAAACCTGGTGCTTTTCCATTTAGAAGGCGGGGTGAGGACCCAGAGAGACAAAGGATTCCCGCCTTATGCCAAAGCTATAAAGGGGGGTGGAGCAGAACAAGGGTGGTCCCAGTCATGAGAAAGCCCTTGCTTTTCAACTAAAATGCCTGCTGGAACTAATGGGGACTGTACCAGGGGAAAGGACTGGGCCCTGACTAGGAAGGAGTCTAGTCTGTGAAAGAAGCTTATTGGAACATCTCTGAGGGTGAGATTTACTTGGGTGTATGCAAATTCCTAATATGCACACCAATGGGCCAGGTCCTTCAATCCATTAGAGTTGCTTTTTGTGAGTCTCCCAGGGCAAAGGTACCCTAATGCCAGAGAATATGGCCAGCGGAGGATTCTCCCTGTACTGGGGAATCATCAGATAGTATAAACGTGCTGTAGTGACTCCTTTGCCAGTCCCTCCAGCTTCCAGTTTAGGGGGGTTGCATCCAAGGAAAAGGGGACATGTCTGGGCCATCCTTACACTTCAGAAATTTCCAGATGATGGATTTATCCTTGGGGGATGGGGGGGGGGGGTGTCACTGGCAGCTGGTACAACCCAGTACATATGTATTACAGACAGCAGTGGTGCAAAGATGGTACACGGGGGGGGGGGGGGGAGAGGGGATTAGTTCAAGGATTCAGTCACAGGGCCAAAAAAAAAAAGGAAATGAAAATAAGATAGATGTGTATAAAATAGGATGAGAAACCCTACTTTTCCCCCTAGGGCACGTTAGTGGGGGTTGGGAAGCCTAACAAATATAGTAGGATCATTTCTCAGCCCATCAGGCACAAATGCCAACCTGGGATTGATGGTTATTTACATATGCTCACTGGCAAAATTTTGTTTACTGCACAACTCAGAAACCAATATTTGACTTGCAGGTGTAGCTGGACTCTCAGTCATATTGACTGAAGCTAGCTCGTCCCTTGGATCACATGTAAGGAACCTTTGGCTAGTCACATATAAACCCCATGCTAATCACCGGGGCTCAAACCCAGGAACATAAGCACCGAAACACGAACTTCAGCTATCTCTGCTAAAGGAGAATTCCTGCAACTGTGAGCACTAGGGCAAGTCATAAGAGGGTGATATAATTGCATGCACTAAGGCAATGTATTACCAACTGGACACCCGTAAAATGCCCCATCCAGAGACAGTTATCAGCAATTCATTACATGCACAAGCATCAGAATTGTTGCCTTCATTATCTGGCTTTTCCCCCACAACCTGAACTAAAAGAAAATGAATACCTATGCATGACTTACCAGTTGCATTCTGGGGGGACTAGTTTGTTGAGCTCTTCCAAAGAGTTTTCAGAGCGATACTCCTTATGAGAGAGCAGCATAAAACTAAGTTACAAAAGCAGGATTACTCCAAATGGGCCATAAACTGAGATGCAGAGCTCTGCTGCAAAGTTAAGGATTCTTAGGACATACCTGAATGAAGGCCACTGTAACCACAATTAGTACTGCCTAAGGAGAAAGAGGTATTAAATTCATAGGCATATTAACTGCAGCTAATGCAGTGCTTGCATTACAGGTGATTCTGAGATTCTAAGGCCAGAAGGGACCACTGTGAGCATCTAAGTCTGACCAAAAGCCATAGAACGTCCCCAAAATAATTCCCAGAGCAGCTGTTTTAGAAAAAACATCCAATCTTAATTTAAAAATTGCCAATGATGGAGAATCCTCCATAAACCTGATCCACTGATTAATTGCGCTCACTGTTAAAACGGTACGCCTTATTTCCTGTCTGAATTTGTCTAGCTTCAATTTCCAGGTGATTCCACTTTCAGGTGAATAACTTACCACTGCAATACTCACAGCATCCTCATATTCTTTAGTAATTACACTTACTAAAGCAGAAGCCAGCAGCAATAGAATGAGTGGATTCTTAAACTAAAAATAAATAAATAAATAAAATCAGAGATTTTGGTTCAAAAAAACATTTTATTTTAAAAAAATAAGACTCATTAGTTCCCTGTTAATGACACATTTTAATGATGGACTTCTTTACAAATAAGAAGAAACATGTAATTGAGATAAAGAATTCCTTTAATTAGTGCTACTGCGTCATTCTTGCAAATCAATAGGAACTGTTGGATGCTCGGGTCTTTTGAAAATCTGGCCACTTATTTAGGGATCTAAATATGGATTAAATCTTGACCTCACTTAGTAACCACTGGAAGCGATGTAATTGAGTTAAGTAAGATAAAGAAAAGAAACTCTTCCCGCCCCCCATGGGTTATGAAGATACACCTTAGAGGAAGTCAATCGTGAAACTCAAGTCCTTAGTTCCCATTCTTAACAAAAGATTGGGCATAGATGCATAAAATACAGTAAGTGAAAGGAGCCAGGCCATTGTGAAATTTAAAAATGCATGTTACGGGTCATTCAAATTTATGAGTGTGAATTGTGTACTCCAACAAGTAACACTTTCAAGGAGACTGAAGGGTTGTTAGAGAGCATGACAGTACTAAAAAATCCATTCTGTACCCTCAAAAGAAAATCCCTTGTTAAAAGGGTCAAGCAGGTGAGGGGCAAAGCACCAATGTGTCATTTTTAATTAGGTGCAAAGAATGCTTTAGAAACAAGCTTAGAAAATTTACTTATGGTTATATGAAGCTGCTTAAAGGACACTGAATAAGTAGGAGGGGGGGTGAAATCAGTGAAACAAAAATGAACCCTTAAATAAAATAAACAAAATTTACAATCCTTAGGATCCATCTAAAGTGAAGCCAAAGACAAAACTGATTAGTAAGAAAAATCAAAACAATAAATCTCTATCAAAAAATAATCCCAGTTCTGGTAAAAGCTCCAAGGCACAGACGAAAGTTACATTCAGCTTGTGAGATCCGTTAATACACACGAGATTCCATGTGCACCTAATGAAGGATAACTCAGCCTAGGAAGAATAAGATTAAAGACACCACCCCTATAGTTTGTTTCTTGCATTATTTGAATCACTCGATCTTCAAAGTGATATCGCAATATTGCATTTATTACACTAGCACAAGAGCTGAAATTAACTTTCATCTGAGCTTTAAACTTCATCCTTTCTTGCTGAAGATTTAGTGCTCATCAGTTTCATTCACTGAAATGTGTCGTAACTGAAATCAGAATATGTCCCTGTTATCACTTTCTTTATACAACCTGTCATTCTTTTATCACTGGCCTGAGAAGGAAATGGATATTGTTATTCAATAACAATATTGTTATTGTTTTGCAGCTGGTGCAAAGAATGATAAGGCTCTTGATTTATACACAGCGTACAGCCTCTTAAGAAAAGGGTGGATCTTTAAATCTATCTCCATGTAATACAAATATGGACCATGATCTTGCAATGATTTCCCCCCAGGCTCAGTGGGTCCCTGGGTCTCTATGAAGAGCTCATTGCTGGATTGGGGCTGTGAAAGTGAAATGAATTATATTAAAGAAATAGAATAAATTAAAGAATCCTGTATGTACCTTTAAGTAGAAATGAGAAATGCTGCAATCCAGGTGTCAGGAAAGCAGACGTTAACTGTTAATCAATTGCTCCATGTAAGGGTGATTGGTGAAGCATTAGCCTTAGATCGATAAGAGTTAATAAGGAAGCAGGATATGCATATTGTGCCCCAGGCAAATTTTACCATTTTGCTCTCTCTGTCCCTTTGTTTAGTTTGCACCCTTTTATCTGTATAAATAAGACTGTTTGAATCTTGCATGGTGCTCACATTAGCTGAGTGTTATTAGCAGAGCGCTGTGCTAATAAAACAGAGTGGTCTGACAAACTGAGTCCTGAGTTGAACTTTGACAGTGCCATAGAAAGCCATACAATTTCTAATATACGGAAGTGCTCAGATCCAATCAGAACAGATTTTCTCACTGTTGAGTACTACTGCATACCACAGAAATTTGAAATCGCCTTTTAATGGGCTGCACCATAGCTACACATGTAATCCTTACCTGGTCTAGATATTTCTTCCATATTGGTTCTGTATTATCTACTATAAACTCATTCCAGCCATGTGTTATTCTGCGTTGTAGCACAGAAAATTCCGAGAGTCCAGTTTGTAAATCAACCTGGCGAGAGATTAAAATCAGTGTAATATGATCCAGGAAAACTGCATCATGCAATCAAGCTGCATTCAAAATAATAAATAAATTTGGCCAGAAGTTCAGGTCTAATATTTGACCAAGTCTTACAGCTTTCATTTATCTGTGTGGGGTGTACAACACTGACCAAATATCCAGAACGATCAGACATGAAAAACAACAATAAAAGAGAACCACTGCTTTTGTACCAACCACAAATCTTTGGAAGCTACTATCATAGATCCAGCAGAGGGAGTACAAATTCATTAACAAATCCTATTTCCAGTAGGGTGACCAGACAGCAAGTGTGAAAAATCAGGATGGGGTCGGGGGTAATAGGAGCCCATACAAAAAAAAGCCCCAAATATCGGGAACGTCCCTATCAAATCGGGACATCTGGTCACCCTAATTTCCAGATTTGTGATGCCATTTGATGAATGACAAAATAAAAATCAACTAAGAAAATAACTAACTTCTAGGTTCAGTAGAAACACAAGAAAAAATAGTCAATGTTTTGCCAAATAAAAAAAAGAACAAACAAACATGGAAATAAATTGTGTCTGCAAGTTTGAGAGATGGCAGCAGTGGAGAACAAACTAAACATTAAAAACTAGATAAAATACTCAGTACTACAATATTCCCTGGTCCCTAGCTTTAGCAGATCAGCATTTCCTAGATTTCTATCCTCCAGCATATTCTTTCCATACATATATGATCATGTATATATATTCCTTACATCATATTATTCGTTTTTCCTCATTGCAAACTGTAATATAAATTGAGTATTTAAAATATTCCTCCAGAGGCAGAATGCAATCCAATGTTCCTTCCAGGGAGGTGTGTATGTGTGCTTTCCCCCACATCATCTCTTACACATGGCTATGTGTAAATCACATGATCCAGGCCCAGTGATAGCCCTATGTGATGTTTCAGGGACTCATCTATGGTTCTAGAGCCATGATATGAATATCATTGATTTAGATGCTAGGAATGCTGTGGGACTAAGGGAAGAAAATGGGGCCATATGAGTGTAAACTGGGTATAAACTGGACATGAATTAATTTAGGCTGGAAATCAGAAGGTAGTTCCTAACCATCATGGAGCAGCTCCCAGTAGGAATAGTGGGGGCAAACCACCTAACAAGTTTTAAGATGGAGCTTGATAAATTTATGAAAGGGATTACATGACAGGGTTGCTTGCAATAACAAGGGACTGGACTTGATGACCCAGCAGGTCCCTTCCAGTCCTGTGTCCTACATACACTAAGATTTTATGACAAATTTGCTTGAACTGAGCTGGGACAGAGTGTCACACCTGAAGAGCTGTGCATCTTGCATGTAAGTTTGCAGAACTGTGCTAAATCCTCTACCCATTGGTGATGGACCAAGAGCAGTTAGTTGTCTGTGCTGTGCTGTGTGTCATTTGCGGTTCAGAAGTTCACTTAACTCACCATCATCACTGATCAGAACAAAGTCAATCAATTATTCAACTGTTAAGTCTCAGAAAGCCACCCAAATGAAAAGGACAGATCTGAACCCCACCAGATGCATGAGGAAGTTTGCATCTACAACTAGACATGGATTTTACAGGTTGGTCCCCTCTCTGAGTAAAATAATGTGGGATATTTGGGTGAGTCTGTATTTCCACAAAGTGCGGTTATCCATTATGTAATGAGCCTTACATGTAAACTTTTTGCCAAGTCTTCTTTATGGCATTTGCAAGCTTCTTTGGGGGGCAGAGCGGTCACTTCTTTCTCTTGTTCAATTGCTGTCAGCGCCTGTTCTTCATCTCTCTGAGTAATACAGATAAAGCAACTGTTAGGGAAGAAGAACTTAGCTAGTACAGTCATTTCATTAGTTTTTTGGTTCCTCCCTTTATCTGGCCTCTCTCTTTCCTTATCCTTCAGTCATGGAGATCTTCACACTTATCTAACAGTTAAATAATTAACCCTTGCAACCCCTCTCCCCCTCCTGTGGCAGGTACATATTATCAATCTCTGTTTTACAGATGGGAAAAGCAGAGAGGTTAAATTATTTGTCCAAGACCAAAGAGGTAGTCAGTGTCTGAGTTGGAATGTCTGGTCTGACTACTCCTCTGGTCTGACCACTCAGTCATCCCTGAAGGGTTAAAATCCATGTGCATGTTATATAACAACCTGGTATATATGGATTGTGCCAGCTCTTTTTCAGACCCGAAGTCCAGAGTTTGGTCTGGAGACCAGAGGCCTAACTAATAGTGATCAGCTACGAGAAAGCTGGGGTAAACAAAATAACATTGCCTTTACTAAGATCTGCTTGGTTAGTAGAAATGCCAGATGTTGAAGCAATAACTGAATAATTATGTTTCATCCAATGTTTCAAATTGAACAAAGGATCCCTGTTCCTATTGTGTTTCTCCTGAAGGGAAAACAGTCTTCCCACAGATCCAACCTTGAGTTTATGAAATATTGGCACATGTCACTATAATGATATGGCTCCCTTCCAAGGGACCAATGCCCTGCCTTAAGACATAAAGGAGACAATCTCTATTTTCATATGCTTTCACTGTTTCTTTGCTTTATCCCCTAGACATGTACCTGTCGGACAATCAAAGGAGTTACTCCATTCCTATGGACCCCAAATCAGAATTCAACATATATATTTTATACTAATAACATTTTATCAAAGTATTAATCAAATGTTAATTTGCTAACTTGAGACCATGGGCGGAGACATTGTGTAACCTTTTAACCATTGGCTATTGTGCTATCTTGTCTTGCTGCAAAACCTATCCCGGGGTGTGGAACTGCCTACCCCGTCACTTTCCCCCGCCCATGGAAAATCTATATATTTCATTGTAATCAATTAATTGACAGTGTCTCTGAGCCTAATAAGCCAGGTGACACTCCGCCAGCGCTGTGTGTAATAAACCCCTATGCTTTGACCTCTACACGGTGTGGATTTATGTCCTTCAATCCCTATAACTCACAAATTGTTATGCTCCTGAGAGGGGATACAGTCAGCAGCGGCTCCAGGCACCAGCGCTCCAAACGTGCCTGAGGCGGCAAGCCACGGGGGGGGGAGGGGGGGCGCCCTGCCAGTCCCTGCGAGGGCTGCAGTCAGGCAGCCTTCGGCGGCATGCCTGTGGGAGGTCCGCCGGTCCCGCGGATTCGGCGGCAATTCGGCGGCGGGTACGCCGAAGCCGCGGGACCGGCAGCCTGCCTGCTGTGCTTGGGGCGGCAAAAAAGCTAGAGCTGCCCCTGGATACAGTTCCCGCTTGTACTGTGTGTGTGCGCGCATGTGTCCATTTTATGTTGGAAGTGGAAACTTATTCTCCAACAGTTCCAGGAAATCAGCCCATGCCACAGGAAGAGGGGAGGAGAAAGAAAGTAGGAGGTAAATACTTTGCTAAATGCTGAGAAAAACAGCCAGCTGCTTGGCAGTAGTTCCAGGGAGGAGTAGCAAGGGTGTTGCACATAATGGGCTGGAGAGGAAAGAGGCAGAAGGTGAACAAGGCCAGACCTAGTTCCAGAGTCTTCCCCCCAAATAACCAGAAATCCTTCTTGGTACAGAAGAGAGAAGCTGTTCCTGGGAAAGAGAGCTGGTGATTTATTTTAGAGTCAGCTCAAATTAAAGCTCCTTCATGAAGTCCTTGGGAGATGCCTGATGCAAGGAATCGCAAGGCAACCAAGCCAAAAATGGTGCATCTGCAGCAATCACTCAGGGAGTGGAGAAGATTGTTTATTTTTTTCCTCCTGGAAGCAGCACCCACCTTCCTAGGAGACTGCCCTCTTTCCATGTGCTTTTTTGGAAAATTAGGTGCAGCTGTTCTGCTTCCTGAGTAAGCTTCTCTGGGTCTTAGCTCAGATGTTGCCTCCCTTCATTAGAGATGCTGGGACATGGATATTACGGATACGGTTCCTGAAGGGTCTGAGCCACTCACACGGTTGGTCCTGTGGACCATAGAAGCACACTGCACCATGTTCATGGAATGGTGTCAGCTCCTGGGACCCAAATCATATTGCTTTTTTGGTTAGCTGTATCTGTTTCTTTGTACTTCTACAGATCCCCAGTCCCTCTGATGTCAGCTTCACTCATTACAGGCTCTGAGTTTTTGGTTAAGCAAAATGTCTGCAGGTGACAAAACACGTTTCACTGATGCCATCCTGTAGTTTAACAGTGCTAAATATGAGTCTGAATCCACAGCCTTTTTCAGTTGCCACGTTACTATTATAAACACCATTTTCCACCAACCCCTTGGATTGCGGACGAGCTTCTAAACTCAGACTTTACTGCAAACTGCTTAAACTCACATCCACTCAAGTGCAGCCCATTGTCAGATATTACTAGGTTAAGTACACCAGGTCTAGCAAAAATAGGTTTGACGTGCACAATCACCTGTTTAGCGTGGTGTCTTAGGCTTTGTCTACACTACGCACCTTTTAGCGACGCAGCTGTGCTGCTACAGCCATGCAGCTAAAAGGCACGCAGGGTAGCCGCTGTTTGTCGGCAGGAGAGAGCTCTCCCGCCAACAAAACACTTCTACCCCCAATGAGTGGTGGTAACGTTGTTGGCAGGAGAGCACTCCTGCCGACAAAGCGCTGTCCACACCGGCGCTTTTCGTCTGCAAAACTTTTGTCTTTCAGGGGGTGTGTTTTTTTCACACATCGTCGTTCAGTTGCCGGTGTAGACAAAGCCTCCCAGTAAAGCGATTTCAGAGAAGTGAGAATAAGTCATGAATGAGGGCATAGTTTTTTCCAGGCAACAAAGAAATCTATGCCTACTTTGCTCCAATGGGGCCAATTTTTCCTATGCCACCAACATGGGCTCTTTCGCTCAACTTAGTCTGTATTTTTAGCATATGCAACAAGGCTTGAAAACTTCTTCAAAGCACTGGTAAATTTGAGGCCAGTATAAAAAGGTCTATAGGCCTTCTCTTAGATTTTACAATCTCTAAATGACCTCCATGTATCCTTTTCAATATATTTTTCTCGAACACCTTAAGAATCACCATCCTAGTGTCTTTAAACAAAATCCTACCTCGGAGCGAGAGCTCCCCCTGAATCGGTGATAGGACCTGGGAACATGCTGTCCTGGTCACCCTGGGCTAGTAGCTTTAATCACTTTCTGCAGGTTCTCATCCTGAGCTGCTGCTCTGGAAATCACAGTCCACATGGCCTGTGAGACCCGAGAGTTTTCTTTTAAAATCAAATTGACATGCATAATGGCTAGCTCTGGACTTTGCTCCATGGTACTTTGGCTGAATGCTCTCCAGAGAGTGTCGGACCCCATCGAATCTCTCCCAGGCTTGTATTTGATTTGCAAATCATACATTTGTAAGTGAAAAACTAAGATCTGTATTCTCGGCGGGAGGGAGAAGGGGAAGGGAAGGGCTCTTTTGGCAATAATAAGTGGTTTATGGTCAGTTTCAGCTCACACTGTCGTCTTTGTCGCTTTTTACAGATCCAAACTAACACGGCTACCCCTGTGATACTTGACACCATGCAAGGCACTGCATTTAGCGATATGGAGTGGAAATCCATCAGCCTCATGAAGAAACTTGCACAAGTACAGACAGATATCATCTTCCTTTCCAAATGCAAACGGATGGACATCATACCAAATGGACTGAAGGTGAAAAATCCATTGCTATTGAACTAACCTCGTTATCTCTAGACTGATTCTTGCCTGCATATTTATACCTGCCTTTGGAAATTTCCACTACATGCATCTGACGAAGTGGGTATTCACCCACGAAAGCTTATGCTCCAATACGTCTGTTAGTCTATAAGGTGCCACAGGACTCTGTCGCTTTTTCACGGCAATAAAGACACAAAACTTCTTACACACATGGACTAATGTCAAAGCCTTCTTCTCTGAGCATATCGACATTCAACTTTTGTTAGCACCTTTGACGCATAAGCCACTTGACCTCCAGTATTTGAGTATGGTCCAGTTTTGACCATACTGCTTTAAGAGGACTGCATCGAGATCCTCCTTGGAGTCATCTGAGGATAACTTGGCACAAGTGATATACTAACTATGATGGCTTTATGCTGCCATAACTTGTGTCGACCCAAGCTTGTAGTGTAGACCTGGCTGTAGAGCTTACTGTCATAGTACCTCAGGACTAGGCAGGGCCACCCAGAGGGGGGGCAAGTGGGGCAATTTGCCCCAGGGGCCCCCACGAGAATATAGTATTCTATAGTATTGCAACTTTTTTTTATGGAAGGGTCCTCCGAAATTGCTTTTCCCCAGGCCCCCTGAATCCTCTGGGCGGCCCTGGGATTGGGGCCTCTTTAATTAACTCATTTAGTTTCACAAACTCTTTAGTAAGATTTGCATCCCAAGTCCATTGGACATCTCTGTGCAGCAGTACTCTCAGATTGCTGGGTCGGGCACACATTTTGCTACTATATCCGTGTCCAGATAAATCAACAGTTCTCCTTCGTCCTTTAAATTTGCTGACTCCCTCAAAAGCACTCAGATACCACCCCAATGAAAGCTGGACAAGCCCCTACATGGATAGATAGAAAAAATTCTGCTAGGGAGACACAGCATGATTTTCCTTTACAGAAACAGTGGTGGTTAGGCAATGTCATGTTCATTATTATTAAGTATTATTTGTATTACAGTAGGCTTTAGACACTTTAGTTGAGAACAAGAATCCATTGTGCTGGAAACTACATAAACAAAGTACCTTTACAATCTAAATAGGCACTCCAAACAAAGGGTGGAGGAAACTGAGGCACAGAGAGGCAAAGTGACTTTCTCAGAGTCACACAGCTGATTAATGACAGAGCCAGATATAAAACCCAGGTCACCCGAGTCCCAACCATGTTTTATAATCTCTTTTATATTATCTATAATTATAATTCACACACTCCTTTTAATAATGTGGAAAGATGTCAGACCCTCTGATATGAAATTTGGACTGAGTTATACATAGAAAGCCATTACATTTTTTATTTTGCTGATATATAAAAGTTATTGGTTTTGCTTAAATAAACTGTATTGTTACAAAGGCACAATTATTAAAATGAATTCATCTGCATGTATTGGGACATGCCACTCAGAATGGCTTTGTAAGACAAAGATCACAAAGTTTGAAATGAGTTGGCATGTGGTAGACTAGTATGCAGATACAACCTACTTAAACACAATAAAGAGTGCGTCACTCAAGGAGGGATTGGCAGGAGAAAATAAAAATTATGAGCGTAACTATTGTTTGGCAAGCTCAAACAGTGCTGCAAGTTACAAAGGAGCGGACATTTAGGCTACAAGTCATGCATAATGTTCTGCACCACCACACCTTACAAAATGTCACATCTTCTTTTAGCTCTCTGGCTGCTGTTGTTTTTGATCTATGATTCATTATAGATCACATTGGGACACAAAGCAAATCTGGAAAGGGTGAGAAAGGCAGAGCTTGCTACAAGAAGAAGAACAGGAGTACTTGTGGCACCTTAGAGACTAACAAATTTATTAGAGCATAAGCTTTCGTGGACTACAGCCCACTTCTTCGGATGAGCTTGCTACGAATCTCAAATGCTCATCTCTTCAACATTCACCAGGGAATATGAAGACTCTTAGTTTCTGTTTTGGTTAGGTTGTTCATTCTGGAGTATTGTTTGCTCCCTTCTCCTTCCTATATTTTTAGTTGGGCTAGCTGTTAAACTGTAATTTGGTGAAGTGCAAGTGGGGAGAGTGAGTGATTTGGTCAAACAAGGAACTTTTCCAAATGTAAAACTTCATCCTACAAACTAGAATTCCACAGCAAAGTATTTCCCCCCCTGTCTGTGATGCTATGTCACTAGTGCCGTTTAATCCTGCCAACCTGCCGTTTAATCCTGTTGCCAACTCTTCCACTCTCATTGCAAGTCTCACAATATTTGATGTTTTTCTTACAGCCCTAGGCCCTGAAGTCCTGTGAATATACCAGAATCTCAGCTTTCACTTAAAAAAAGTTTCTAGCTTTCATGGTTGCAGAGATCAGCTTGAATGTGAACGCTGATGGTTCTAAAGCCACAAGACACGTAAACTTTAAATATATTTAAAAAAATATTTTAAAATATTTTTAAGCCAGGCTCATGATTTTGACGGCCTCACTCGTGGCTTTTGAATGTTTGCAGCTAGCAATACAGTTGACAGGTCCCACGTACAGAGACCCCTCACCCCAGCCCGCTTGCACCCCCAATTAGTTAGTTCACCACAGCTGCCACACAGCATTTCACACACAAACACACAGTGCTCTCTCACTCTTCCCTTGAGAGAAGATTTTAAATGTGTTCCTTCTTGTTCTCATTATGTTTCCTGACTCTAAAGTAAAGACAGGCAGACTGGAAGTACATGTTCCAGGTCTTCACTCATGCCTTAGGGTGTGCAGATTACAACCACAAGCAGTTTTTAACCTAAACCCAGACTCACACAAAGTGCAGTTCCACCCACTCCACTCAGCAGCAGGGTGGGACCCTAGAAGCTCAGCTTTGTAAGGTAGCTGCTTATATAGAGTTTCCTGGGTTTCCTCTGAAGGCCTGATTGGGCCTTCAAGCCTCAGCCCTGCTTCATTACTTCACTCTGTAAACCTGTGTGGGAGCTGCAGAAAATGAAGTTAACCCTCAGCTTGCTAGAAAACATTAGAGCCACTGGTCCCTTTCATGCCCTGTTGGGGACAAGCTGTTTTTCTTTTTGTTAAAGGAAGTTAGTGTTTGCCAAAGACCTGGGCACCTGACTAGGAACCAGAATGTATTCATTATAACAATGACTGGTTTCCATGGCAGCATTTTTCTCCTTTGGTATTTCTGGGGGCAAATTCAGAAGGATCAAGGGCAAGATGACCCCTAAAAAGCTACATGTGTCAGCCAGCAAACTTGTTCCCTTAGAAAATCTTTAATCAAACGCTTAAAGACTATGTAAATAGGCTCTGACTTTTTGCTAATGTGTGATATGCTGTGCTGACCTTTCATTTTGTCTGTTTTAAAATAGCACTCCTTTCCTTCCTGTAATTTTCTTATAAAGGGCACATATTATAGGGTTACCATATTTTGTGCCTCCAAATGGAGGACACTCCACGGGGCCCCCGGCCCTGCCCCAGCCCCGCACCCGGCCCCGCCCCAACTCCGCCCCCTCCCCAAAGTCTCCGCCCCCTCCCCTGCTTCCCGCGAACATTTAATTCGCGGGAAGCCTGAAGCAGGTAAGGGGGAGTGTGGGGGGAGGAGGCGCGGCCCAGGCTGGCCCCCCGCGGCTCCAGCCTGGGTCGGCTCGGGCCCTGGGGTGCCGGCCCCGGCCGACCACCCCCGGCCCGCCCAGCACTGCCGGCCCCCGGCGGCCCGGCGCACCCCCCCCATCCCCGACCGGCTCCGCGGCCCCGCGCACCCCCCCCTATCCCCGACCGGCTCCGCGGCCCGGCGCACCCCCCCGCTGGCCCCCGCCCGGCTCCCCGCCCGGCCCCGCGGCCCGGCGCACCCCCCCGCTGGCCCCGGCCCGGCTCCCCGCCCGGCCCCGCGGCCCAGCGCACCCCCCCCGCTACCCCGGACCGGCCCGCGGCCCGGCGCACCCCCCCGCTACCGCGGCCCGGCGCACCGCCCGGCCCCGCGCCCCCGGCTCCCCGCCCGGCCCCGCGGCCCGGCGCACCCCCCCGCTGGCCCCGGCCCGGCTCCCCGCCCGGCCCCGCGGCCCGGCGCACCCCCCCCGCTACCCCGGACCGGCCCCGCGACCCGGCGCACCCCCCCGCTACCGCGGCCCGGCGGCTGCCCGGCTCCCCGCCCGGCCCCGCGGCCCGGCGCACCCCCCCGCTGGCCCCGGCCTGGCTCCCCGCCCGGCCCCGCAGCCCGGCGCACCCCCCCCCGCTACCCCGGCCCGGCCCGCGGCCCGGCGCACCCTCCCGCTACCGCGGCCCGGCGCACCGCCCGGCTCCCGGCACCGCGCCCCCCGGCTCCCCGCCCGGCCCCGCACCATGCCCCCGGCCCCGCGACCCCGGCCCGGCACCGCACCGGCCCCGGCCAAAGAGGCCCCGGCCGAGCCCTCCATCCCTCCCTCCCGATTTTCCCGGACATGCCCGGCTTTTGGGGATTTCCCCCCGGACGGGGATTTGAACCCCCAAAAGCCGGACATGTCCGGGAAAATCCGGACATATGGTAACCCTAACATATTACCAACTTTACTGACAACGTATAAACATACAGTTGAGTAAGTAAAGAGTGATAACTATGGGCCGTCTTCTACACCTCTGGTGAGAAGTGCATGACTAGCAGGGGAAAGCACATACCCCATTACAGTAGATGCTAAAAAAAAAAAAAAAGGGGGCAGGCATATACTGGAATTGTAACTCACCACTACATTTAGGGTGAAGAACAAAAGCCAACCTATTTCCATTGTCTAATGGACAGGAAACTTAAGTTCTGATCCTGCAAACCCATACATGTATATGTAGAGCTGGTAGAAAAATCCAATTTTGTTTCCATGAAGAATTTGAATCAAATGGTTTTGTTTAACATTTTTTTGCAGAAGATTTTGATTTTTTTTTTTTAATGAAAAAACTCAGGACACCATTTTTTATTTTGCTTTGAATGGACATTTTCATTCTGTCTTGGGTTTTCAAACACCAGAATTAAACTATTTTTTTTAAATGAACTAAAAATAAAAAAATATCAAAATATTTTCAAAAAATATTCCAACTTTCAATAAAATTGCATTTTTTTGGTTAAAAAACCACCCGGTTGGAACATTTTGACCCAGTGTGAATGTATGTGCGGAATCCTTACAGTCCTAGAGCTATGTGTGTGAGTGTTTGCAGCACCAGGTCCACGAAGAGGAAACTAAATTAAGACAAATTCATAGACATGAAGAAATTGCAACACAGAGAATGAGCACAACAAGTACAAGGCACAGTTGACTGAAAGGACTGGAAAAACAGACTGAGCCATAGAACTGGTAGGAAAATGGGAAACATTTCACGATGAAATTTTTCCTTTTTTTCCTCATCAAAAAATGTCCAGCTTTGACATTTTTTAACAAGTGCTACAGTTTAAGAAGTTCTTCAATGGAAAGGGACAAATTTTCCAATCCAGTTGTGGGAGCAAACATTTAACTGGAGCTGCAAGGAATCGGATTTGAATCCGAATTCATTTTGTCAGGTCACATATATTTTAGGTGTAAATTTTGCCTGCAGACAGGGGCGATGGACCTTTTGAAAATCCCGTCCAAAATGTTGGCCAGTCAACTTTGTCCTGACTTTAATTCAGAAGTATTGATTCAGGGTTTACACTATCATTGCCGAAGGCTTTGGAATTGAAAGATTATATTTGCAAGGCCCAGGTCATTGTTAGTGGCTTTTGTGTGAATGCAGCAAACGATAATTCCAGCCAAAGAGGGCATTTTTCCTTTTAAAAGAGAGGGAAACGCCTCACCTATGTTCACATATAACTCTGCCCATCTGTCTCGATTCTCTCTACAGTATTTACAATGCTCATGCACACAAAGCTATGGGAATCATAGAAATGTAGGGCTGGATGGAACCTTGAGAAGTCATCAAGTCCAGCCCCCAGTACCGAGGTAGACCAAGTAAATCTAGTCCATCCCTGACAGGGGTTTGTCCAACCTGTTCTTAAAAACCTCTAGGGATGGAGCTTCCACAACCTCCCTTGGAAGCCTATTCTAGAGCTTAACTAGCCTTATAGTTGGAAAGTTATTCCTAATATCTAACCTAAATCTCCTTTGCTGCAGAATCTCCCAGGGCTGGATGGAATCCAACAATGCTCACAGAGGAGAGAAAAAGAAGGTAGCAGCAGATTAATGGCATGCTGTTTCCCACTCCAGGAGCTCATCAAAGGTCCCTCCACATGCATACTGTATGTTGGGGTCTCTCTATATTTGTAGAGTCATGTTGGAGAGCTAGGGAGCAGCCACTCAATGCATCATACTCTCCTTTGAGCCTCTTCATAAACCTTTAACCCTCCCTCTGACTTTTCTCTCCCTTCCAGCCTGAAAGCGAGGACGGTGAGGACAGGGGTAAGCCAGTGGCAGCATGGCTCCCAGCGGACCCTTGGGGATACAAACCATGGTCAGGAGCACCATCCCCTTGAAGGGAAGATAGATAGGAAGCAAACCTTGCAGACCAACCATCCGTCCCTTCCTGGGAGTTTTGCTGCAGTAGGAGACTGAGACCCATGATAGCTACTGAACAGAGTCATCTCCATTTGATATCAAGCACCATCTGTGTGGGGAAAGCACCATTAGAGATGTGTGAAGCTACTATAACACAGCTCAGAAACTGATCTCTGCAGTTTGGTTTTAGGGTTTAGAAGAGACCAGCACTTGGTATTGGTCATGGAGGTTAGAGCTGGACAAACTCCAACCTCTGGGGAACCCTGCCCTCAGCAGGGCAGGCTCCAGGGTTTTTGACGCCCTAAGCAGCTAAAAAAAGAGGGAAAAAATCGCGATCTGCAGCACTTCCGCCGCCGCTTCTTCGGCGGCAATTTGGCGGCAGGTCCTTCCCGCCGAGAGGGAGCGAGGGACCCGCCGCCGAAGAGCTGGATGTGCTGCCCCCTTCCATGTGCCGCCCCAAGCACCAGCTTGCTACGCTGGTGCCTGGAGCTGGCCCTGGCCCTCAGGGCCCTCAACCAGCCCCAAGTCCCCCAAGCAAAGGGGATATATGTGCAAGAGGTTGCAAGAGAGCAGATCCCAGCAGTTTTAGAGAGAATGAGGTGATTATGTGAGGAAAGGGTGGGGGAGACAGAAGTTAAAGTGGAGGTTGAACACCCACTGTGTCAACACCCGCTGTCCTTGTCGTCTGCTTGTATTGAAATTCAAATCGAGGCTATATTAGAGGTTTGATATGAACATAACCCATGAATCTGTGTCCTCCTGTTGTGGCAATGCCATGAATAAGGTTTTGAATTAGCTACTGCCTCTGAGCTCTGCCTAGGCTCCTAGCTTCCATTGAAATCATTGGAGATCCAGGCCTCGGTCCTGTAGCTCAAGCTATCAAAACCTATATTTTTAGCAGTTCTTGCTTCTGTCTCAGCAGCTGACTTGGCTGTGGGTGTCATTACACAAATATTTCAGAGTAGTCTACTTTTTACTCTATTCTAAACTTTCCACTTTCAGATTTCCTGTTTGAATCATGTTTGTGCCTTAGCTCACATATAATTGTTTTTTTGTGTTACTCTAGCCACTCAGATCAGAGCCCCATTTTCCTAGGCCCTGTGCACATGTATTTTCAGAAACAAACTCAGATCTGAGATGTTAACAATTTTAAACAGATGTTTAAACAACAATTTTAAATAGAAAAGACAAAAAATTATTATTCCCATTTTAGTGATGAATAATTGAGCAGGGCTGCCCAGAGGATTCAAGGGCAAAGCAGGGGAGCTGCGGCGCTTGTACTCACCCGGTGACAGTCCGGGTCTTCGGCGGCATTTCGGCAGCCCTTTAGTTGCTCCACGTCTTCGGCAGCACTGAAGGGCCCCCTGCTGCCGAAATGCCGCCAAAGACCCAGACTGCTGCAGGTCCAGGGCTCGTGGGGCCTGGGGCAAATTGCCCCACTTGCCCCCCTTCTGGGCAGCCCTGTAACTGAGGCACACAGAAATTAATGACTTAGAGTGTGAAGATGTAAGTAGGAATTGAACTTCAATATACTAGATCCGAGGTTAGTGCCTTAACCATTACACCATAACAGGCACAGACTTTTTGAAGTGGGGCTTAAACTTTTTTATCCCTCTATTTGTCACTGTAAAAGTGTTTCCAAATAGAACGTAGCTGGCGTATTAGTCAATTACCAGACAATAACAAAAGCAGGGAATTTAGTCTTGCGTTATCACATTGTTTAAATTATGCCATGTTAATAGTTATAATAATAATAATAATAAATTGTCAATAGCAACAATATAATAAAGTCTTGGAACACTTGTGTGTGTAGTAAATTAAAACCTTTCTTCCATTTGGATATAAACAACCATATTTGGCATTATGCTTTCAGAATATAATGGCATCCTAATGGATTCTCCATGGATTACCACTGAAATTGTTTTGACATGTTAATATCACATCCTAATGGCATTGTGGAAAGGTCTCCAGTTGTACATTTAAATGATTTTAGTATCTTTGTAGACTTGCATTAAAATCATTCTGACATTATATTTGCATTGTAATGAGGTCTCTGTGGACTTGAATGGAAATCATTTCCCCTATTGTTTCAGATTCTTCCCAGACTTAAACTGAAAATGTAGGCCTTTAGGAACATAAGAATGGTCATAGTGGGTTTGACCAATGGTCCATCTAGTCCAGTATCCTGTCTTTTAACAACAGCTAGTGCCAGATGCTTCAGAGGGAATGAACAGAACAGGGCAAATGTCAAGTGATCTGCCTCCCTACTATCCAGTCCCAGCTTCAGGTAGGCAGACGTTTAGGGATTCCCAGAGCATGGGGTTGCATGGCTGGCCACCTGGCTAATAGCCATTGATGGACCTATCCTCCATTAACTTATCTAATTCTTTTTTGAATCAAATTATATCTTTGGCCTTCACAACATCCCCTGGCAATGAGTTCCACAGGCTGACTGTGCGTTGCGTGAAGAAGTACTTCCTTTTGTTTTTTTTAAACCTACTGCCTATTAAATTCATTGGGTGACCCCTGGTTCTTGTGTTATGTGAAGAGGTAAATAACACTTCCTCATTCACTTTCTTCACACCAGTCAAGATTTTATAGACCTCTATCATATCCCCAGCCCCCCGCCCAATTGTCTCTTTTCTAAGCTGAACAGTCCCAGTCTTTTTCATCTTTTATATGGAAGCTGTTCCATATCCCTAAGAATTTTTGTTGCCCTTCTCTGTACTTTTTCCAATTCTAATATATCATTCTGGAGATGGGGCAACCAGAAACTGCAGTATTCATGGTGTGGGTGTACCATGGATTTACATAGTGGCATTATGATATTTTCTGTCTTATCTTTTTTTTTCCCCCCCTAATACTTCCTAACATTGTTAGCTTTTTTGACTCCTGCTGCACCCTGAGTGGATGTTTTCAGAGAATTATCCACAATGACTCCAAGATCTCTTTCTGGAGTGGTAACAGCTAATTTAGACCCCATCATTTTGTATGCATTGTTGGGATTATGTTTTCCAATGTGTATTACTTTGCATTTATCTTAGGGTTACCATATTTTGAGCCTCCAAAAGGAGGACACTCCACGGGGCCCCGGCCCCGCCCCCAGCCCCGCCCCGGCCCCGCCCACGCCCCAACTCCTCCCCTTCCCCAAAGTCCCCACCCCAACTCCACCCCCTCCCCTGCTTCCCGCGAACATTTGATTCGCGGGAAGCCTGAAGCAGGTAAGCGGGGTGTCGGGGGAGGAGGCGCGGCCCAGTCTGGCCCCCCCGGCCTCTCCAGCTTGGGTCGGCTCGGGCCCTGGGGTGCCGGCCTCGGGCCCGAGCACCCCCGGCCCGCTCAGCACTGCCGGTCCCCGGCCCGGTCCCCGGCTCCCCGGCCGAGCACCCCTGGCCCCCGGCCCCCGGCGCTCGGCCCCACCGGCCCCAGGCGCTCGGCACCCCCAGCACCACCAGCGCTCGGCGCCCCCGGCGTTCGGCCCAGCTCCCGGCCCAGCACCGCCGTCCCCGGCCCAGCCCCCGGCCCAGCCCCGCCGGTTCCGATTATCCCGGACATGTCCGGCTTTTTGGGATTTCCCCCCGGACGGGGATTTGGAGCCCAAAAAGCCGGACATGTCCGGGAAAATCCGGACGTATGGTAACCCTAATTTATCTACATTGAATTTCATCTGCCATTTTGTTGCCCAGTCACCCAGTTTTGTGAGATCCCTTTGTAACTCTTCACAGTCAGCTTTGGATTTAACTATCTTGTGTAATTCTGCATCATAGACTCATAAAAGATTAGGATTGGAAGAGACCTCAGGAGGTCATCTAGATCCTGCTATTTTCCTCTCTCCACTGTGTAAACTGATCATTTATTCCTACCCTTTGTTTCCTATCTTTTAACCAGTTACTGATCCATGAGAGGGCCCGCCCTCTTATCCCAGGACTGCTTACTTTGCTTAAGAGCGTTTGGCGTGGGACCTGGTCAAAGGCTTTCTGAAGGTTCAAATACACTGTATGCACTGGATCGCCCTTTTTCACATGCTAGTCCACATTGTAGAGTCATATTACAGTGCTATCATGTTCTGCATAGACTTAGACTGGAATTCAAGGAGATCATGTGCTCACAGAGAGAGCAAATACTCATAATTATTTACTATGCTGTAGAGCAGTGTTTCCCAAACTTGGGACGCCACTTATTTAGGGAAAGCCCCTGGCGGGCCAGGCTGGTTTGTTTACCTGCCGCGTCCGCAGGTTTGGCCGATCACGGCTCCCACTGGCTGCGGTTCGCAGCTCCAGGCCAATGGGAGCTGCAGGGAGCGACGCGGGCTGAGGGATGTGCTGGCCACGGCTTCCAGCAGCTCCCATTGGCCTGGAGCAGTGAACCATGGCCACTGGGAGCTGCGATCGGCCGAACCGGCGGACGCGGCAGGTAAACAAACTGGCCCGGCCCGCCAGGGGCTTTCCCTAAACAAGCGGTGTCCCAAGTTTGGGAAACACTGCTGTAGAGAGAATGGCAAAGCCAGAAGACTGCAAGTTCTAATTCAGAATAAGCTACTGACTGACTATAGTTCCCTGACCGTGGACAAGTGACTGGACCCTCACTCGAATATTGGCCAAATCAATGGACTAGAGTTTAAAAACTGCATCTACAGTCTTCTTTATTGGGTTAACATGTTACCAAAAGAGAGAAATTATTTTGCTATCTTAATCTCACATCACAGCAAGATCAGAAATAATTTTTGGCATCCCAGCTATGTCTCCATTTTACTCTGTGAAGTTGGCCTGTTTATGCCATAGCATCACATACAGGTGCAGAAAGAGGATGGTCTTAGGCTTGGTCTACACTAAACCCCCAAATCGAACTAAGGTACGCAACTTCAGCTATGTGAATAACGTAGCTGAAGTCGACGTACCTTAGTTCGAATTTACCGCCGTCCAGACCCGGCAGGCAGGCTCCCCCGTCGACTCCGCGTACTCCTCGCGGCGAGCAGGATTACCGGAGTCGACGGGGAGCACTTCTGAGTTCGATTTATCGTGTCCAGACTAGACGCGATAAATCGAACCAAGAAGTTCGATTGCCTGCCGCCGAACCAGCGCGGTAAATATAGACAAGCCCTTGGTCTCCCTCTCCCTTTCTCTGTGTAGCACTAGTGAGGCTACACATATAATACTGCCAACAGTTTTGGCCAACTTGATACTAGAAAGAAGATGACAAATGGGAAGGAATGAAGAGCAGATTAGAGAGTTGGAGGGAATAGCTTTTGAAGAAAGATTAAGAATATTATCTGTGATAAACAGAGCTTGGGCAAATGATGATTAAGGGGCACATAACTGCCAGAAGTATTTGGAAGGTGCAAATGCCAAGGAGGGAAAGCAATGTAGTGTTATAACCAGAAAGAATCTATCCAGGTATGGAAGAAAAGATGAAATCAGATTCCTCTTACCCATGTGAATGGGTCCAAAGGTCAACACCTCACATGAGTATGGCAAGGATCAGGATTTGGTTCACACTTTAATAATAATATATGGAAATATACCTATCTCCTAGAACTGGAAGGGACCCTGAAAGGTCATTGAGCTGAGCCTAGCCCCCTGCCTTCACTAGAAGGACCAAGTACTGACTTTTTGCCCCAGATCCCTAAGTGGTCTGCTCAAGGATTGAACTCACAATTCTGGGTTTAGCAGGCCAATGCTCAAACCATTAAGCTACCCCCCCCCATTGTTACTTGAAAATATCCAATCCTGTCATTATTATTAATTCTATTACAATAGACCCTAGAGACCTCAATGGAAATCAGAACACCATTGCACTGGACAAACCCATAGTAATAAGAGGCAGGCACAGCCCCAGAGAGCTTACAGCGTGGCTAGAGGAAAAATGTAAAAAAAGAAAGTTGAACATATGGAAAACCACAGAAACCAACAATTTCATTCTCTCACATTCAGTGGCAAATAGAGGGGACACCAAAAAATGTATATTTCAGAAATGTTCGTTTGGAAGTTCAGACTCATTCACATCCTTGGGCCTTTCTGCTCAGAATACAGGCCTGCATTGTTTAAATCTGTCTGACCCTAAAGTCAGTGCCAACACAATGACATATGCTGCAAATCTGAGTATAGTTAGCGAAGCCTTGACATGAAAATGAATGTTTATACTTAGGATTTACTGTAGAGCTATTCAGCTTGCACACACGTTAATTAACCCACACAAAACCCCAATAGGCAGGTCGGTGTCATCGTTAATATTATCCTCCATTTTACGATAAAACAAAGTAGCACCGCAAAACTGCCATAGCTAATAGAGATGTAATGTTGCCAGCAACGCACAGTACGCTTAGCCCCATCTACACACCACATTTCATAACTTACAGGCAAGAGGCATAGGGAATCCTTACCTCCCCTTCTGGCTCCCCATTCCCAACTGACTGGTATTTCTGGGCTAAGCGGAAAAGTGACCCTTTCTGGAAGAGTTTGGAGAAGCGTCTTTCTACCATCTTTCTCTTTGCCTCAGCAGCAGCCGCTCCTCATTCTGCTACTGCTGCTGTTGCTTGAATGACACCTGTTCCTGGCTGTGGCTCGAATTCCCTTGCAAGCCCAGGTTGTAGCTACACAAGAGGGATAGGCAGGTGTTACCTGATGCCTACAGAGGAAGCCACGCCCACTGCCAGCCACAGGTGCCTGGGAGAGGCTGCACACCCTCCTTCACTCTGGTTGCTCAGAGCAGCAGATACCTACAGAGTGCTTAGCTCATTCAATGCCATGCCAAAGGATTCCTGTGTGTGCTTAGTCAAAAACAGGGTTAGTATTTGTATGGAGCAGTCTTGGCTGTAACTCAGGATGCAGTAGCTGTTAAGGGAGTGTAAAGCAATTGACTTTTGCACCTGGAGGTCTTTCAGCTCTATTGTTTTCCACACTCTCTGATAAAATGCAACAGCAGCACCTTGTGCTGTACTTCAGCATTAGGCAGAAATGGTGGATTGTTTTCCGCAGGCAGCTCCGTGCAAATGCAGGTTATAGTCACTGCTGAGCTGTTTGTAAGTTCACAAGGTGAGTGGGGGGGAATCACTGGGGAAAAGCTTCCTTAAGAAATGTTTGAATCTGTGTGTGTGTGTGAGTGAGGCCTTGGCTACACTTACCGGCAAGTTCGACGGCTGGAAATCGAACTTCTGGGTTCGACTTATCGCGTCTAGTCTGGACGCGATAAGTCGAACCCGGAAGTGCTCGCCGTCGACTGCGGTACTCCAGCTCGCCGAGAGGAGTACCGCGGAGTCGACGGGGGAGCCTGCCTGCCGAGTGTGGACCAAGGTAAGTTTGAACTAATTCGAAATAAGGTACTTCGAACTTCAGCTACGTTATTCACGTAGCTGAAGTTGCGTACCTTAGTTCGAATTAGGGGGGGTAGTGTAGACCAAGCCTGAGAGAGAGAGAGAGACAAGGTGGTGAGGTAATATCTTTTATTGGACCTCTTTCCCTCAGTGAGAGAGACAAGCTTTTGAGCTCACACAGTGTTCTTCTTCAAGTCTGGGAAACTTATTTGGTGTGTCACAGCTAAATACAACATGGAACAGACTGCTTAGCATATGTAGTTAACACATATTTAAGGGATATTTCAAGGTGAAGTATATCAGTGTCAGGGGAGACAGAGGAAACCACAAGTTGTTGGAAGACTGTGACGCTCCCAACTTGTTAAAAACTGGCATGAATTCAAGATGTTTATCTCCTAACAAAAATGTCCTGTTTAATTTTATGTAGGTTTACATCCTTTCCTTATTTGGGGAGCATTTCTGTGGTGGATTACAACCTGCTGGAGCAATACTTAATCAGTTACCCCTTTCCTGTGCCCACAAATTCTCATCTGTTGACATGGAGCGTTGTCTTGTGGTTTGAACCAGGGCAGTTGAATCAGAATTCCTGGGTTCTCTCCCTGATACTTTCATTGACTTGTTAGGTAACTCACTTAGCTCTAAATTGCTAGCTAGGTCTAACTTTGCGGAATTAAAGCACAGCCCAGAGTTTTTGGTGGCATGAAGATTAGAGCTGTGCTGGAAACAGAATTTCCCTCCCCCCGCCAACAAATTTTGCATTTTTGAAAAAAAAAACTCCTTCTGAATCTGAATGAAAAGTCAGATATGCAAAATTTCCCACAAGATGGTCATTAAAAAAATCAGTTTTGGAATTTTTAAAAAATGTCCAGTCCCAGCTCCCTGGCTGCATGCAACCCACCGGGTGAGCTGCTAAGGAGCCACGACCCAGAATGCCCTAAAGCCCTGGAAGCCCCAGGTCTGTGGCAGCCTGCCAGGTAGGAATCCTGCCTCGGTTCTGTCTCAAGTTTTGTCAAAAGCAACACATTGTTGTGGAACATTTCGATTTCAATGATCTGCTCTTTTCGAATGGGAAGATGTTTCATTAAAAATTTCCAACCAGCTATAGTGGAGATGCACCATCCCAATGGGATATCTAGAAGCTTTATGTCTCAGGCAGGACTTCCAGGAGCCCTGGGATCACAGACATTACATCTCATTCAAAGGGTATAGGCTCAATGGAGATAGCATATCTCAAAGATTTCAGGGACAGCTCCAGGTGGAGAAGGTTGGGGCCAGTTCTTACTTCAGAGGGGTATTGTGAAATGTAATTGATTGCAGATCCTTTGGAGACCTTTAAACAGAATCTGCCTTAGAGTATTGAGCACAGTTATACTATTCTTAGCCATCTGGCTGCCTACTGAGATGTTCTTGCCTGCTGAACTCATCTGGATGTGCCATAGGCTAAATGAAAGGAGTTCATGAATTGCTGGCATGTGGTTATTCTTATTCACCTGGGAAGACACCAGAGGATGGTGTTGGACATCTACTTTCAGATCTGTCACCCCCAGCTCTTGTTCAATGTTTGAGGGAGGGCCCTGTGCAAGGTTGCTTGATATTTAGAGCCATGGTGTCACCAGTATGTTGAAGACACTAAGCTCCATATCTGCTTTACCTCTGTTTCCTGATTTCCTAAGAATAGGTGAGGATCTGAACAAAAGCCAGCTGGCTCAGCTGAGTCCAGATAAAGCGTAGGTGGTGCTGTTTGTCAGGGAAATAAATTCTGCTCAGAGGGTGAGATATTAACTACTCCTTTGAATGCGTCTGTTGTAGTTTTTAGTCTCAGGGTCATACAAGACGGCTCCCAGTTTCCCAGGTAGCAAAAACATCTGGAAATATTTTCTTTCATCATCAGCTAACAAAGAGACCATTTTGTCTGATAGATCTCACCAGACACCCACATGGCTAGTCTACTGCAATCACTCATGTAGGGACCCACATGAAGGACCAATATATAGATCATGAAAGTGATCGGGGGGCTGGGGCACCTGACCTATGAGGAGAGGTTGAGGGAACTGGGCTTGTTTACTCTGCAGAAGAGAAGAGTGAGGGGAAATTTGATAGTAGCCTTCAACTACCTGAAGGGGGGTTCCAAAGAGGATGGAGCTCGGCTGTTCTCAGTGGTGGCAGATGACAGAACAAGAAGCAATGGTCTCAAGTTGCAGTGGGGGAGGTTTAGGTTGGATATCAGGAAACACTATTTCACTAGGAGGGTTGTGAAACGCTAGAATGGGTTACCTAGGGAGGTGGTGGAATCTCTATCTTTAGAGATTTGACAAAGCCCTGGCAGGGATGATTTAGTTGGGGTTGGCCCTGCTTTGAGTGGGGGATTGGACTAGATGACCTCCTGAGGTCTCTTTCACCCCTAATCTTCTATGAACATGCCAATTTCCTACTGGGTAAACAATTCATGTAATTTTGTGCAACGTGCTTGAACACAGGTTTCCTTAGCCAGGCACAGATGGCTGGCAAGTTATAATCTGCTGATTTCCATATTTCACTGATTCGTTTGGCAAAAGCAGATGGAAGGCCAAATTGTGTGTTTGTGTACATGGGTGCTACACTACTGACTTTTATGGAGTGTAATCCACTTGTACCACTGGACCATTTGGCCTGGAATTTTCATTTCCTTGACATTATATGAGTTGAGAATAACCAGTGCTGAGGAAATGGAATGGTACAGTATGACAAAAACCAGACAGCCCGACCACAGAAGTGGAGCGGTACAACTGGACAAGCATAATACCAAATTTGTAGCTTACACCCCATCATAGAATGGGCCTTCAGCTAGCATTCAGTGCTATTATCAGAGGTCAAGACCCTGAGACATAGCTCTGTCAGCCTTTCTGTGTTAATTTAGGCCTGTTTGAATCAATTATATTTCAGTACCCATTTAGCTGAATAAATACAGAATGAACATGCAGTTCACTCAGAATATTCACTAGACATTTCATAGGAATTATGGAGTGGATGAAGTTTTCTCTTTCTATTGCCTTCGATTTCTACGTGTCATGCTCTTGAAAGGAAGTACCACTCCTTTCGCCATTACAATGCACAGAAAATTTGTGGCATGAAGAATCCTTGTAGAGACAGTAACATTAACAACAGGGCCCTGATACAACTTGTATTTCCTAAGTGCTGGCATAGCTTAGGGTTACCATATTTCCACAAACAAAAAAGAGGACACTGGGGGGGGGGGGAAGCCCCGCCCTAGCCCCGCCCCATCCACTCCCTCCCACTTCCCACCCCCTGACTGCTCCCCTCAGAACCCCAACCCCCCCTGCTTCTTGTCCCCTGACTGTCCCCTGCTGAGAACCCCCTACCCTAACTGCCCCTCCCCCCAGGACCCTACCTGTCCCCTGACTGCCCTGACCCTTATCCACTCGCATGGGTGGCAGGGTTGTAGAAATTTTGGTGGTGCCCAGAACCCCCCACCCCACCTGCCTAAGGCTCTGGGAGGGGGGTTGGGTGGGGGGAGGAGGTCTGGGGTGCAGGTCCTGGGCTGGGGATTGGGGTGCAGGGTGCAGATTCTGGGATAGAGTTTGGGTGCTGGGTGCAGGCTCCGGGCTGGGGCAGGGGGTGGGTGTGCAGGAGGGGGTGAGGGGTGCAGGCTCTGGGATGGAGTTTGGGGGTGAGAGGCGGTGCAAAGGGAGGGGGTGCAGGCTTTAGGAGGAAGTTTGAGGGCAGGAGGGGGTGTGTGGGAAGAGGGAGGGGGATTGGGAGGGAGTTTGGGAATAGGAGGGGATGCAGGGGTGAGGGCTGTGGGTCTGGGGATGAGGGGTTCATGATGCAGGAGGGGGCTCAGGGATGGAGCAGAGGATTAGGGTGTGTGGGGATGAAGGCTGGGGGGTTTGGGGTGTTGGAGAGGCTCAGGGCTAGGGTGGAAGGGCAGGGTAAGGGCAGCCTGTCTTCCCATTAGTGGATGGGGGCACTAGGACCCAGGGGCAGCAGACAGCAGTTGTCTGCATGTACTGCCAGAGCCAGCAGGCAGACAGGAATGGGGGACCCACCGAGGGGGGGATGCACGGAGGGGGGGTGGCAGGTGGAGGCTGGGGACCCATCCAACACTCCCCCACTCCCTGACTGCCCCCCCCCCCACTCCTCTTACCATTCTGGCTCCACGTGGGTCGGTTTGTGTGTTACAGAGGACTACAGAGAGAGGGAGGGGGGAGCAGGGGAGGGCTCTGGCTGCTGGAGGCCAATGGGAGTGGGTCAATCGGCCTAGCCGCCCAATCAGCAGCCACACTCTGCATGGAAGGGAGGGAGGGAGGCGAGGGAGAAAAAAACCCCAGACATTTTAACCTTGTTACCAATTCCTCCCGGACGGCTATTTAGAGACACAAAAGCCGGACATGTCCGGGGAAATACGGACGGATGGTAACCCTAGCATAGCTACTCAGATCCTTATTATATTATATGATTATTATTATATATCGTGCCTGGGTTTTTTTTAAGTAAAATAACTCTAGGAATGCTAATATTTTAAAGAGGCAGGAATCTTTTTCTCCAAAGCACACAGAAGGCAGAACCATTATAAATTAACATCTTTCTAGGCTACAGGAATGCAAAATGGCACATCAGGGGAAAGTAAGATGCCACCCTATTGCCAGTGATCTAAAGCAAAGCTGGTTACTATTAAGGCAAATAGTCTGTAGTTACATAAGGTGACAGGGAGCAGGGAATCGTGTAATACACAATTGCACCCTCTGTCAAAGAGAGCAAATTGAGTGGTGAAGGCTAACATCTGGCTCCACGGCACGCTAAGGAGGCTTCTCTGCATACTGTGTTAATGAGGATAATGTATACGTGACTCATAGCAATGACACGTTACTATTAAGAGAGTCTAATGCTATGCTTGCAAAAATGTCTCGTCACTATTTCCAGACCGGATGACTCACGGCTTTATTTAGTCTTGGCAACCAGCTTCTGCCATAGGCCAAATCCTGCCCTCAGCATGAAAAGGCATCTACACAAGACTTCAAAGTGAAGATCTCGTCTAGTGAGCGATAGGCCGCATTGAATCAGGTCCTGGGCAGAGCAGAGAACTCAAAGTTTGTGTGTCTGGGGGTATCGTGTAGGGCTAGTGCGACAGATATTGCAACCCTATGCAGCAGCTTTGGGGACCACTGTATTGCATTTATGAATGGTTTATGTAAAAGAGTGTTTTATTCCATGGGGGATGGTTACCACCGCTCCTTCAGGAACTAAAAACGGGTGATTACCCCTGGGGGTAACTGCCGCAAAGCACCACCCCCTGAGGAAAGGACTTTTGGTATAAAAAGCTGAGCTTGAACTGGCATGGGGATTAGTTCTGATCCACCAAACACAGGCTCTTCTGTCCAAGGGGAGCCCCGGTGCTCGCAGAAGGCCTCACCAGGGCCCCAGAAACTGATGCATGACTCCTGGTATGTTTAGTGTGCAGTTAAATCTATGCATTGTTCTTATTATTTTTTTCTCTGTGATGCTTTTTCCTTCTACAGTACTTGTGTTCCCTGCTGTTGGCACTTACAGCAATTCACACCGTCATAGACCCCACACCCGCTGCCACTATAGTGTCACAGTTTCAGGGTTAACTGCACCTTTGACAGCCCCCGCTCTAATTTTTCCCATCCATGTGCAGAAGGAATTTTATGTGTACCACTATTGAGGTAATGTGCAGATGTGCGCCACCAGCAGAAACCAAAAACCTAGATATGTCCCTTCCAGTCCTACATTTCTATGCTTCTGTGCTGTGAGCCTCACAGTGAGATCTGTTCTGCCGTAAGAGAAACAGCACCCATTAAAATGAAAATTGCTTTGCCAATTGTCAGTGAGCCTTCCGAAGCCAAGCCTGCTACACAAATCCTCTCTCTGACCTCAGGGAAGTGTGTGCCTGGAGCCTTTGGACCTCACTGTGCCTCTTGTGTTTGTGTGAGCTGGAAAAGTCACAAAATAAACAGGAAGTTGACATAGCCCACTCAGAAGAATGTAACCTGAGTGCTCAGTGTGGGTGTGAGATGATTATACAATCAATATACATTAGCTAGATCCAACCAGTTGGATTGACAGAGGCTCCCCAGCTAAACAGCCAAACCAGACTTTCTTGCTCTGCTGGGCCACGCTAAAAGCAGAATATTTCAGGACTAGCACTAGCTCTACCTCAAACACCTGCCCTGATCCTATTCCCACCTGATCTCATCCGACCCCCAACGCCATTGAACCCTTCCCCAAACACAATTTAAAAACTATTCTCTCTCTCCTCGGGGGTAAACTGATGGTTCATTGCTCCTACTACATTTATACTTATGGAGATGTGAGGGGAGGTGCACCCCTTGCTATACCTGTACAGCAGGAGCAGCAAATACAGTGCACCCATCCAGAGTGTGGGTGGAGGAGCGGGGGGAATGGGGTCATGGCTCTGCTGGCATCTAGAAACACCTTGGTTAGCAGCATCCAGCCCCCCACTCCACACTGAGCTGAGACCAGCCAGTGCTGAGAGCTGGTGTCTGGGTGGCTGCGCTGGGATGGAGATTCTGTGCCCCTTCCCCCTTCTTTAGCTCAGTCACGTAGGGGAAGGTATAATTTAGCCCTTACTCTCCTGAAACATTCTTGTTCACTCTGATGCAGAGTAGGGCATCTCTAATGGGATGGGAAGCCTCTCGTAGTTCAAGCCCATCAGCAGTGATCAAACATTTCCGAGCCGGTGGCTGGTGAGGTAAGTGAAACGAGCTGGGTGGAGTCAGTTCCCAGCAGGCAGCTGGCAACAGGGCTGGCTTTAGGAAGTGCAGAGCCCAATTCGAACATTTTCGGCGGGGCCCCGAGAGGGATGACTTGACAAAAAAAAAAAACACAAGTAAAAAACCACCTTTCATTTCTTTCATGTATTAATTACTTTCCATAACTATATAAATAATAACAAAATTATATATTTTACATACATTGCGTAATGTATGCGGATGCATGCTAACCCTAAAGTTCTTGATGCCCCCCCCCCCAGACTCCTGCCCCATCCACCTCCCTTCCCTGTCTCCTGACTGCCCCCTGCCGCCCCATCCAACCCCTCCTCTCATTCCTGATGGACCCCTGCCCCATCCAACCACCCCTTCTCTCTGTCCCCGACTGCCCCTGGAACCCCTGCCTGACTGCCCCCCACCGCCCAATCCAACCCCTGCTCCTTCCTGACTGCCCCCCAGGACCCTTGCCCCCATTCAATCCCCCTGTTCCCTGCCCTCTGACCGCCCTGACCCCTATCCACCCCCCCACAACCCCCCGAACTTCCCTGCCCTCTTCCAACACCCCCTCTCTGCCCTCTTACCGCGCTGCCTGGAGCCGCTCGGCCAGGGCCGGGGCCGGGCTGGAGCCACTCGGCCGGGTCCGGGTCCGCTCAGTCTGGGCAGGGTCCGGGTCCAGGGCTGTAGCTGCTCAGCTGGGGCTGGGTCCAGGGCCGGGCCGGAGCTGCGGGGCCCAAGCTAAGCCGGGCTGGAGCTGCTTGGCCGGGACCAGGCTGGGGCTGGGGGCATTTGGCCGGGGCCAGGCCGGGGTCGGGGGGCCAGGACAGAGGGAGCCGTGTGCTCGGCCAGGGCCGGACTGGGCCACGCCACGCCTCCCTGGAACCCTCCTCGAGTCCCTCCCCGCCCCAGCTTACCTCCTGCCTGCTGCTTGTTTCAGGCTTCCCGCGAACATCTGATTTGCGGGAAGCAGGGGAGGAGGAGGAGAAGGGGGGCGGAGCGTTCAGGGGAGGAGGGGGAAGTGGCTGGGGGTGGGGTGGACAGCTGCGCAGGGCCCTCTAGGCGCGGGGCCCCATTCAGGGGAATCGGCCTAAAGTTGGCCCTGGCTGGCAACATTGCAATAATCCACCCTGATAATTGGTGGGCACTTGCAGCAGAAAAGCCAAGGACTGACTGGGCCTTGGCACCTCAACCTTCCGGCCCCTGCAGGCATAGATGCTGGAACTATGGGTGCTGCCACACACCCTGCCTTGAAGAGGTGTCCAGCATATACAGGGTTTACAGTTTGCTTCAATGGCTCTCAAATTGTTCCAGCACCCCTGCCTCCTCCAGGTGGTCATGGTACAGTGGTGAGGAGGGCAACGGTTAAGGAAAGCTCAGGCTGCTGCCAGCTATACTGTCCTACAGATAAATGAAGCACTTTGGTTATCCAGGCTTTTGCTCTGGCAGCTTTCACAAGAACTCAAATTCATCGTGACATTTACTTTCTTTTAATTGAAAGAAGAGCGGGATCAGTGTTAAAAACACACACCTGAAACTAGACAGAGTTGAAAAATATACTGGATTTGTTTTTATTGAGCACCAAAGTAGGAGAACCTACGTTTCTAATCACAAGCAGCACAAAACAGGAGTGATAGTATTGAATGAGTCATTGGGCCAGATTCTCCCGTAGTGGAGGTCAGAGCGACTCCATTGAAGGCACCGACTGACACCAGCTGAGACTCTGGTAGCTCATGAGCACTGTGAGCATGTAACGTAACATGAAATGTTTATTGTAGCACCAGACAAGCCTTAAAATGATACCAAACACACACATTTAAAAGCTAACCTTACCCATTTCCCATTGAGCTTTTACAGTGTTGCCTTAAAACCATTTGTTTTCTGGGCAGCAGTAAGAACTCAGGAAAATTTGTCTTGCGAGATATGGTGTCGTCAAAAGCAGTATGAATGTTAATATTGGAAACCTTGCCTTCAGATCTCCGCGCCGGCTGATTTTTTTCTAAGTTTGACAATTTAAAAGAACTTGAAAAGAAAAATTAATACCCTAGCACCATTAGGTAGGCTGGATTTTCTACAGCATGTAGTAAACAGCAAACGTTCAGCAGTACTTTATTTTATCAGTCTGCCATCTTTTTTTTTTTTAGATTCATTTTGCAATGATTAAATTCCTGCTCTACAGCTCCTATCCAGCAAAGTACTCAGCCATGAGTTTAACTAGCATTGCAAAGCAAAATGCCCTCCTGGGGTTAAGCATGAGACCGGAGTCTAGGTGTTTGATCCTGCAAGGTCCTTAAAACACATAACATTGACTGAAACAAATAGGAGTTGAGGGCACTGAGCTCTAGAGCTGATTTAAAAATAGTAAAATGTTTTGTACACATTTTTCACTGGGTTTTTGGGGGGAAGGGGGGTCAGGAAGGAATTTCATTGGCAGAGACCCTGGTTGTTTTTTTTCTCCTTCCACTACCGTGTGGGGCACGGGTCACTTGCTGGCTTAAACTAGAGTAAATGGTAGATTCTCTGTAACTTGAAGTCTTTAAACGATGATTTGAGGACTTCAGTAACTCAGCCAGAGGTTAAGGGTCTATTTCAGGAGTGGGTGGGGTTCTGTGGCCCTGCGATGTGCAGGAGGTCAGACTAGATGATCATGATGGTCCCTTCTGGCCTCAGTCTCTGAGTCTAACACTGGAATGAAATTTTTCAAAACCTGACAATTTTAGCTGGTCAAAAAAGAAACGCTCAGTATTTTTAACTTCCCCTTTCTCATATAGGGATTCCAAACTCTAGGGGAAGAATAAACATTTGCATATACTGTAGTACTTAAGGGAATATCAGACAGAGCACCATGGTAGACCATTTCCAGGCTCATGTTGTTAAATACATAGATCACCTTGTAGACTAAATCATAAAAGGATAGTTGTTCACTGGGGCAAATTCATCCCTGGTGTAGCTTCCACTGATTTCAATGGTGACACAACAAAGACAAATTTGTCCCATTTTCTTTAGTGAACATAATAAAGTCATTCACACTATTCATAAACTACCAGTCAATTCATTTCCTTTTAGGTAAGAGACCTCTGAGTTCTGTTAATCTGATGTACGTGCAGTATGAAAGTCACTGATTGTATTCAGCACACATATATTAGAAAAATCAAGCAGGCTGTTTATACCTAGGGCCTGATTCTAAACCCACGTGCACCATTTTTATACCAGTATCAGAGGGGTAGCCGTGTTAGTCTGAATCTGTAAAAAGCAACAGAGGGTCCTGTGGCACCTTTAAGACTCACAGAAGTATTGGGAGCATAAGCTTTTGTGGGTAAGACCCTCACTTCTTCAGAAAGCTTATGCTCCCAATACTTCTGTGAGTCTTAAAGGTGCCACAGGACCCTCTATTTTTATACCAGTGTCACTCCTGAGTTACTCCTACGTAAGCGAAATCAGACTCAGTCCCCTAATGTGCATTATAGTGTGTACTGTGCTGATACAGATCTGAAATGAAATTGTGGATGAGACTGGTCATCTGTTCCAGTTGTAAAGGTGCTGCTCAAACACTACAGCTGCCGTCAAAGGAATGGATTTCTCCCCCTCTTCACAGGGCTGAGTTCTAGAATAGCTGCTCTTGCACCAGGCAGGTCTTTAATCAACAACTTGCAGAGATCAGGAAGATGCTGAATAGCTGTATCTGGAGACCGAGGGCTGCAATTCGTCTGAGCCAGACAACTACCGGGTATTTCTTTCTTTAAAAGCTCCTTAAGAGTTAGGTCCCACTGCATGAAAATCAAATAAAAAACCCCCGGAATGTAAATGTTTATCATCGCTGTGGTGTTTGCATAGAACACATTCTTACCCAACCATGTAACCTCAGCAATTGGCCTCACTTAGGCCTAATGAAAAGTTAACTGATTCATTTTGTCCCTGTTGTTTTAAAGCAGCTGCATCTGATTCTGAAAGATAAAGGCACCTCTGGTTTGGGACAGATTGTCTGATGATGCAAATTCTTACATATGAGCCTGACCCCAAAACCTACTGAAGTCACTGGAGGTCTTTCCACTGATTTCAGTGGGCTTTGGATCAGGCCCTGTGTGAGTAAGCGTATTCATGTGAAGAATCCATGGTGCTCAGTAGTACTACTATAAAGATATTCCCATGCCTAAGTGTTTGCAAGATTGGGTTCCACTGTAGTCTCCTTCTAAACTACCGGTCTCTGCGTTTTCTCATTCAGGATCAGACGTGGCTGCCTTAGGCTTGGGCCCTTAGACGTGCAGTATAAAACATTTGGGCATTTACTATAAAAAGAATTGTATACATTGCATGGACATTAACGTTAATCTTTGGCTAACTGCTGTTTTGAAATGTTTGAGAATCCCCAAATTCCGCTGCATGGTCCTATTCTACACGAGAAAAGAAAACCCACCAAATGTCAAATTTTTTTCAGGAAGCCGGACAAATATTGAGAAATCAAAACCAAATGAAAAGGAACCTGAAGAGATGAATTTCACCATGAATATTTTGCAGAGTTCTTCCTGCAGCACAGACCAGCCTTGGGATGGTGAATACCATTTCCTGTTTGTCAGCATATGCCTTTCAACTAAATTCACTTAGGGTACGTCTACATGGCATTGTAACTCCGGGGCTGTGGGACCTGCGCTTGTGGACTTGATGTTTCCAAGCCTGTGCTTGAGCATCCACACTGCATCGTAAACCTGGGTTTACAATTGCTGGATCCAGGTCTCACAGTCATGCTAACGTGGCCACACTGCAATATACAGCTCTTCTGACTGGAGTCTGTGGCTTGAGCTGCATCCACACTGCAAAATGACAGGGTTTGGACTCAAGCCTCAGCAGGACTCAGGCTCTGACCCACCCCTCGAGCAGGGTCCACAGGCCTGATCCAGTGGGGGTCCTGACCTGAGTCAGACTGATTCTGTGTGTGGATGGAAGGGGGGTTGGGGTTCAAAGCTGAGACTGAGCATGGGCTTACAGTGTAGTGTAGACAGACCCCTATAGTGAATTTCAACCTGTGCAGAGGGCCAGTATAATCTGTTCATTCTCTTTGAAGCATCTGGCACTGGCCACTGTCAGAAGACAGGATACTAGGCTAGATGAACCATTGGTCTGACCCAGTATGGCCATTCTGATGGTCTCAGCACCATTAGGGCTTCAAGGACACCTAGGTGGACAATATGCCTGATGCCAGAGAGGGGTAATTTCACCCGTAAAAGACTGTCTTAGATCACCGTACATTGGGCAACTGTCATACATTTGGAGGGGATAGCTCAGTGGTTTGAGCATTGGCCTGCTAAACCCAGGGTTGAGAACTCAATCCTTGAGGGGGCTATTTAGGGATCTGGGGCAAATAGCTGTTAGGGATGGTACTTGGTCCTGCTGTGAAGGCAGGGGACTGGACTGGACTCAATGACCTTTCAAGGTCCCTTCCAGCTTTATGAGATAGGTATATTTGCATTTGATTTTCACACATCCATCCCTTTATTCAGAAGCTACTTACCCAAGTTAACCTAAGTGCTTCTGCTGTTGTTTCACGTAGCCAAGTACGTTATTGGAATTACTCCCTGTAAAACAAAACTCTGCCAAATTAGGGTTTATGGCATGTCCTTTCAGTAATGAACGCTCCAGAAAGATTTCTAGCTGTATATTTTAAATGGTCTGTGTCTTATTTTCCAGTTCTTTGGTGGGGCTGTTGTAACAATGGTAGGTTTAAATTACACCAGTGAAGTCCCCAAATTCTGCCTTTAATTACTCCCAACACATCAATTAGGTTGCATAGGACTAAGCGAGGGGAGATTGACCATTCCATTCTAGATCTGAGAGTTATCATGATCTAACTAAGGCCTGGTCTACACTGGGGGGAGGGGGGATCGATCTAAGATACACAACTTCAGCTACGAGAATAGCATAGCTGAAGTCGACGTATCTTAGATCAACTTACCTCCTGTCCTCACGGCGCGGGATCGACAGCTGCGGCTCCCCCGTCGACTCCGCTTCCGCCTCTCGCCCTGGTGGAATTCCGGAGTCGACGGGGAGCACGTTCGGGGATCAATTTATCACGTCTAGACGAGACATGATAAATCAATCCCCAATAGATTGATCGCTACCTGCCGATCCGGCGGGTAGTGTGGATGCACCCTAAGGTTTGGAAAACCAGCAAGGAAAAAAAAAAAAAGGTGCAAAGTAGTGGGTAGCTTTTCCTAGCTTTTCGCCTTTCAAGAACAGGATTCCTTTCCTGATTAAATCACAAGTTAAAATGAATTTGATTGGGTGTTTCCCATTCCAGACGTGACTTCCAGATCATAAACCCACCATACATTGCAACACTGTTGGCAGTCTCAGCTCTGGAGGACCTTGTGGTAGGGGCCTCACATGTCTGCCCTGAGATGCACTGGCAAAGGTGTGCTGAAAAGCTTCTGAGGAACGTCTCCCCACTATGCCATTTCATAAGCAGCAAATTCCTCGTAACCAATTGGACCAGTGTAAAGCCCAGCAATACCAAAGACCCACAGATGGTGTCTTACCAAAATATTCCTTGTAATATTTATGCCTTAGATTGCGTCCATCTGCAAAACAAGAAGATACATTATGATCAGGCTTGGCAGAATTGGATTTTTTAAAATAATTTCGACAGATGAGATCCATGTTTATTTTTAAGCATTTTTCTCTATTTGTATTGATTTTAAAATTTTTACAGTTGTGCAAAATTATGGTTTGTAAGCAATTTTGTGGGCTATTTTCATCAATTTAAATTTTCACAGTCGCTGGAAGCTGGGGTGTGTGTGGGGGGTCAGACAATAATTATTAATGACAGTAGGAGTTGAAAAAGATAAAGCTTGATAACCATTAACACAAAGTGTCAACATCGCATATCAAAATATATAAGGTAAATATCTTTAAAGCAAACTCTGATAAGTTCACAAGCAGCACTTTTTTACTTCGCCGATCTATAAATTTAGAATATGATTGATGGAAGTATTTTTCATCAGTTTTTGGGTGTATGGTGAAATGGACATTTACTGATAAAAATTGAATCTGTCCAAGCCTAGTTATGATAACGTATCCAACCAGGCTTCGCTCTTAACTGCTTCCTTTGGATTAAATCCTGGCCCCTCTGCATAGCCTGAAAACTCCACAGGGAACTAGGGGGACCAAGATTCCTACCCTCAACATTTGGGTAGGGAACAGAGCATGCATCTCGCCTTCCCATGGCTGCACCTGTGTTGTCTGGGTATCCGTAGGCTGCTATGCAGCTCCTACCAGTACATTTCGACCAGTGGATCCATGCAGTTACATCCTCCTCCTAAATACTCTGACCATTAAAAGTAGTCATGATCTAAGGAACCAGTCTTTCTTCACAGAAAGCATTTATTAAAGAAAACAGCTAGAATTTGAGACAATCTAACAGGCTTCTGCACAGTTCAGTTCCAGCTTCATCTCCTTTGTTTACCAGGGACCATACTGTGTCTGAAACTTTTACAGCTCAAAGAGACATCTAATGCACGAACACCATAAACACAGGTACGTATCATTACATTAGTGACTCGAGCAGTGCTTCTCAAAGTCGATCCACCACTTGTTCAGGGAAAGCCACTGGTGGTCCAGGCCGGTTTGTTTACCTGCCGCGTCCGCAGATTCGGCTGATCACGGCTCCCACTGGCCGCAGTTCCCCGCTCCAGGCCAATGGGGGCTGTGGGAAGCCGCGGCCAGTATGTCCCTCGGCCCGCACCGCTTCCCTCAGCCTCCATTGGCCTGGAGCAGCGAACCGCGGCCAGTGGGAGCCGAGATCGGCCAAACCTGCAGATGCGGCAGGTAAACAAGCCGGCCCGGCCCGCCAGGGGCTTTCCCTGAACAAGTGGCGGACCGGCTTTGAGAAGAACTGGACTAGAGGACATTAAAAAAAAAAAACCCAAAAGACACAAGAAAGGCAAAGGAAGTTGAAATTCTTAAGCCTTTAGTCTTTATTACCAGAAAAAAACAACAACAAAAGAGGGCTCTGGTTTGATACTTCTACTGGATTTTATTGTGGTTAAGTAGGAAAAGGGGCTGCTGATGTTTTTGGCCTGTGATGAGTTGCAACAGAGTATATAGTCTATTAATCTTTCACAGAAGCTGCACACTCTTGTACAGGTTGAAAACAGTCTCAGAAAACACATCGGCATGTGTGAGCTCCCTTATTGGCAAACAGTCCAGTGGAGGGAAAAAAAGAGATGATCTTTGTGACTCAGACAACAAACAGAAACTATGGTCAGATGACAGAAAACAATTTCCATCTTGATTTTTCTACTGTCGTTTAAGAACTTTACTGTTTGATATTTAAATAGAAGGAGCTGAGGTTTACTATCATCTGTAGAGGGGAAGCAATGCTTTCCTGTCCCAGCCAAAATGCAAACGCACAGACATTGATAAAATACATTTACAGGGCCTATTCCTCAGCTTGTCAATTGCCCTAGCTCTATTGATGTCAAGTAAATTAAAGAGTTCAGTGGAGCAGGACCAGCTCCAGGTTTTCTGCTGCCCCAAGCGACAAAAAAAAAAAAAAAAAATGCCGCGGCAGCACGATTGCGCTGCTCCATTCTTCGGCGGCAATTCGGCGGCAGCTCCTTCACTCCGAGAGGGACTGAGGGACCCGCCACCGAATTGCCGCCGAAGACCCAGAGGTGCCGCCCCTTGGTATTGGCCGCCCCAAGCACCTGCTTCTTTAGCTGGTGCCTGAAGCCAGCCCTGCAGTGGAGCTATGCTGAGAATTTGGCTTACAGTCCAGAATGTCATGTCCTGCAAACATGGAGAAAAGTGAATTGCTGCTAGGATTTATTTAGGGGCTGATCCTGAATGATGCTGAACACTCAACTCCCTTTGGCTTCCATGGGGATTGAGGTCAGTCAGCACCTTTCCAGAAACCCTGAAAGACCATGAACATGAGCAATTTGTATTGATTTTCAAAGGCAGCAGTTTAATTGTAATTTAAGGCGTTTCACATAGACAGCTTTTAACTGTTCAGTGGTTCCTCCAATTAAATGGTTTCCTGTCCTGCATCCTCATGGTGCCTTATCCTTGAGTATCATACTAGTATGATCAAAAGAACACACAGTAAAGACTAGTCACAAAAACATATGCTCCAGCGTCTGCCCCCCCAGTTACATCATGGCAACCTACTGTTCTCTCTGTGGGGTGGCTAATGTATAATTAGGCCCAGATGTTAGCCCCCCACGTTTATACAGGGTGTTCATCTCGCGCTGAACTCCCCCACTCCCTCACCCCCCTGAATGTAGCTCGCATATTTGGTCTTATGGCATTTTCTTTTAAGGCCAGAGCAACGACTTGGTTGCCAGCACCATGTGCATGTGAGACTTGGGTTCTAAAGCATCCACTCGACTGAGAGAGCAGGGAATGGAGAGGCTGCAAGGGGGGATGATGTTCACTCAATGCAGCAGGAACATTTCCTTTGTCATATGGAAGTGTGATGGAGCCATGGTGGAAAGATCAGATACATCGCTGAAGAAACCCGGGATTGAAAGAGGGAGGAGGTGAAAACCCAGGAACTCTACTTAGCTTGACCTGACATTTTGAGCTGTTATCTGCCTCAGGGCAGGTGACAGACCTCTCAGCATAGCCCCTAAGTTGGATAGAGCAAGCGAGGACGGATGTTTTTGAATGCACTGACCGGGATTTCCACGTAGCTTGATGCACTGACCCCTGTTGGGGATTCCTTCGGCTGTGTTGCCAGGATTGATGATGTGGCATTCATATCCTGTAGGGCAATGCAGAGGCTCATCCCCATCCTCAGTGGTGCTGCAGGCCTCCGCTGGAAAACAAGCCTGCGTGTCAGAAACCTAGATCTGAGTACGCTGGGCGAACCGGAGAAGGATAATCCTGCTGTGTGCTTTGGTAGCCCCTCCCAGACCAAGAGCTCAAAGTGTTTGACAAACAATCATACATGTCGTGGTCCAAGACATCCACGCATTGATTTTAGTTTACAGACTCAAGCCTGAGGCCAGTTTATTGACATACATACCAGTGCACTGGGGTGCAGTCCGAAGACTGACACCCCTCGCAGCAGCTCGCAGGCTGCTTTATTCCGTCAAACCGCAAGCACAGTGGAAAAATCATACGTCACGGAAAAATTAAAGTTGGGGCCTGCCCCCCTATTCCCGGTACCTTCCTTATTATTTTACGAGAACTGGGTGCCTATTAGGTAAGGGGTCACTTGGTTTTTTTCCGTTATGGGTGTTACTTGGCACCAATTTAGGGGTATTTTTCGTCAGGGTACATATTATTTTCCGGGGCTTTACGGTTATGGGCACAAGGGAGTTAACATAGGATGCTCAAAGAGGGTATATGATTGGCTGAGTTTGCAGATAGCTGGAACAACAGGAAGAGTTGCATTTAGTCAGTTTGCATTTAGCTAAAGTTACCTATTGCTTCACACAAGCGGTTATTATATTTCATAAACATGCGGTTATTAGGTTGCTGAGGCCTTTACCACTGTTACTTCCTCCCCCCTCCCTCCTCTGGTCATGACCCTTGACCGAGTTTGGAGGGAACTGTACAGCTTAGTCCTGTACCGAGCCTCTCTCAGAGGGTCTGAATTTGGGCCTTCGGTGTTACTCAGGTTATTAAAAGGAAGGCCCCCCCAGTTCTATTTCCCCACATACGGAATATTTAACACGTATAGAGAGCTTGACACAACATGCTGTCTGCTTTACTCCAGTCAAAGAGAGGGGAGAATGACTGCTTCCGCTAACTGGCGAGTCCCTGATGTGGGGGAGTGCCCCGCAGCTGGGGAACCAAGCTAGCTAGCTGCCTTTCCGTTCTTCCTGCGGCCCAGTCTACAGGGTGTGTGCTGGAGCTGGGGACTGGTGGAAAAGAGGGGTTGCTGGCCATGCTCTGAACAGTGGGTGTCCTCTCCAGGACTGTTACCAGCTGGCACAGTTTAGAGCAGCCATCAAGCTGTTTTAAGCCGCACCCGGGATTGGGTCAAGAACCAGGGAACAGTTACCAACTCCCTGGTAGTTCTCCCCTTCTTCTGTGCCCAGAGGTCGCTGGGCACAGCAAGGCAAAATGGTTCCAAAATATTCAAGATACTCTACATCTATTAACTAATGAATTGATTCTCACACATGACTCCTGTGGAGTAACCCAGTATTATCCCCATCTGTAAAATGTGGAAACTGAAGCACAGAGAGGTTAAGTGACATGGCCAAGGTTATGCAGCAAGTGTGTGTCAGAGCTAGGAACAGAACCTGGGACTTCTAACTCCTGTTTCTGTACTTTAACCACAAGACCACCCCACACTTTCTTGCTTTCATTTGTTGGAATTTTAATTTCAGGAGAATCTCCTATAATGCCCATGCCTTGATTGAGGGTACTCACTTCTGGAGCACTTCTTGCTAACTGCTCTATTCCGCAGTGATCAAATAAAAATAAGAGTCAACAATAAAGACGGGGGGCGGAGAGTATGTTTTACTGACACTTGTACAACCCTAGTGAAGTCAGTGGAGTTGAAGGCAGACTTTTCTCATTAGGAATTGCCAGTCTGGATCAGAGATGGCATCCATATAGCCTGTCTCTGAAAGTGACCAGCCACAGATATTTCAGAGGAAGGTGGAAGGACCCCCACAGTAGACAGATGTGGGATAATCTGCCCCATTTCTTAGGTCTCATCCTGGTCTCTAATAAGCCTTGAAGCAAGACTGTCCGAGTACTTTAGAACCATTGATTAATTAAACAAACCTGCGAGGCAGATCATGTTATGCTCACTTTATACATTTAGAAATTGAGACAATGAGGTGAAAGGCCTGATTTTCAGACTTCAAGCCTGCGCTTACTTTAGGAACCTACATTCTGCATGCTCAGCTGTGCATGCATGCGAAACACCACGGAACTGCATGAACAACATCTGGAATCTGAAAATCAGGTCCCAAGAGACTGGCTTAAGGCCACCAAGGGTGTCCGTGTCAGGGTTGGGAATGACAATTCTCAGGTTCCTACTTTCCGGGCCTTTGATCAGATCCCATCTCCCTCAACTGAGGCGGGATTGCATGGCTCAGAGAATTGGTAATGGGATGTGATTTCATCTTTATTTAAGAGGTGACATGACCATGATCTGTAAGTACCTACACAGGGAAAATATTTCTGATAATAGAGGGGTCTTTAATTTAGAAGACCAAGCCTAACAAAATCGAGTGGCTGGAAGCTGATACTATACAAATGATATAAAGATAATAGCATCTAGCTCTTACATAGAGCTTTTCATCAGTAGATCTCAAAGCACTTTACAAAGGAGGTCAGTATCATTATCCCCATTTTACAGATGGGGAAAACGAGGCACAGATCAGGGGCATGACTTGCTCAAGGGCTTGATGCAGGAATTTACTGAGTGAAATCCTCTGGCCTGTGTTATAGAGGGGATCAGGCTAGAAGGTTACAATAGTCCCTCCTGGCCTTGAAATCTATTAATCTAAAACTCGTTGTTTGAATAAAGTGCATCTCAAGCATCAGTTGGAAAACAGTGCAATGTACTGTGTTAGTCCAATATATATATATTAAACAGTGTTGGAGAAATGAATTATATATAGAGTAGAAAAATATAAAGGAATTTGTGCTTTTCTGTGTGTCCCTGCTGATGCAACATTTCAGAGCTTAATTATAACAGCTTCAGGGTTATGTAAACCATGAAACCTAGTTTGTGTGTCTTGCTTTGTAAAGCCTTATCTATGTAAATAGCAGGGTGAAACAGATCGTCATGAGGGAATTGTTAACTTCAGGTGCCCCGCAAGAGAAGCTAACAAGCAAAAACCCAAGGTCACAAAAACAAACCAGTAAGATAAAACTAGATGGAGCCAGTAAAATTAACAGCAGCGAATATAAAGGAGATCAGTATAGAAGTAGACAAAAAAATGTTTTAACAGGGTAAGCAGAAATGTATTAGTTTAGGTTAGTTATGATTTATGCATAAAAATGTTTAGTCGGGTTTAGAATGGGTACACAGATGAGGTAACTGAGTCTGAGTAAAGTCATGGAACAGGGTATAAAAGACAGTGGTAGACAACAAGAGAGTGAAGAAGACACAGCGGAAGAACATAGCAGAGGCCAGAGATTTGCAAAAGAAGTCACCTTGCCCCTTCTTCTTTGCGTATACACAATGTTCCTCAGGTAGCACATGACCAGGATTCATCACTGGTTGGATCATTAGCTTCCAAGGCCCAGGCTGGGTACTGTTGGGTAGTGTGCCAGGAGAGGTAACCTGATCAATTACTTTCCTGGGCTTATCTGTTTTTGCATGTATATGCAGCATAGTTGTAGCTGTGTCAGTCCCAGGATGTTAGAGACACAAGGGGAATCACGTAATATCTTTTATTGGACCTACTTCTGTAGGTGAGAGAGGCAAAATAAGATAAGAGCTCTGTGTAGCTTGAAAGCGTGTCTCTCTCACTAACAGAAGTTGAGCCAATAAAAGATATTACCTCACCCATGTCATTCATAGATGGCAACAGCATTGTCTTAAAATGTACAAAATAAAGGCTACATGAAACTGTGTAAGCCTGAATGGGAGTGGATCGCGTTTGTCACCAAATACATCACACAAACTAATCTTGCCATTGAGTCATGTAAATCAGTTCTATGTAGTTGGGAAGGAAATGGCTCTCCCTTATTCACCCGTCCATCTAACCCAAACACCCACGCATACAGAATGACATGCAATATTGTATTGTCAGGTTATACTATCATGTCACACCCGACTCTGAGGGCAAAATCTTCTTCTACAAGTTGCATTGAGTATATTCTTTGCTTATCCTGTTCACGTCACTTTCCCTGACATTAATCACATTTTCATACACTAATGAGCACTGGTTATGCATCTGCATGGCAGATAGAAGAGGAGAATTTTGCCCCTACTAAGGAGGCTTTCAGCAGAGCTGTATATTAAAAACAAATCTTTTGCTTTAGATTTGAAATTCTGTTCACTTCACAGGCCCTGGAGTCACCTTTCCACATGGGGTAAAATCACAAATCGGTTATTATTTGGCCTTTTGCACTGTACATCCGTATCTCATTTAATGGACAATGAGTTTACAGGATGTGTTCTTTCCACGGTAACACTGAGTCTGCAAAGTTGATTAAGTGGTGTTTCAGAGGAGCTTGAGGCTCTGAACTGAAACCACAGTACTTACTATTCTCCCTCGAAAAAGGGCTGATTTATTGGCATTGAACTGCTACTGACTTGCATATTATTTTCCAAATCAGTGTCCTTCGTCCTGCAGAATTCAACAACCCACAATGCCCAGGTGATTAAAATGCCGAGTTGCTCTCACGGTACCTTGTAAAACTTCCTCTGGTCCGTCTAACAACCAACCGTTTCCTCCAAGCCAACGTGGTTTTGGCTGCACCAACCAGTCTAAAACTATTAAAAAATCCACATTGTTAAGGATGAGCAGTCACGGGGCACACAATTATTTTCATGCCACTGATTTTCTCCAGTCCCTGATGATAAGGCAAGCGGAGTTCTTCAGGGAGGGTTTTGCTGTGTGTGTTTCAGTGACGTATTTACATTCACAGTCATTCAAAATGTCCCAGCCGCAGCCTGATTGCAGCAGTCATATCAAGGACCCCTGCAACGAGGCGGCACAAAGGATCTAAGCCTGCAAAATGCTGAGCAACCTTTGAGACCCTGATCCAAAATCCATTGAAGTTAACGGAAGGACTCTCATTGACTTCCGTTGGCTTTGGATCGAGCCATGACTCAGCACCTTGCAAGATCTGGCCCAAAGTGGATAGGGCGTCATTGAGTGCTGCTAAAAGTCAGAGCAAATACCCCCCCGAGCACGCTCAGAAGCTTCTTTCTTGCTCCCTGTGTAACCCAAGAGAAGTCATAGTTCAATGAGAATGATGTCCGTGCCAAGTTTCAAGCCATTTTTACTGTATCCTTGGCTATGTCTAAACTTATGTCGGAGTGTAGAGTACAGGCATTATATTTGCCACTACCCACTGCATGGCAGACAGGCTGTGTCCATACTTGTCACCGCAGTGTGTAGCTCAACATGGCAACGAATGTCTCTGGCAGCTGGGAGGCAATGGGAACGGTTCTGGCAGGGAGGAGGCAGTGGGGAGCTGACGGAGCCTTTCACCACTGCCAGAGCCTTTCACTGCAGAGGGGAAAGGCTCCGGCAGCAAGACACTATACTGCTAAAAATAGCAACGTAGGCATGGTAGGTACTGCTTGGGTAAGTAGACAGCCATGTAGGGTACGTACCCCGGGGGTTCAGGCATGCAGGGCACTTACTCTACTCTACTTACCTAAGCCGTGCCTCACCATCTACGCTGCTGTTTATACCTGTACTAACTGGGCATGCAGCATCTGTACACGCTGCAGTAAGTGTAGACCACCCGTCTCTTTAAAAATATGGTGTTAGAATTATTTCACAGTTGGAAAAGAAGATCTCTTTGAACTCTCCCTTAACTTGGAAACAGAAGAAAGGATTTTGCTCAAACTTTTCAAATAAATTCATCTACAGGCAGAGACTAAATACATTGCAACATTAAGAGTATCCACTAGAAGAAAAAGAAAAATGACTGTCCTGAAGCTAGCTCTCAACAATAATCAAAATCTCTGACTTTGGCAAGTAGCTGGTTAAAGCAGTTTGGTCTTTCCTATAAAAAGGTGACCAGCAGAACTGGTCGAAAAATGCAGAAAACCTTTTCCAAACACTTTTTGTCATCATTTTGAATTTTGGAAAAGTTCCAAACTGCTTGAAGACCAGCAAAAAAAATGTTCTCAGGTTTTTTTTCAAAGTTTTCACTTAAATTTTGAAAATTCGAAAATTGTCCACTCGCTCTCATTACCCGCCATGTGGCCATGAACTTGGGCTAATGTATAATACAGTGAAAATAACTGATCTCGGGATTTCTGCCATTCAAGTTGGTGGAAATCTTGCAAGATCAACAGATCGTGTGTAACTTCCTCTCTCGTGAGCCAAAAATCACACCAGGGCAGCTTTCAGCTATTCACCGCCACGGAACCAAAGCTTAGCTCTTCATTCAGGCTCAAACCCCAAGTCCTATTTTAGACCTAATATAGATGGGGATATACCCCCGGTTTACAGCCTACCATTGTTACTGCAGCTGTTTCTATTTGTATCTGGGCAACATTGTGGACATTTCTTTCTGAAGCAGTTTGATTTCACAGCCCACCATACCTGGAGGTGGCTGTACTGATTCTAAGCAGGCATAGATGCACCCATTGTAACAACAACGCTTGTGTCTTTCACATTCGGAATCTGAACGGCAGCTGGGCACCTCACATGCTCGCTCTGGTAAAGTCTGCGGGGGTGGGGGGCAGCGGTCATTCTTCTGGTAGTGGGCGCTGTGAGAATGAAGAGGGTACTCATAATCCTTGCAAAACAATAAAAAAAGAGAAAACACAGATTTGGCATAAGGGAGAACATTTGGTCAACACCAAACATATTGCAAACTGAAATAGCTGGAGTGAGCATTAAGAAGCGACTGACTTCAAGTATTCATCGAGGAAGTGGCCCCACCACCCCGTGCCTCAGTTTCCCCACCTGTAAAGTGAAGATTCTAATCTGTCGCTATTTTAGCAAAGTGTTTGGAGATCAGTTGATGAAATGTGTTACCCAAGTACTACTATTTATTACATTGTTTTAATGATGTGGAAGCGTTCAGGAGTCTAATTTTTAAATCCCTAAAATGTCCATTACACTTGTCTGAGAGAGTAAGAGAGAAAGGCAGTAGGCACTTCAGTAACTGGTGCCTTAAAAATATTCTAGCGAGAAAGAGAGATCAGTTGAAATGAAGATGATGATATAGAGGTCTTATTGTTCCTGTGTTTCATAATCATTCTGTGTTTGTTGTGATTAATTCCAGCAGCCTTTTACTAATTTAAAACCTTCCTGTAAAGTGAGATTAGTAACTGAAGGCCTTGAAAAGAAGCTTAATCTTTCTTTCATGCATTTGGTGCCTAATCTGTTCCCTTTCTGGACAATATCTTATGCCTCACCTGTAGTATCAGAGTTCTGAATGTTCTGCTTTTCCCCTCCTCTGACCTTTTAAATTAGTTTACCTCAGGGGGGCTATAGGAGTTTTCAGGCATGCTCACCATGGGATTAGATATTTTTGGTTGGAAGACTATGTTATCAAACACATGATCTGGCTAGGTGACAGCACCGTTGGAGGAAGACTGGGATGTTCTGCAGGTCTGAAAATCTGTCTGCCTGTGGATTAAGCAGCCTAAATATAGTCTCTTATTTTTGAAAATCCTGGGCAAGATTCATGATTTGGGATGCCATAGTTTAGGCCTGTCCAACATAAGGCACCTTTAAGGGGCCTTTTTTTTTCCAGAGTGCAGGTGCTCAGTGTTGTTTGAAAATCAGGCCTCTTAATCACCAGTTATTTTTGAAAGTTATGCCTACGCTTGGCCTTAAGTTTTTGTTTTTTAATTTCCAGACTTGTATAACACTCAGGACTTGGGATTCCCTGTGTATGAAATGTCCAGCTTTGTACCAGAAGCTGCAGAGGAGGACATATGCCCATTTAATACTGTGCCAAGTCAAACTGTATTTGGCTATGGGGAAAATACGCCCTATTCTTAATCACACACAAACGATGAGGAAAACTCTCAAGTAGAAATAGCAGAGCGTGGCACTTTCCCTGACAAGCATAAGCAGCAGCTTACAAAGTCACATGCTTCACACAGATGGCATTTGGACGAGGAGTCAACTCCCTGCGTTCCACAGAAATTGACAAGCCACTCAAGGTCGATTCCTACTCACCATGGGCCAAACCCCTCGTCCCTGCGCTCAGACGTGCTGTGTGAGGTGGGGGAGTTCTGTGGGAAAGGGGGAGGAACCAATTTCCCCACCTCAGGCGCTCTGCAGACACTACTGCTGCCTCAGTTTCCACCTGCCCTGGTGGGCAGGGCTGTGTAGGTGGATCAGCCCTATCCACCGGTCACGCTTCTACTCCTGTGCTTCCCTGCTCGTGGCGGTGCCTAAGGACTTGTGCGCTCAGCTCTGTGAGATACTGATGATGCAAAGCCTCTCTGCGCAAGCTGCTCAGATCAGGAGAACCGCTCTGTCAGCCTCACCCCCTGGAAAGAGAATTCAGTGGCCCAGGTCATGGTCTGTAGCTGAGAAGCACACAGCACAACAAAGGAAGGGTGTGTGTATGCGGGTGTGCATGCACACAAAGTTGGCTCTAAGTCACCTATGTAACCTTCCAACCATCAGCTGTCTGTGGGCCAGTCCCATGGTGTCAATTAGAGGGCCAAATGCTGGCAGCTGCTATCATTTGCACTAGCTGCCAACTTCCCTAAGGAGCTAATATGGGGAGCCCGCCCCCCAGGCATGCCCTTTTCCCTTGGTCACACCCCTTTTCCCAAGGGGAAAAGAATATGATTGGGTCCACCCTCTTCTCAGCGGTTGGGAAGCTATGCAGAGGGCTGGGAAGAGGGTAGCCAAGGATCAGATATACTGGGTCTACATCACAACAGGTGGCTCTGACACATCACAGCAAGCATTCCCTGGATAGCTACATCAGCCTTAGGGCTGCTTTCTGTTGGTGGGACAATGCAAAGTATCTCAATGCAGGGGAAAATCACACCCATTGTCTAAATAATACATCACTCCTCGGAGGAATGATTTTTGACTTCCGAATTTTTATGTTCTTCAGACACAAACATTTCTTGTCTCTTTTGCTATCTAACTATTACCATGTGCTACCAGCAAAGTGTCTATTCATGCTCTGGAGTATGAAAAAAATAACTTCTATTGGATTTGCAAAAGAATATGGTGTCAGTGTGTCTAAGCACGAGAGAGACAGAGAACCTGGGGAATGTAAGTGAAACTAAGCTAAACTGAACAGAGCAAACTTCAGAAACAGAGAGTAGAAAAGTTTGACTATAATCCAATAGTGGGATCAAACTAGACTCACATAGCCAGATTCAGCGCTCATGAACACAGGTGCAATGCCAAATAAGCTCCACCAAAGCCAAAGGCGTTACTCTGGATTTACACCCTCTAACTGAGATCAGCATTTGGCCCCAAAATGATAAAGCTGCAAATGGAGACAAGAAAAGAACTTGCTATCAGAGTGTTTGGTTTAAGAATCTACCTACACGCTCGTAATGATATCCAGCACCCTAGCCTTTGCAAATCAGTCACAAAGGGCCAGATTCTCTACTGCAGGGGTAGGCAACCTATGGCATGCGTGACAAAGGCGGCACACAAGCTGATTTTCAGTGGCACTCACACTGCCCAGATCCTGCCCACCGGTCCAGGGGGCTCTGCATTTTAATTTAATTTTAAATGAAGCTTCTTAAACATTTTAAAAACCTAATTTACTTTACATACAATAATAGTTTAGTTATATATTAAAGACTTATAGAAAGAGACCTTCTAAAAACGTTAACGTGTATTACTGGCACGCAAAACCTTAAATTAGAGTGAATAAATGAAGACTCGGCACACCGCTTCTGAAAGGTTGCTGACCCCTGCTCTGCTGTATTGCACCACTCTAGTCAGGCTGTTCTCAAGAGGGCACCATCAGGTTACAGAGGAATTTGGATTGACACTCAGAGATTCTCCCCATGTCTGGGCACTGTTAAATCATCCCTGCCAGAGGTACCCTATCCCTGGGACTCAACAACGCTTCTGGAAAGCAAATGTTTGTCTTTAGGGTATCGCCCATTGAACTAGGTGTTGTCAAAACAAACTTCCTGGGAGAGGATCCCCTGCAAGACCTTGAACTCCCAAGCTGGATACTCCCCTGTAGTGTCAACACACCCCGTATGTTTATCAGGTACAATGTATAAGCAAAAAGAACAGGAGTACTTGTGGCACCTTAGAGACTAACAAATTTATTAGAGCATAAGCTTTCGTAGGCTACAGCCCACTTCTTCGGATGCATATAAAGTGGAACATATATTGAGGAGATATATACACACACATACAGACAGCATGAACAGGTGGGAGTTGTCTTACCAACTCTGAGAGGCCAATTAAGTAAGAGGAAAAAAAAACTTTTGAAGTGATAATCAAGATAGCCCAGTACAGACAGGTAGATAAGAAGTGTGAGAGTACTTACAAGGGGAGATAGATTCAATGTTTGTAATGGCTCAGGCTCTCAGAGTTGGTAAGATAACTCCCACCTGTTCATGCTCTCTGTATGTGTGTATATATATCTCCTCAATATATGTTCCACTCTATATGCATCCGATGAAGTGGGCTGTAGTCCATGAAAGCTTATGCTCTAATAAATTTGTTTGTCTCTAAGTACTCCTGTTCTTTTTGCGGATACAGACTAACACGGCTGCTACTCTGAAATGTATAAGCATTTCCCATGATTTGCATCTAAGATAAGTCTGCTTGCCAAGAGTTTCCTTGGGCCTGGTAATGGTTATGTGTGGGAAACTGCTTTTGTTTAAATAAGAACACAAACAAATTTTCCAATCACTCATTTTTCCCTTTTCCAAATAAATGCACCCCACGGACATAGGTTGGGGGGGGGGAATCATGGCAGCCCTTCATTCAAATATTGTCATTACATCCATGTACAAGGAAACATTAAAGGCTTCACTGCAATGCAGTGTCGATTCCAACAGATGGCCTCAGTTTGCAACTGTTGAGAGCCAGTGCACAAATAACTCGATTTATTAACTTTGGGACTGGCTGCTGCTACAATGGCCTTGTTGTTAGGCATGACTGGATTGGAATCAGTTATTTGAAAATGGAATTAGGAATCACTAATAGTTCATTTAATAGAAAACTGATGCAATTCAGTTCAACGTGATAAGGGGAAATGATGTATATTTTTTGTAATGCTGACATGATAGATTTTACCTCCACTTTCTTTGTAATGGATCATGCATAACATATAGAGACAACGATATGATATTTCTTTATTTCAGCCAATCTCCTACATTTGTGCAATGACAAGAACCACCCTTAATAATAGGGAACATTCCCAGATGTCTGAAATGCCCTCTGATTGAGATGCATCCAGTATATTACCTAGGAACTGTAGTGTAACCCCCCCCCCCCCCCCCGCCATGTTCTAAATAAACAAACAATTGCAGCTTGTAGATCATGGGGTGTGGTAGGGAAAATCCAGATGACAATTGGTTTTTAATTTGTTGAGAAGTGAAGGGGAAAAATCCTAATTCACCAGTATTTCCACAAATGAAAGCCCCAAGTTATATTCACACTGTCAGGTTCTAATACGCCTAATCATGTTGACAAGCACCTTATTCCACTAGCAATCCATGCATTTAACAGGCACTACTCATGGAGTAAGGTGCTCCTCAAAGTGAGGAAAGGCATCAGAATCTCTTCCTATGAATTGATGGGTCACATTATTCATCATGAGAGCTCTTTGATTTTTTTTTTTAAGTTCAATATTTTGATTTCAAAATGCAAAACAACAGCAACAACAAAAAGAAATTTTTTTGATGACGATATCCCCAATTTCCCACCCTTTCCTGCATTTTTAACCAGCAACAGAGTTGGTCAGAACACTAACTTCCAATTTTGAAGTTTTGAATTTCAAAAAAAAAAAAAAAAAATCAAATTTGAAATTTTGGGAAATTAGATTTTTTTTAAATCACAACATATTTTTTTATTTTTGTGGAACCAGGTCTATTCATAATTCATAATCCAGACCAAACACTGGATATCAGTGAAAATGTTCAGGAATCCCCAAAGTTCCATAGACTTTAGCAGGGATGATTATTCATCAAAGCATTCATTTTGGAAGTTCATTATTTGTTATTCTCCTATTTAAAATGTTATTGCCACTCAACCCATAGTCTGAAATGTATTTTCCAAAAATATTTACCAAATACAGATGGGTAACTGATAGTTAAAAGAAAATGAATATGATTGATTCACAGATGATTCACTAATTGAAAGGGCAAAATTCATAATGAACAGTTGACCATAATGAATGTGGCTTCCCTTTTAGAACAATAAAAGTTCTAAGGCCAAGAATTCCCAGAGTGGCCTTTTCCCTACTAAGTTTCTCCTTACTTTCTCAGTGTTCCTAGTGTTCTGATATCCCAGCACTTAAAAATTCACTGCTGTACAGCATGTTTGTAAAATATAACTAATCAACATGCTGCCACTGCTTTGGGTATCATAAGATTTTTTGGAAAAAGGGGGGAAAGTAATTCCCGCATTTACAAAGTGTTGTATTAATGCTGTCTTGGAATAATGATTTCCACGAGTGCCTATTTAATAGCTTGCCTAGGATTTACATTTTGGCTGTCAGCATGACTTGAATTTTTAAACATTATGGATTCTGGCAGTCTTAACATTTCTGCACTTGAAGATATTTTTCAATCCTGGAGGCGAGTTGCTGTTTGTCTCAGGAGGCTCATGAACTCATTTTAATGGCGATATCTGCATTAAAGACTTCCAAACAAAACTAGTTAACAGTGGAAAGTTAACAGTTCAGCTGAGGAACCTGGAACGCCAAGTCCAGAGTGACTAGGAAAAAAAAAAAAAAGGAATGAAGCCTCATTATCCTAAATCACTCACTGTATTCCCAGACTTTCAATAACATCTGAGGGATCTGACCCGCTTCATAAAAATTCCATCCACCTGTATATTTTTCTTGCTGCAAATGAGAACCAGTTTGCCTCTAAGCACAATGCACTGACACTTGAACTCCAAGGAAATCTAAATAGATTTCTGCTGCACATAAGGATATTACAATGCAGAATGGATCCGGCGAGGACACATTTCTAGTTGGGGTTCCTGTTGAGACACAATTAGGGCCAGATTCTCATTTGGTGTAAATATGCACAGCACCATTTAAGTCAATAATGCTACACCAATGTACACCAGATGAGGGTCAGATCCTTTACGTTCAAGGCTGGCTTCCTTTCATTGTTCTAGATGCTTGCCCTAGTGAGACAATGCTTAGAGCCCAATCTTGGCCCACTACAAATCAATAGGAGTGTTGCCATTGATTTCAGTGTGTGCCGTGTGATTGGTGAGATTTGTTCAGTTAATGGCCACCAGTCATCTTTCCTCTGAAACAATAAAGAATAAACATCTTGTGCATGATGTGCATATTCATGGAAACGAGGGATAGGAATACCTGATAGATCATCATCTCCATTTCACTGCTACTGCTAGATCTTTGGAAACTTCTCCCACTCTCGATAGGGATTCCCACTGGGTTACATCTTTGGCCCTCTGCTGTCTCACTATGCCCTATCCCTCGGGACTCCATCTGATTGCACTTCTAGGTTAATACCGCACAAATCTGTTGTTCCAACCCCAACCTCTTCCCTTTGGGCCACTCTTGTATCACTGATTGCGTCTCTGACATCCTTCCATCAACTGAAATCTAACGTGGCTAAAACTGAATGTCCCAAATATTCCCACTCCTTCCTTTTGCTGTCAGAAGCAAAGGATCCGAAACATGATCCTGCATTCATTCTAAATACAGTTCTCGGTATAAGCAGGAGGCAACAAATACATTAGCTTGGGGCAGGTCAAACAACGGACTAAGAACAATGTTCCCTCTTCCCCAAAAAGACAACCCTGTCCGATGAGATGCGAGGGTCTAGGTGGAGAAAGAAAAAGGCTGATCACAGGAGCATTCCCCACTTTGCATGACTGGTGTGCAGTCAGCCAGGCATGGACAATGCAGCACATTGGTGCAGAACCAGACACCAGACAGAGAGAGACTCTGCAAAGGGAAAAGTCAGACACTGGAACTCTCCTTCTTCAAGCGTGCAAGGGAAGGGAGAGAGAAATGCAGCTTCCACCCCCTCCTAGAGAAAGTGATACTCCTGAGCTTGCCAGATCAGTAGCACCTGGATTAGCTGCTGCCAGAAAAACAGTCCTTTGAAAAGCCACGGGTTCCAGGAGAAGGGCGTATTTAAGGGAAAGGATTCTGTGCCTTTATAGAACAAGCTGTCTGAACATCAAAACATAGGATCCTATCTGTCTGGGTCTTTTGCTTCATAGTTTTTGTGGAAAGCAGAAGACTGCAGATTTTGACTTCACAGTGGTTTTGCAACATGGCAAACTTATTATTGTTAATAATAATGGTATTTTTTCCCAGTGCACCACACTTCACAAAACACCTGTCGCGTGTGCAGAGCAAGTCTGCTACTGAACATGTCATTGTCAGCCTCATGGGCCATAGCCCCTGGCATTTTGTCTTTGTGGCCCTTAGTTGTGCCTGCTAATGTGAGTGCCCAACCTCTCGTTGTGCACAACCCATTCGCTGGGCTCCTCTGGAGTAGCTGGGTGCCTGCACCAACAGTGCACACGTAAAACAAGTTTAGCATCTACTTTGTGGGCCAATCAAACTTGAGCATGCAGAAACAGATGCCAGCTTAACAATGGCTGAAATTTTGACCCAATGTATTCAGGAGGCAAAAGGTATTGGCCAATGTTGGCTTTTAAAAGGACAAGGTCAACGTGAATTTTTTTTTAATTTGCTACTTTAAAAAAAGCAACCCTTTTTCTGAGATCCCCTTTAAACAGCATGCCTTGAATTTTTAACTAGGAATTTTCTTTTTACTAAAATTGTATACCTTTTTCCTCCTTTTTGTTGACGTTTAGAACAGTGTTGCCAACTCTCATGATTTTGTCATACGTCTCATGATAATTATTGTTTTCCTTAAAGCCCCAGCTCCTGGAGTCAAGTGGATATGTGATGATTTCAGCCTTCATGCTTAAAGAAAAAGTAAGTTTCTTGCCCTCGTGACTGTGGAGAAAGCTTCAAAATGTGACCCCAGTGCACTAAACCCCGAACCTAAAGACTCAAAAAGTAGAAGGCAAATAAAAAGAACCCCCAATCTATTGTTTTTTTACACAATCTCATGATTTTAAAGCCAATCTCGTGATTTTTGGTGAGCCTGACTCATGATTTTTGAACGTTTGGCAATACTGAGAAAAGTCTTTTGGCCCCAGAATATTTTGAACTCCAGAAACTTGCTCAGGCCCAACCCCTCCCCTTCTGTTCTGTGCACACAGAACAGTTGTAGCTTTGCTGCTACTGATCCTGATGGACAACCTTTCAGAGTTGGAACACTGTGATCATAGTGTCTAGTACCACTTTGGAGACTAACTGCCTGGCTAGTTTTCTCTTTGCAACATACTAATTAGGCAAAAAGGGTTTTCAAGTACATTGCAACTGGATTACTGGGTAGGAAACATTTGAATCTTGCTAGAAAAGCGTGTTGTGCTTTTGCAGGAAGTTTCCTGCATTTTAGTGGTTTGTTCTCAGCTGTAATGGCCTGAAGATAAGAGTGAGGCTGGTCCCAGATGACGGCATGTCAGCCAGAAACCCACGCCAGCAAGCAGTGCTAATGAACGCCTGTCAAAAGTCTGGGGAGGCAGAATGGAGGAGGTACTTCCAGAGAATAGTCAAGAACAAATCATGTTTGCAGTGTTGTAGCCATGTTGGTCCCAGGATATTAGAGAGACAAGGAGAGAGAGACAAGTTTTCAAGTTTACGCAGAACTCTTCCTCAGGTCTGGGAAGTGTACTCAGAGTGTCACAGCTAAATGCAAGGTGGAGCAGATTGTTTAGCATGCGTTGTTAACATATATTTCAAGGGATCATTCAAGGTGAAGTGGCCCATTAACACCTCTCTAGTCATAGGGGGAAAAGGAAAGTCTGTCTCTCTCGCCAACAGAAGTTGGTCCAATAAAAGATTTAAAATTTTTATTAAAGTTATTACATCACCCACTTTATCTCTCAAGAACAAATCAAGCCAAACCAATCTAATTTCCTTCGTTGACAGGGTTACTCTCCTAGTGGATAGGGGGCAAAGCTGTTAGTAAGGCTTTGACACAGATCCACATGCCATTCTCATAAGCAAACGAGGGAATTGTGGTCTAGAGGAAATTTCTATAAGGTGAGTGCAAAAACTGGTTGAAAGACTGTACTCAAAGAGTAGTTATTAACTGTTCACTGTCAAACTGAGGGGGAGGGGGAGGCATATCTAGTGGAGTCCTGCAGGGGTCTGTCCTGGGTCTGGTACTAGTCAATATTGTCATTAGTAACTGGGATAATGGTGTGGAGAGTATGCTTATAACATTTGCAGATGACACCAAGCTGGGAGGGTTTGCCAGCACTTTGGAGGACAGAATTAGAATTTAAAATGACCTTGAAGAATTGGAGAATTGGTCTGAAATCAATAAGCTGAAATGCACTAAAGACAAGTGCAAAGTACTACACTCGGGAAGGAACCATCACATGCACAGCTACCAAATGGGGAATAACTGGCTAAGTGGTAGTACTGTAGAAAAGGATTTGGGGACTATAGTGAATCACAAATTGGATGAGAGTCAACAGTGTGATGCAATTGCGAAAAAGGCTAGTATCCTGGGGTATATTAACAGGAGCGCTGTCTGCACGGGTGAAAGTAAGGTGGTACGGGCCGGTACGATGTACCGGTAAAAAGTAGCCATCAGTATCGGCCCATACCGCTGACTTTCAAGTGCTGCCGTGGCAGCGCTTGAATGTCGTTGCCCCTTTTGTGCCCCCCCAGCCGCCAATGGAGGGGGGGGGAAAGAAATAGCTGCCCCTGGGATGCGATTTAAAAGGGCCCAGGGCTCCGGCCGCCGCTGCCACTGGAGCCCCGGGTGGCGCGGGCCAGGCAGCGCAGATGGGCTGGCTGGGGGACACTGACCCCAGCCCCGTCCCTTCCGCCCGAGGCCCCACCCCTTCTGGGGGGGCCAGAGCTGGCCCCGTACCAATAAGAGCTCAATTTTACTTTCACCTCTGTCTGTATGTAGCCCACCGGAGGTAATTGCCCCACTTTATTTGGCACTGGTGAGACCTCAGCGGGAGTACTGTGTCCCGTTCTGGGCAGCACACTAAGAAAGATGCGTACAAATTGCAGAGAGTCCAGAGGAGAGCAACAAAAATGCTAAAAGGTTTAGAAAACCTGACCTATGAGGAAATATGAGGAAAGGTTAAAAAAACTGGGCATGTTTAGTCTTGAGAAAAAAAGACAGAGGGGGGACCTGCTAACTGCCTCCGAATATGTTAAGGGCTGTTATAAAGAGGATGGTGATCAATTGTTCTCCATGTCCACTGAAGGTAGAACAAGAAGAAATGGGATTAATCAGCAGCAATGGAGATTTAGGTTAAATATTGGGGAAAACTTTCTAACTCTAAGGATAGATAGGCACTGGAACAGGCTTCCAGGGAGTTTTCCATCACTGGAAGTTTTTAAGACCAGGTTAGACAAACACCTGTTGTCAGGGATGGTTCTAGGTATATTTGGTCCTGCCTCAGCACAGGTGGCTGCACTAGAAGACCTCTCCAGATCCCTTCCAGCCCTGAATTTCGATGATTCTGTACGAGGAGGCAGACCTGAGAATGAATTCTCCCTTGAACTACTTGCTCCATGACAGGAACGACCTCTTTACATGTATATACATAGTACCTTTTATGTATGGATCTCAAGACACGTTACAAAATTGTTCATTAGCTAAATGTCACAAAACCCTTGTACATATTATCCTCACTTTACGGTGGATGCATAAAACGAGTCACAGAAAGATGAAGTGACTTACCCTAGATCACTCACACACCAAGCCAGTGGTTGAGTTGGGCTTAGAACCCAGGAATTCTGACTCCCAGTTCCCCTGCTCTAAGCAGTGCACCATGCTACTTTCCTTTTGGTATTTCATGCTAGCACTTCTATGCACATTTATATGGGTTTTGCACTTGCAACCACATTCTCCTGTTAAGTTTCCCTTCTCCAGCCTCTCCCAGTGCAGAGCACCTCCTTGGGCTGTGGCTTTGGCATTACAAATTTATTTTTCAATGTTATAGTGTGCCCTTATCTGTATGTCTCATGTTGCAGCAAATAGGTGGTAAAAATTTAACACAGCCTAGCAAGCTTAAACAAGCCCTCTTACAAACAGAAAAAACGTAGGATCCAAATACTGATCATTCTCAAAGGACACACTGGACTTAGAGAACTCACACCATTACATACGCCTGCCTCCCGCTAGTTCACATGCAATGCCCCCCCCCCCCCCCCCCAGCTAGGTACTCACATCATACTTCTCTGCCAGTTTCAGATGGAGAGCACGTTTCCAGAGATTCTTTGCAAAGCCCGATTCTGGGAGTAAGATTGAGACACATAAGGCTGCAGCAAAGATCTTTTTGCAGAAATGCAGCTTGGGCACCAGGCGATTGCTGCTGGAGTCCATGCTCCTGATGAGAAATAAAAAAATACGGATCCCAGCTTTCAAGGAGCCAGACGAATCAGAGGGAGGGAGAAAGCTGACTGCTGAAGCAACTCGGCTCTTTACTGGGCAGCTTCTGGGAGGCAAAAAAACAAACAAACAAAAAAAGTTTGGGAGCCCAGAATCAGGAGCCAGGAGTTGCTGTTGAACTTTCTTGTTCAAAGATAGATCAGGTTCTCCCATCTCGTGTTCCCACGAGGCACATATTCCCCTTGAATGATCACTGGACAGATTATTTTTAGACCTTTGTTCACAACATCTGGCTCTCTCAGGGCGCTCCATTCAAAGCCAAAGCATGGGATCAAATGGCAGCTGCTACAGGGGGAAAGAAAGGTCTTGGAGGAGTGCCCCGAGCAGTTTCTAGCTGCAAACTTTCCAAGAAAACAAGTACTCTCATTGTGTACCCTCCCCCACCCCCCCCCAAGTAGATGCCCTGATTTGTGGGGTTGTACCCTATTTCTACAAGGTGATTTATTCTCTGAGGGAGGCTTCGTTTCCAGAAGGAAATTATTTAAAAACACGATAAACAAACGGATGTGGTCATTAAAACAAGTTGACTTTAGCTTTCATTTGAAGGTTGATTTAAATTAGGGGAAGAGGGGGCCACTGGGGGAAGAGGAGCCTGCAAGTGCTGGGAACGAGTTGGAAATGCTGTGCCCGGGGAAAGGAGTTGATTTAAGGAATATGGCAGGGGTCGGCAACGTTTGGCACCCGGCTCGCCAGGGTAAGCACCCTAGCGGGCCGGGCCAGTTTATTTACCTGCTGACGCGGCAGGTTCGGTCGATCGCAGCCCCCACTGGCCGTGGTTCGCCGTCCCAGGCCAATGGGGGCGGCAGGAAACCACGGCCAGCACATCCCTCGCCCGCGCTGCTTCCCGCCGCCCCCATTGGCCAATGACAGCGAGTGGGGGCCGTGATCGGCCGAACCTGCCGCGTCAGCAGATAAATAAATTGGCCCGGCTCGCTAGGGTGCTTACGCTGGCGAGCCGCGTGCCAAACGTTGCCGACCCCTGGAATATGGTATGAATGGCTGGCTTACAGTGCCATACAATGGGTGGAATTGAGCAGGACCTGGATTTGAGACTGTTATCTTGGATAACAAGATGGGCCCTATTTTCAAACTTGATTGCAGAAATCACTATTTAGGCACCTACATTCCTGTTTTAGCCACTTAAATCCAACCCTAGGTGCCTCTAGAGAAGCAGGTAGCTGCTGATACCTGAATTTAGGCCCCAATCCTGAGGCAGCCACATCTGAAGACTGGATTCACAAATGCCAGTAGAAATCTATGTTTTATGCTCTCTGTGGTTGGGTGCAACACAATAATTATGGAACGTTAAAATGATTTCAAAATGATTTCAGTCCATGCACTTAGGGGCCAGTCCTGCTCCCCACACTCCCAACAAGCATAGAACAAGGGCAATTCCATTGCCCCAGATGTGGGGACAGGATTTGAGGGAGCTGCCAGGGCTTCGTGGAACCCTGCACTTTGTGCAGCACAGATCTGCAGGGGGTACCTGTGTCCAGGCGGTATTTGGAGGTGAGGCCTGGGCAGAGAATCCCATACTGTATAACTCCTCCCCCACCTTGGAGTGAGTGAGTTAGCATTACAGAGTCTAATCAGGCCATTAGGCTACGGCCTTGGTGGAACAGTTCTATTGCCATAGCTTGGCTTTGATGGGAGGACTCACTCTTCCCTCTTCAGATCTTCCCAGAACCCAGCTGAGATTCTAGGCCTGGGCCCTGCCTGGCTCTGCCCCTTAGGGACAAATTCTGAACTCAGTCTTAACCCAGGCAAAATCTCCAGTGAATTCAGTGGAGCAGGAGTTACAAAGGGCACTGATGGGGCCAGTGTGTACTCCCCATGATAAGCCTGCCTGATCTGTGCTGCTCCTGCACCACCGTGACCTGATTAGCAGGACACTTGTTTTGCCTGGTCTGTGACCATGGTTGGAAAATGAAAGTGAAACCATGGAGTTTTCAGCCAGAGGGGGGACGGACCTCCTGTGGTCCCTCTCCTCAGGAGACTGACCGTAACCACCTGCCTACAGAGGCCAGCGTGAATGGGTAAGAGGCCCAGGGGAGGAGACGTTATTGCTTTAGCACCGGTCTATCTCCAGAGATGGAAAGCATAATGCTGGTAGTGGACACTGTGAGCCGGCCTCCCTGGTTGTAGATAGTGACAGTGGGACCCCATGGAGCAGCCCCCCTCCCAGCAGCTCGGGAGACATGCTCCTTCTCTGTCCAAGTGTCTTGAAAAGTATTTTGAAATGAATCCCCAGTATCTTGCTGCTCCTAGAAACAGGCCCGTTCCTATTGTGTCATTTCCAGGCCTACCTTATCTTATGCTGGGCACAGGCCCGCCAACAGCAATTCCTGGCTCTGGGGACAGGGCCGTCCCTAGGGGGAGTGCGGGGCCCGGGGAAGAAATGACAAATCCTTCACTTCTGGGTCCAACTGCACTGGCCCGCAAAGCATGCGGCCCGGAGCGGTTGAACACGCCTAGGAGCATGCGGCCCTCCCGGGTTCTTTTAAATTGCCCGGGCCCCTGGGCAATTAGCCCCCTGTCGGCAGTTCTGGCTGGGCCTGCTGTTGGCCTATGATCATGAGAATGCAAAGCTGCCTTAACCCCTGTTCTCCCGCCTCCCGAGTTGTGATGTATGCGTCTTAGCCACAGCCGAGGATCTAGGCCCATCTTTTCCTGGTTCATGGAAGGCTCTGTCTTACTGCTCTGTTGAGTCTTTAGGGCTACGCAGGTATGGATGTACAGTGTTGTTGTAGCTGGGTTGGTTCCAGGATATTAGAGAGACAAGGTGGGTGAGGTCATGTCTTTTATTGGACCAACTTCTGCTGGTGAGAGACACAAGCTTGTGTAGCTCGGAAGCTTGTCTCTTTCACCAACAGAAGTTAGTCCAATAAAAGATATTGTCTCATGCCCCTTGTCTCTCCAATGTGCTGTTAGACCATTCTAGAGAGCTCTTCCTTCACTTTGGGAAGCAGAGGCATTGCCACCATCTTCTAGGTTGTGCTGAGCACCTAAGGATTAGCCAGACTGGTTCTCCTTGAAGGAGGCTATTTGCCCCAAAAGCCTTCACTGCTTCCTCTGTGTTTAATAAGGCCTATCTTGTGGCTGTGGTTCAGTCTAGCAGGTTACTTTCAGTTACCCCACTGATGGCAAAGGCATCAGGCCCATACTCCATGTCTTTATAGTCAGTGAGGGCCTTGAACTGACCTATTTCCTTCCCTGGGAAATGGAGTCCCATCCTCGGTGGTTTCAATACCAAAGTTAGAGCCCATCATCTTATGTCTCTTTACAAATCACCTTCACTCTGCCCCTGAATCAATCCTACATTTTGACTGTAATTAATCACCAGCATAAACCTGGAGTAGTGCCGTGATGGCTCAGATATTTTAGTACCTCCAAAGACAAATTCATCCCTCAGATACATCAAATCAATCATCTGCTTGTGGCTGGATTTAGATTCTGTTGTTGCTTGGAAAGCTTGAATAGCAAGATCTGTCTTCAGCTGACATGATTGTATGCCTCAAACTGTTTTCATTCTTTTTAGAATGCGGTTCCTCCTTTTGTTGCTGTTTATAATAAAGAACACTTTGATAAAGCTTTGATCATACACAATTACTAACATCTGAGTATTCTGCCTATTGTGCGTTGGGTGATAAATGACAGGACCGAATGCTTTAAAGAAACAAGTGATTTTTATTAAAGTTTTCCCACTTCATCTACATGCTTGTGTAGATATTTCTCTTCATCTCTGAAACCAAATCTGCATTAAATGACAGTTATTCACTATAAATCTCCCAGAGTTCATTTTTTTTGTTGAATACACGCACATGCCGGATTTGGAGCTACTAATTCTAGAGATTAATGGTCAGGGTATCAATCATTTGCTGGCCCTTTTCTTGACAGATATGCAGCTTTGACACATACCCACTAGAAATAAGGGCACTTGTGCTACAGTTTATAGATTGCACACTGGGGAAGTAAGAATTCCCTTGCATTACTAAATATCTAGGAGGTGGTTAAGGGCTCAATTTAAAGCCCTCATTTCACTAGCCAACACATGAGTTCTAAGAAATCTTAGCATTTATCTACTTGGTAGTTTTCATCCTAAATTTCCAAAGCACTTTACAAAGCTGTGGGAGCATTATTAACTCCACTTCACAGATGGGAAAACTGAGTCAAAGAGAGGGTTTCTTTGGCTTTTATTTAAAGCGACTTGCTGAATGTCACAGGATAAATTAGTAGCAGAAGTGGGCATGGAGCTCAGATTCCTGACTCCTCCCCCCATGTCTTAGCCACTTAACCAAATTGTTAAACGCTGGCGTAGTGCCAGCGTTTTTATACGTGAGCACAGTTCCACCTATTTTAGGCCTTGGCTACACTTGCAAGTTAGAGCGCATTAATCAGCCCCGGGCATCCTAACTCCTGAGGTGTCCACACTGGCAAGGCACTTAGAGCGCCTGGACTCTGCAGCTGGAGCGCTCCTGGTAATCCACCTCCACGAGAAGCATAAAGCTTGCTGCTTCCTGGCTGAAATGCCTGCGTGTCAGCGTGGATGACGTGTTGCATTACTGTGCTGTGATTGGCCCCCAGAAACGTCCCATAATCCCTTGAAGTCAAATGGCCACTCTTCTCATTGTTTTGAACTGGGCTGCAGGTATGCGGATATCCCCTCTCAAAGCTCCGTTTCTGACAGCCGGCATGCTTATCTGCTCCGGGACACAAAGCAACCATCACTGTGGAATGCTCCTGCTGCAGAGGCAGGCATTTGTGCGTGTGTGTGAGAGAGAGAGGTGGGGGTGGGGGCTGATGTCGGGGTTTCCCCCTTCCCTCTGCCGCTGTCTGAACTTACAAGACAGCATGTTGACACACTCTGCCCCCCAAAACACAGTCTCTTCCCCCCACATACACACAACACGCACCCTATCACACTCCACCCCCCTGATTTGAAAAGCATGCTGCAGCCACTTGCACACTGGGATAGTTACCACAATGCACTGCTCTCTGTGGCGTTGCAAGAGCTGCTAATGTAGCCACGCCCCTGCGCTTGCAGCTGACAGTGTGAACACATGGCAGCGCTTTCCCTGCTGCGGTCTCCGAGGGCTGGTTTAACTCCCGGCGCTCTACATCTGCAAGTGTAGCCATAGCCCTTAATCAGTTATACTCTCTATCAGCTGCGAATTCCTCACACCAGTCCCAGCTCACTTCTCATATGGCATGGCTTCCGTTCTTTGCAATAAATTAATGGAGATATCCTATCTCCTAGAACTGGAAGGGACCTTGAAAGGTCATCAAGTCCAGCCCCCTGCTTTCACTAGCAGAACCAAGTACTGATTTTGCCCCAGATCCCTAAGTGGCCCCCTCAAGGATTGAACTCACAACCCTGAGTTTAGCAGGCCAATGCTCAAACCACTGAGCTATCCCTCCCCCCCAAGTTCTAGAAGAGCCAGAAAATCAACCAAGGGCTCAGAGGACGCAGCCCCTTCATGCTAATCTATTTTAGAATCCCAGAAGTCAGGGATGGAAGGGAACCACTCGGGCAGATTCACCCTGGCTGGGGCAGGGAGGGACAAATTGTCCTCTGAGAGGTTTCACTCAGGGATAGTGATTCCACTTTCTTCCTGCCTTGGAAACTGCTGCTTTAATTCTGCTGAAGACTCAATATGAAACCACTAGCTAGTGCAGTTTTGTTCCCCGTTGCTATGTTTTGTCAAGTTCACTTTTACGCTTGGATTTAAACAACCCATTCAAAAAAAAAAAAGGAGCTTTGACTTGCTGAAGAACCTCTAGTTTAACGAAGTAGTTCACAGCGGGTTTATGGCTCCCACAATCCGTCTAAAAGATTTTGGCAGCCTGTGATGTAATTATCGGAATCAGGCACAAATCCTAAGCAAAGAGAGACCCTGGCAATAATTAGAAGTTTAAAAGGAATCTCCTCTAACCTTCTTTATGATTTGTTGAAATCTTTAGTTTAACTGTCTTTACTTCTCAGCAGAGTTCTGAACTGTATGACTTTAACTGCTAGGTATTTAAGAAAGTATTAAAACAGAGATTGCAACATAGGGATTATGTTAACCACTTGTTCTGTTCAATTAGGGCTTATCTGCACACAAAAGTTGCTACCTCTGTAGCTCCATGAGCATAGTTAAGCAGTTTTTGTGCTCAGCTTGTGGCTGGCCTCTACAAGGGATGGGAAACAAGGGCGGAGAGAAAGCTGGCCCTAGTCACTCCTGGAGATCCCACCCTTTCATACTCTGGGGGTTCATGCATTAATGCAACTTCACCGATATATTTTAAGTGTTACCATCCCCCTAGTGGGGGTGCAGTTCAGAGGCACCAATTCAGATATTTCCTGGGACGGGGATGGAGGGGGGCAAAATCTGGTTCCTGCCAGTTTCCCTGTGCCAGATCACATCATTATTCACAGAAATTTGGCCCAGACATCCATCTGTCTGTACAGAGGAGAGGCTGGATCAAATTTCAGTGGCATTGCGACTACACAGCTGGAGAGATACTCTGTCCCATTTCGTTAGCATCCATAGTAATTGAGTATGGAATCACGGCTATGACCTCTGCTGGCTCGGCAACCTATGGAATTTTGAGAAACTGCAAAAACCTTTGGGGGAGGGGAGCAAGGGGTTACTCCCCCAGGAAGCCCCCAGTTGGTGCTATTCATGCAGTTATACCAATATAAAGATGCTTATATCAGTATAGTCATTCCCATATGGGAAAGGGAGTCAGCTATCTCGGTATAAGCCACCTTTATACCAGTATAATTGTGTGTACATAAATATTTACACCAGTATAACCCCAAAGTGAAAAATCACCCCCTAAACAGAAAGCTATACCATAAAAAATAGGTGTAGACCATGTCTTAGACATATTTGATAAAGCCAGAGACTGTCTTGGGCTCATTTGTATAAGATCTTTCCCATAATAAAATATTTTATTCCATATTCTTCATATTTTGTCATGGGACAAAGCCTGGGGATATGCGATTCCACAATGAGTCCGGTTTCCCCCACTCACAGTGTGTATAAAAATGGTGGGACAGCTGTGGGGCTTGGTCCTTCTGTCTGCATGGCACAAAACTCCTATTGACTTCAAAACTGTCAGACAAGGCAGTTTCATCACCCTAGCTGAGTATCCCTAAACATGGAGAGTCACATTCCTACATGCTTCAGAGTAGCAGCCGTGTTAGTCTGTATCCGCAAAAAGAACAGGATTTGTTAGTCTCTAAGGTGCCACAAGTACTCCTGTTCTTTATTCCTACATGCGTGGCTCAGTGTAATTCTACAATCAACAAATGTATAAAACAAAGTAATGGGCCAGATCCCCCAGTGGTGGAAATTGGTGTAGTTCCATTGTAGTCATGATGATACACAGGAGGTGAGGCTTTGCCCCCATGATGGGACATGACCTGTAGAATCCATCCAATGATGCAAGCTTGTATATGGTCCTAAGACCTGCAAGACATGACTAGGAGCTCCTGCTGCATTATTCATTATAGAGAAGCACAGGGTGGTGGATCAGGTTAGCAGCATCCGGATGGGAAGACAACTTCGTAGGACTTGGCGAACAAAATCACACTTGGAGTCAGACTCTCACTGTTGAACCAGAATAAATTAAACAACAATAAAAAAATGTTCTCAGTGAGGCTCCAAATAGAACTCAGAGAGTATTTTGTGCAGCCATGGAAAAAATGCCGTTGTTCAGCCAAAAACAGACTAGGTTGGCTAGGCAGTGCCAAGCTTTCCCCCTTTCCCAGAAGAAAGGTCTGGCTCTTAGGGAAAGGTTAAGTCAGGCTTTGTGTTTCCTCAGAATACATGGCTCTCATACCACTCTGGAGGAAAGGGTAATTCACTCTGGCCAGACTCAGTCACAGTTCCTTCATGCCAGGGCTCTCGCAAATTCCCTACACTGAGAGCTTGCAGCCCTTCTGTTTTCTCTGCCAGCTGCTGGATGAAGTCTATATGATGAGGTAAGGGGCAGTAGTGAGACTGGGGGTCAAGTTAGATTGTTATGCTACATTGCTGATGACCAGGGAGGTGGTCAAGTTGTCTGTAAAAAAAATAGGCCATTTAATTTGTTGGATAACTTGCTCATTAGGGATCTAGTGCCTTTAGTTAGTCATATATTGCCTAATCCAAGTTCCCTTTACAGCTTTTTATATCAGGAATACAGGTGTAAGGGCACTTACTGAACTATGGGTGGAGAGGATTCTTCAACTCACAGAAACACATATGGATTTCATTAAAAGCTATTCATGTCACATGATAAAGTATGCAGCTGGTGGGGTGTTGTTACAGGAAAACATAACCAAGAAGTTAGCCACACAGACAAAAGACTAGCTGAATATTATAGAAAAAGTCACAACCACATGAAACTCCCTCTTGCTTGTTCACTTTGAGATATCTTCCGATGACAGGAGAACTGCCTTCAATCTTATCATCCAGCCGTAGGTTCTGTTCTGTTAGAGCAAGGAGATAGGCACACAGAGAAGAATGGATGAGAGGAAATTGAGCTAAAATTTACCATTATTATTTCTTCTTCTTCTTTTCTTTCTTCTTCTTGGCAGATGAAGCCTTATGATCAGAGCATGCAAATCTGTGCTCCTGATCATGCTTTCCTTTCTCACCTAGCAATGCCCCTGAAGTTCAGTTGAAGTCAATGGGAAATGTGGACCCTGCTCTTGGGAGGCAAGATTGGTCGCCTGAGCTTGTAGAATAAAAAAGCCACTATATCATATCCATCACTCCACTTAAATATTATTAGCGTTATGATTTATTTCTATTATGGCAACTTCTAGGTGGTCAAACATCCAGCAACAGGTGAGTGAATCTGACAAATGGGGGAATGAGAGCACAATAAAAAAATTATACTCAATTTGGCCCCTGGTGGAAAACTGCCCACCAAGAACAGAGTTAAGGCCATTGCTCATTTCACAGAGTCCAGATGACACCTTTCTCCTCTGAGGTGGTGGTTTTAGGCTCAGTACCATTGGAAAATACTGAATCTTGCTTTTTAATATAGATTCCTTCTATGAGTGGGAAAAGCTGGCTGCTGGGTTCTGGGCCAGATGTTTGTTACTAATGGGTGCAGGGAATTTATAGCATGGAATAAAAGATGAAAGGGAATGTAAAATGCAGGCAGGTGATTCTGTTTAAGCATCTGGCCTCAAGCATCACAAAGCCTTGCAAAGGTCAAATATAAGTGGCCCCAGACGTTTGGAAAGCTCTGTAAATGGGATATAAAGTGTTTGTTCTTCTTAACTAGTTTTATGGTGCATAAGATATACATTAGGCAAATGAATTTGATTAGGGAAACACGGTGTCCTGCTAACAAAATTAGGAGGAAGCATCAACATTTGTATTCCAAACATTTTACCACTTACAAGGGGGAAGTTTACAGAGACAAGGTGGGTGAGGTAATATCTTCTATTGGACCAACTTCTGTTGGAGAGAGAGAGAAGCTTCCGAGCCACATTTACTCAGTCTGGAGAAGAATTTTGCTTTTTTCGTACAATGAGTAGCTTTTATTATTTCAATTGGCCCGTGGAAGAACTTGTGGGAAACCAAAATAGATCCTGTGGGCAGGACTGTCCCCTGCAGAACTGTGGGTTTCCCTCCCCTTGAGTCCATTTCCTCTGTGGCTGTCTCCCCCACCTCTCCAGCCCTCCCTGGAGGCTTCTCTGAGCATTGAAAATCTGCAAAGGAGGAGGAGGTGAAGACTAGATAGGCTGGTGGAGCCAGTCTGACACATCGTGCCCTCCTCCAGCCCTGTGGAGGCTGCTATAATCTTGGGACTGCACGATCTTTACCCTAGAGCCCTCACCATATTGTGGGTAGTCAGAATTCCACAGGGACGGGGGGGGGGGGGGGGGATAGAACACAGAGCCCCCTGCTCCGGAAGCCCAGAGCCCTGGATCTCAGGGCGGCTGAGTCACGAACAAGACGGAGTTGGGCAGTTTTCTGCATGGACCTTTTAAAGGGCATCACCCCGAGAGCTTGAATGGTGCCTACGTGTAATTCAGGAGACAAATGATTCCTTGCTATGAGAGTGCTCTATGGCTGTATAGATGTTAAATAGTTATCAAATAAGGGGCTGGGAGCGGAGCTGTGGCTCCCATAGGGGATAGGGGGGAAGACAGGGTTAAGGGGGCCAAGGCTAGGGCCGAGGCTGGAGGTGGGTCTGGGGCCAGGAGCAGGGCCAGAGATGGGGCCTGGGAGTGGGGGCACAGCCGGGCCATGGCTGGGACCGGAGCAGGGCTGGATGGCATTCTGTCCCCTGAAGGGACTGGCCCGGGCCCTGCCGTGCCCCCCCCCCCCCGAATGTTCCTCCATGCCCCTCTAGGGGGGCATGCCCCACAGTTTGGGGATCTCTGCTATAGAGTTTGTTGTTGTTCACCGCACTCGGCTTCCTTTGTGCAGCTCTTTACATCAGCTCTCAACAGTGACCACCTCAAAACAGTGTCCGCTTCTTTCGTTTTTTGTTGTGCCTGATGAGAGGCACTGGGTCACTTTGGCAGTGGCTGTGAGCAACGTGCGGGTCCCCTCTTGCAATGCAAATGCATGAGGATTCCTCCAGGAATACATCCAGCCAAATTTGGCAACCTTAAGGGGGCCAGGAAACCAGAAACTGTCACATCACATGTATTTCCTTTATCCAGCTGTTCCTTTCAGTCCTTGGGTTCTCTGCTATGTCCCAGTTTTGTTGGAATCTGCTAATGATGCAAAACTTCTGGATCTGATTCTGATCTCATTCTCCACTGACTTCAGTGGACTTACTCCAGTTTTATGCTAATGTAACTGAGATCAGAATCTGGCCCCCTTCTTTGCAATCTCACTATGCCAGGGGTCGGCAACGTTTGGCACACGACTCGCCAGGGTAAGCACCCTGGCGGGCCGGGCCAGTTTATTTACCTGTTGACGCAGCAGGTTCGGCTGATCGCAGCCCCCACTTGCCGCGGTTCGCTGTCCCGGGCCAATGGGGGCGGTGGGAAGCCGCGGCCAGCACATCCCTCGCCCGCGCCGCTTCTCGCCGCCCCCATTGGCCCAGGACGGCGAACCGTGGCCAATCGGGGCCGCGATCGTCCGAACCTGCCGCGTCAGCAGATAAATAAACTGGCCCAGCCCGCTAGGGTGCTTACCCTGGCGAGCCACGTGCCAAACGTTGCCGACCCCTGCACTATGCAGTTATTCTATTTGGCACATGCAGCAATCAACAGGTGCCTTCGCATAAAAAGAAACCTGGCAACAATACAGCAATGGTGGAAAAGCTTCCTGAAGAAATACTATGGCTTCCAAAAATTATGCAGCTAATCCATTTTAACCCATATTGCTGAGCACTGGAGGAATAGCTTTCCCAAACAGGTGGTGAATGGGCAGAAGGCCGTCTAGCTGCAGAGACTTGAATGTAGGCAGCTAGCAGACCTTTTATGAACATCAAATGAGGTGGGCAAATGCAAGGTCCCCCAACCAGTGCCCTTTTTGAATCTGTGCACCTATAATTAAGAGGATGAGTCATTGCTAATCTGGATGTTGGCTGATATAACTCCCTCAGCTGTTCAAGTCACTTTTTTCAGCCCTCTTAGTCATAGCTGAGTTTTGTGCAGGTTTTGGAAGAAGCATAAATATCAGGGCCTCAATCCCATCCGTATCTGAATGTGAGGTCTCTGTGTAACTGGCTAGAACAGAAAGGTTTAGTACTCCAGCGGCATTTCTTATGAAAGTTCTGCAGGCTTGGAAGTGGATGCATACCAAAGAAGTGGGCTGTAGTCCACGAAAGCTTATGCTCTAATAAATTTGTTAGTCTCTAAGGTGCCACAAGTACTCCTGTTCTTTTTGCGGATACAGACTAACATGGCTGCTACTCTGAAACCTGTCAAGCTGTGTAACTTGGCTAGAGACAAGGAAGTGTGATCTTCCCAGTTAATGGCTCAGGCATTGTCTTTGAGCCCCCAGGTATCTTAACTGGAGCCATTGTCTTGTGTTCCCGCTTGTTTTTTCAACAACCTGCTCTTAAACTAAAGCAACATATTCATACAGTAAACATTCACTGTCCAGGTCACATACAGTATTCATAAATCAGTACAGATCACCTCCACCCGGTCCTATCAAGGGAAAGTGAATTTGAACCCAACTTCCAAATTCATAGCAGGAAGTCACACAAAATTAGCGTGAGGACTGCTTACTCCTACATGCTGCTCTGCACAGATGGACCCTGGCATCCATGCAAAGCCGTTTGCAGAATCTGACTACATTGCTACAACATCTGTTTGTATCCACTTCTTCCAAAGCTTCTTGTCAACCAGCGTTCCAGTTCTCAGTCTGCGAGTCATCACCGATGCCAGGTTCGTTTCAAATTGGGTGCACCATTATATCACACTTTGCAAATTACTCTTTTGCTAAGGGCCCGATCCTGCTAACATTTAAGAATGTGAGTAATTGTTTTCAGAACCAGGCCCTTTATTCTGAGAGCTTGTTAGTGAAATGTGTGTTCCCTGTGGGCTGATGAGACAAATGCAGATTCAGGAATGCATATACTAAAGCATTAGGCACAGTCTACCCACTGAAGCGGTGACTCATTAAACAGAGCTGTCACTTCAAGAGATGGAGAGGCACATGGAGAAATTGTGCTCAACTAGATGGCTACCCAAAAGTAGGGTGGTTTATTATTTATCTCACTTCTACCCAGTAATGTGCTATCAGTAATGTAACAGGAGGCTACCTTAAAAAATGTCCATCTCACGATGTGTCTAGAGTTGGAGTAGAGGTGTGATTCCCAGCTTGCATAGACACCCATGCTAGCTCTCATCCTGCTAGGTTGCTAAAAATAGTAGTATAGCCGGGGCGGCAGCGAGCAGTGGCATGGGCTAGCGGTGCAGAGTACAGACCTGCCCGAACCCTGCGGGTACCTACTTGGCACAGCGAGTTCATGCTGCCACTTGCCACGGCCTGTGCTATCCCAGCTTCACTACTATTTTTAGTGCACTAGCTCAATGAGAGCTAGTGCGAGCATGTCTGTGCAAGCTGGGAATCACTCCCCTAGCTCCAAGTGTGGCTATAGCCTCAGAGGGTGATACGTGGCACATTCCCAGGATAAAATTCTTCTCTTCCCTGCCAAATACATCTCTACCCTGATATAACGCGACCCGATATAACATGAATTTGGATATAACACGGTAAAACAGCGCTCCGGGGGGGTGGGGCTGCACACTCCGGCAGATCAGAGCAAGTTCGACATAACGCGGTTTCACCTATAACACAGTAAGATTTTTTGGCTCCCGAGGACAGCGTTATGTCGGGGTAGAGGTGCACTAATAAGTTCCCTCAGTCCCATAGCTCCATCCAAAAGCCATCAATTCCCCCCTACGCCATATTTTTAACCAGTGCATTTCATTCAATGTAGACACTGGGAATGGATTGGTCGGTTTCACTTTTCAGCGGGGGGGGGGGGGGGGGGAGGGAGGGGGGTCTAGTAGGTTTCACTGTCTCATCCTCATGCACTAGTCCAGTGCTGTTTGGGCTCATAGTTTCAGATGAGAAAGTCTATATGTAAAAGGATAGATAGATAGATTTTCATTGAACCATAAGCAGTGAATTTTTGATTCAGAGTTTTGTAAACTAGCTCTTTACAAACCTGATGTTCTGAGTCTATGGGGGAAAAAACCCATAAAAGGGGGAAAAAGGCTCATAAAACACTACATGGGTGTTTGCCAGGCTGAGTTACTGGCAGAACCACTGGGAAGTGGAAAGGGCAGGAGGCACTGCCTAAAACCAAACTGGGCATGAGGTTCCACATGGATTCTTGGCCCCATCCTTGCATAGCTTGGGACATGTGCAATGTCTGCACCTCTGCTTGCTGTTCTGGCCTCACAGCTGCCAGGCAGCATGGCCAGCTCACTACCCCTCCCTCCATCAAGGGTCTCATCCATCTCCCATCAATGACAATTGGCATCTTTCCATTGAACTCAATGGGAATTGGATTGGCCCAACATGCTGCCATTGATTTCATACCTGCAAGCAGGCTCCTACTTTGAAAGAGGGTAAAAGCCAAATATCAGGACATAGGGCCAAATCCTGGAATCTTCACTGACTCCTGACACAGGCAGAATTCCTTTTTAAGTCTAGGGAGTAAACACTGAGCAGCAACTGATTGAGGCCCTAAATGCTGCAAGAAGCAACATTCACTTTAAGTGGTAGTTTGTTGTGTAAAATACAAGCCGTTAATTTTTGCATTTCTATCATCTTGGGCCATGAAACTCAATGAAGGCCAATTTCAAGGGACACCCAGAGACTTTAAACTGCCCCTCCTGCCTGAAAACGTTTTACTGCCTATTGTTGCAAGTATTATTTATTTATATTGCCCTAGGGCCCTGGAAGCCTAGTCAGGATCCCATTGTGCTGAGTGCCGTTCAAACACAGAGCACAAAAGATAGTCCCTGCCTCAAAAAGCAAGTGTCACCCAAGATCACTGGAACTGATCAGGAGCAGGGCCGGCTCCAGGCACCAGCACTGCAAGCAGGTGCTTGGGGCAGCCAACGGAAAGGGGCGGCACGTCCGGCTCTTCGGCAGCGGATCCCTCAGTCCCTCTCGGAGGGAAGGACCTGACGCCGAAGAATGAAGCTGCGGTGGTAAAGCTGCCGCCGATCGCGGCTTCTTTTTTTTCCCGCCGCTTGGGGCGGCAAAAATGCTGGAGCCGGCCCTGATCAGGAGTGAAATCCTGGCCCTATTGAAACCAATAGGAGTGTTCCCATTGACTTCAACAGGGCGAGGATCTCACTATAGAGCTCCCTATCTTTTCAATTTACTTTGTGCTCAGGACAGCACATTGGGCCGGATTCTCATTGATGCTCCTTTACATGGCTCTGGTAACATAAAGGTGCCTTAAGGAGTCAGTGTAGTGTCCTTAGAATAACTGAGAATCAGGCCCCTTGTGTCTAGTAGTCAGTTGCCCCTGCTGTCCATGTGAGTCTTTCACAAAATAAACAGGAAAAACATTTTTCTTTAAAAGGGAAACATGATTGTAAAACGAGAACATTTGGCAATGGGAACTCAAGGTCCTGAAATGACTTTTCATTCCTATTTTGAAACCGACTAGGTTTTCAAGTTGTGACGCTCTGGCTTTTAGTTACAGTCAATTTCACAGAGGGGGGGGGGGGCGCGATCCTCAGCTGGTATAAATTGTAATAGGCTCATCAAACCTTATGGTGAAATCCTGCCCCCCTCCCCCAATTAACAGCAAAACTTCCATCGACTCGAGTAAGGCAAGAATTACACTCAGTGATGAAATGTGTGGGTTTTAAGCACTTCAGGGGAGGGAATACCAGCTTTCAGCTAAGTTTTCATTGGGAAGTTTGTGCACAGAAACGTTCCCATCGGTCTGAGGGGGCACAGAATCTCCTTTCAACAAAATTTTAAATTTGAAGCCAAGTTTAAGTTGGCACTTTCCCTTTCATCATGTAATAAATAAAGGACATTTATTAAAAGCTTCAAAGTGATCTCACAAGGGTCAAGACAATCAGAAATATGTGAAAGTCCTGGCTCTATTGCATTATATCTTTGCAGTTTATGTATAAACATTAAATTTGCTTTGTTTGTATCTGGCAGAGATTACAGAATAAAAGCAGTAACTGCTGATGAGAGAGGAGGAACAGTCCCAGATTAGAAAACACCAGATAGAATTGACACTCCTTTCATCCCAATACAGCTGACACCCTGAGGGCTTTTGGTTTTAGATGAACTGCCCCCAGAGATTAGAAGGCTAAATAGTTGACCCAAAAAACAAAGATGGTGTATTATTTTTTAAATTACTGCAAATATAAAGCCCACACACAGAGACGCAGACTTCCCTGGCCTTCTCTAGGGGAAGGCATCACGCAGAAACTGGAGCTATGCCAAACAGTGTATACAGTCTATTGATGGGCTGCTGAAGACCACCACAGAGCTGTTTGGAGTTGGGGCCAACATATGCAGTGACTTGAAGGCAAGTGTTTGAAATAGAAGGCAGGGGGGCGAAGCAAATGAAAATATCCTTCCCATTCCCACAAGGATGGTGATTAGCTCCAAGATTCTTTCCACACCTCTCTATTTTTTTTAAAAAAAAACTTCAACATTTTTCTGATCCCCTTCCCCGAAACTTAACAAAAAACAACAAAAAACCACTTTCCTCCACCTTCTAAAAATAGCTAGTTAGTCTCCACCCTCACTCTTGGCAGGCTTTATAGTTTGTTGGATATAATAGGAGGATAGCTTAGGCAGTGGTCCTATAAACTTTAAAGCAGAGACCCCTTAATTTAGGCGCTGATCCTGCAATGACTTACATGTGCATAACTTTAAGCACATGAATACGCTGATTGAACTCTTCGCAGGATCAGTGAAAAAAATAAGTTCTTAGGCTGTTTCTTTTAAGGAGAAAATGAAAACAAGCTGCTTGTGGATTGCCAATTAGAATTCCTTGTGAGTAAAACCCTTTGTAACCAGGCCAGCCAGCTCCCAAGTACCCTCTTATGAGGTCAGTTTGCAGCAGCCCTACCTCAGTTTCCCCACTCTCCTTCAGCTCAGGGCTCCTTAAAGCAACCTCCAAAAACAAAGACTTTTTTAGTTTCACCAAACCCCTCCATGAGGCTGGATTTATCAAGTAAGGTAACCAAATCAATCCCAAAACAGAGTTCTCAAACTTCCCACAAGTCCACCCATGTAATCCTTCATGCTGGGGCCTCCAAGGCCTTCCCTGCCCGGAGTCTTTTCACTAAGACTGCAGCCTGCTCACTTGCAGCAGTTAGCGTCATCTTTCCCAATTCGCTCTATAGTCTCTCAGTTCCCACCTAATACCTCAGAGCCCCCAGCAGAAGTCCATTTACTCCTAGAAGCCATTTCCTGCCTTACCAGGCTTCAGCTGAACCTTCTCACCCCCAGCTTAACTCTTCTTCCTATCCCTAAACATCCCCCTTCCCACTGTTCTTTCTCAGAGCATCATCTCCTCTAGACCCAGCTGGTTCTATTAACTAAACCCCACCCCCTTTCCCAGGTGTGGCAGGTAGGGCTAATTGTACTGGTCTGGCTGGCCACCTCCAGGCTTTTAGCCCTTAAATGGGGGAGCCCCCCCACTTCACTCATCATTTGTTCCTAGTCTCTCCACTTTCTATTGTGTGGGATTCTAATTAAACTAAATCAGATGTTTACCATGAATACAACAGCAGTTTATTTCTTTTACAGACCAATCAACCCTGCATACTGTCCAATAAGAAATACTATTCCATAGTAATCAAGCAATATTATTCCATAGAAATCAAGCAGGCTAGAATACTGCACAGGAAATAAGTAACTTTTAGGGGTCATTGGGAAAAATGGGGCAAAACATGTTTTTTAAAAAACAATTTAAATGTTGCCAAAATTTCATCTTTATTTTGAAATTTTCCACCCAGTTCTAGCGATTGTGTTTTATCAGCCACGTGCTTTAAGGGTCTCTCTCGCAGCTTCTGCCTCCTGAAAGAGTAGGAAATATGGAAGATTGTCTGAAAGGTGAGTTTCCTTCTGACATTGACGCCAAACATCTTATTGATCTGTAATCACAATGGGCTTGATCCAGAGACGTGCTGACATGCTGTGACTTCAGTAGGAGTTGAAAGGGCTCCGAATTTACCAGGAGCTTCTCAGTCCCTGGCTGGATCAGCCCTGAAAAAAGCGCTTTCATATTTCACGGTCATCAACCCAGTTTCTGAAGAGGAGGAATTTTACAGCCTCTTTCCTATCTCTGCTTAGCACAAATTTTCTGGTTCATTAAAGCCCTGATAGATTAAAGGCTGTGCATGATTTCAGAGACTGGTGTATTGAACTCCTGCAGTTCAGGCCTAGAGCTTGTTAGCATAATTTCCTAAAGATTAGCAAGCACTGCTTCCACTGGAAAGCCTTAGGGAAATGCTGTTAGCCCCCTTAATTTCTTTTGACTGGAGCAACAGTGCATGATTGTGGAAGCTGCCTGCTGGGTGGAGATGGGATTCTGAGGAAAGATTTTTCCTTTAGAAAAACTGCATCAATTGTGATTCAAACCATTAGCAGGTTTTGTTAATGCACCATGGAGTCAGACACTTCATTTTTCCCAAGCGTGTTGGAACGCTTGGGAGGTTTTCAGAATAAAAGCATCACTTCCAACCCATATGGGGCTCACTTCAGCCATCAGCTACACTTGTGTAACCCCATATTAACTTCAACAGGCTTGCCCAGTTCTGAATCAGAGTGGAATGTGGTTCAATCAGTGGAAGGACAGACTGTATGTTGTAATACGGACCAGTTAGATATTATAATACAGTGGAAAAAATTAATACATCATTCAACTTCCTAACTACCAAGTGGAATGTTCCAACCATGCTGAACCAATTCCAGAACCAAAATATACATGGAGAATCATCTACTGTAGCTCTGCAGTGGAAAATTCCTTAAGAACAGTGACAATTTTGTGTAAACTCGGGTCCCAAGGGGAGTTACTCCAGATTTATGCTGTTTTACTTCAGTTCAAATAATACAGCACCAAGAATAACACAAGGGTCGAAATTAGTGACAAAGAGCCTAATGCTGCTCTCGTTCACACTGGTGTAAATCCATAGTAATTCCAGATTTATGCTGCTGTTAACCAAGGCGAATCTCAGCCCCAGAGATATGGTTAATCAGCTGCAGCTGTGAAATGAGGGCTAAGGAAAACCTAGAAAGAGAAACATAAATGAGGGCATAAGGTTTTGAATACTCCCACCTGTAGTCTCATAAACTTAGCTAAACTGGGAAAACAGAGTCGTTGGCCCTGAACAAACCCCTTTTGTTGACTGCATAAGAATAGGACCCTAGGGGATCAGGAGCCAAGAATCAGGGTTTCCTCTGACACTTGGATTGATTACTTTGTCCTTTGCAAAATGCAGGGGATGTGGTTGCTGAGTCTATAAAGGTCTGCCCCCATGTCTTTGTTATTTAGTGGGGCGTCTTCTTGTTCCGCTGCATGAGTATGTTCTTCATGAATGAGATTGACTGTGTGTGTCATTTCAGCCAGTAGACCCTCACAGGACAGCAGAGAAAGCCGTTGGAATGTTTCACTAGCCAGACCACATACAGTAGGTACCCTGCAGCTAACAAGAGGAGCCTCTTCCAACGACTAAAGGAAGTTCATGACCGCTTAGTCGCCAACATTTTAAATTGCAACTGTAATTTATGGGAGATTTCCCTTTCCTGTCATCTATGCTACAACGGAGGTAAAATATTGTGCTGCTTACTGCAAGAATTAAATCCATTGCTTGTATGTAAAGGGCCCTTCTAAACTACCAGAGAACACATTTTTTGCATTATGCTAAAATGTTTTTTGGTTTTGTTTTGTTTTGTTTAAGGTACCAAATGACAGGGATCATGAAAGCCAGAAAACTGGCAGCAAAGAGTCCCCAACTCAGAGGAAGAAAATGTAGTTGCTGTGTGTACTGCCCTCCTAATGACCTCAACCTCTGACAGGAATCAGTGAGGGAGAAAGATATTTCAGTGCCCAAGCAGGCTCAGACAGCAAGGTCACAGATTGCAATGTAACAGACTATCAGGGATACATGAGCCCAGGATTTCCCATCGTTTCAAAGGCTTGTCAGCACCAAGAGTAAGTAAAGACCATGCCAGCTGTTTATGGATGAAGGATGCTTTATTTTCAAGGGGGAAATGCAACCCACCCTGAAATTTTCCCTTTTGTGTTCTGAACTTTATAATGGATTCTTCATACATCTTGGATTAAATTCACTTTGTTCTAATTTTGGGTAAGAATATACACAGCTACAACCTGACTTCTTTTTTTAAAAAACGAACTCTCCACATGTGAATTACGCTTCTTTTCAAACCAGGTTTTTTTTAAATCACTTCACATTTTTGTTTTACAAAAATCAGTGGGAGTTTCACTGTATAATCTTCAGAGGGCTGTAATTTGAGGTCCATTTTAGATCCAGGAACTGTTCGGTGTTACGGCAAAGGAAGGGTTTATAAATGATAATGCATAGACAGCAATTGTAGTTCGGAGCAGAGGGCACCAGTATCATATTGTTTAGGCAAGGGCTATAAGGTGGCTGTGATGGGTTATGTGGCCCCTTAGGAAGCCACCTGATGTGCTGAGATACCACTGAGTATCACTGCTCCAGGCCAATGGGGGCTGCGGGCAGGGCCGACGAGAGGGGGGGAAAGCCGGTACAAATTACCGGGGCCCAGCGGTCCGGAAGGGGGCCCGGGGCCCGACTATGTTGCATATGTTTTTGTCTTTCTCGGTAGTATCATTATTTTTTGCTGCTCTGCCTTTGCTGGGGGGACCGAAATTTTTTTTTTCACTGGGGCCCGAACCCGCTCTCGGCGGCCCTGGCTGTGGGAAGTGGGGTGGGCTGAGGGATGTACTGGCCGCCGCTTCCTGCAGCCCCCATTGGCCTGGAGCAGGGAACCGCGGCCAGTGGGAGCCGCAATCAGCTGAACCTACGGACGCGGCAGGTAAACAAACCGGCCCGGCCCGCCAGGGGCTTTCCCTGAACAAGCAGCAGACCGGCTTTGAGAACCACTGCTCTAACACACACACAGGCACAGCCACACGCATCTGCAGATCAGCTCTGGGAAGACTCAGCTTAAGGAACTTGCTCCAGCACTCTGGTGCTCACTCCTTTTAAGGGGTACAAACCCAAAGGTTTTATGAAATTCGCCCCCTCCCTCAATGTGGAGAGAGGTGTGCACACTTCTTGCCCCCCAGTTAGAAATTACAGAAACTGGGTTTAATAATAAACAAAACAAATGTTAACTATAAGAGGCAGATTTTAAGTGGTAAAAGGGGTAAGAAACAGAACAAAGCAGATTACTGACCAAATGAAATCAAACACTCAAACTAAGCTAGTTTCACTAAAGAAATTGGTTACAAATAGTATTTCTCACTTTAGATGTTGTTGCAGGCAGGTTGCAAAGTTTCTGTAGTTCAGAGTTCCAGTTATATTCCTTTTCAGACTGGACCCCTGTCTCAGTCTGGACTCCCCCTTTGCCTTCCCTTCAGGTGGCTTTTGCAGTCTTTCTTCTTGGGCAGACAGCCGTGGAGAGGAGGAGTCCAGTTTGCCTTCCTCCTCACCCTTAAATAGGATTTACATAAGGAGGGAATCCTTCGTTTCCCAAACTTCCCCCCCCCTTCCTTCCAGTGGAAAGTTACCAGAAGTCCCAGGTAATGTTTTAGTATCAGGTGACAAGACCACCTGACTCTGTAGGATCACAGCGTCCATGAGTCAGTGGCAGTATGGAGCATCCACAGGAAGGCCAACCTTTTCACAGTCCATTGTCCTCACTGATGGGCCATCCGCCCTGTCTGGCTTTTCCATTGTTATACCTGAAGTGATAGCAGTGGGCGTCACCCAAAGTAGCATAGTGGAACTACAGATACATGTCAATATTCCTAACTTCAGATACAGAAATGACACAGGCATACAAATTGCATAATCGCATTCGGTAAATCATAACCTTTCCAATGAGATCTCACATGAGCGATCTTGCATAAAGTATATCTCAGTTATATCACATTCCTATCATAAGCATCTTTTCATAAGGAATATGGAACGACATGTCACAGTGACATCCTTTTAAAGCCTGAACAGTAAATGCTAAATCTAGCCTTGGTGTCAGCACAAATCCATTAATTTCCATAGAGCTGCACTGCCTTATACCATGATGCAGTGTCATATCTTTGCAAAAATATGTGTATTATGGGAACATTATACCTGCCGTTGAAGCATCTGTGACTGGGTCACTGTTGGAGGCTGGATATTAGATTAGGTGGACCATTGGTCTGTTTCACTACAACAGTTAGAATCACTCATGGAGGATATCATGCAGGCTTTCTTATAGCTACATGAGATGAAACTCATTGTTAAAGCTAATATAAAATCTGTTTATTCCAAGACCATCAATGCCATTAGAGTCCTTTATCTTTATAGTGCTTATAGACTTTGGAGATTTTGATCAACGAAGACCCACATGGATTTAATTTCCCCAGATCACACATTCCACAAATAAAACCGGACAGATTTCTTTTTAAATTCATTTTAGATTCCTCCTTTCTTGTTCAAATCTAACTTTTCTGGCAAGCTGAAAAGATTAGTTCATCTTTTAGAAGAAATGTTATACTATAATACCCCATGGTCAAGAAACTAAGCACTGTTATGCATTATAGACTTTTATTAGCAGCTGCAGTGATTCCCTCAAATAAAAAAAAAAAATTCAGAGCCAGCAGGACCTGAGCTTCTCATGAGAAACCGTAAATAACAAACCACTGTTTGTTCTGAGGATATAAAGTTTGGTTAGAAAGCAGTTTCAAGTTTCCAAACAATTATAAACAGAAAGAAAGAAAGGTTTAAAGTCTCCTCTTAAACAATTTTTTCTCCTTTAAAATATTTTATCTTATGATATTGCATTTAATAGATAAACAATTTCACATCAAGACTGGCATATTTCAGTTGAACTGGATGGATATTCACAGCCGATGGAAGTACCATTCAGAGTGTACTGTTCTGTGTTACCATATTATTCTCATGATGGCATTTTAAATTGAGAATGACACTCCAATATGACATGCAGGAGGTAGTTTGTGAAATATAACTTTGCAGAGACACACCTATTTTATTGTAGAAATTTATCAATCTTTCTTAATCTCAGTATCGGGGGGTAGCCGTGTTAGTCTGTAGCCACAAAAACAACAAGGAGTCCAGTGGCACCTTAAAGACTAACAGATTTATTTGGGCATAAGCTTTCATGGGTAAAAAACCTCACTTCTTCAGATGCATGGAGTGAAAGTTACAGATCTGTAACTTTCACTCCATGCATCTTAATCTTAGGAGTCAGAACTTCTGTTGGAATTGTCCTTTGCAAACAAGAAAGCTTTTGGGAAACACACAGTCTTACAAGTTCTTTTTCTTAGTACATGAGCAAGTTTCCAGGCTTGGAAGAAAATGCTGTGCTGGAGTTGGTTTTCTGTGGCAGATTTTTTGTGCAATCATCAACGAAGTTTGCTCTCTGCCTTAATCTCTGCAGCCGGTGTCAATTCTTGCAGTAGAGTTGCTCCCTGGGAAGGGGGATCAGTGTTTAGGATGAGATCCCTGAAAGAGGGGTTTGCTGGCATGCTTGTTGTGAATAGAGCTGGTCGGGGAATTATTTGACAACGTGTTTTCAACGGAAAATGCTGATTTGTCAAAAACACATTCCTCTGAAAAGTTTTATCAGTTTCGTTGGGAAAGTTTCTCAAGTCCAGAATGGAATTTCTGGTCAAAGCCAGAAAAGGGGAGAAAGATAACCCTACTCCAAATAGCCAATTGGTTAAGGCACTCTCTTGCAATGTGGAAGACCCTGATTCAAATCCCTCTTCTCAGAGGGACTTGAACCTGGGTCTGTGAGGTGAGTTTTCTAACTACTGGGCTGTTCTGGGGTGAGTCTCTCTCTGGTTTTTCATGAAAAACTTCAAAAGGTCCATTCTATATTATTGTTCAGCTCTCTTCTCCCTCCCTCCCATACTTCATTGTTGGAATCCTTTCAGAGATTACACCCAATGCTGATTTCAGCAGGAAATGTAGAGATGTCATAGGGAGTTTTAGGAGGAACCCTTCTGAAGTGCATTATTTCAACTTTAACTCATTACCTCATGCTCAGCTAAACTGCCCATTTTGTTCTCTATTGTGACCCTTGTAATAAGCTTCAATTAGGAACAACAGACGCTGCCCAGAAACCAGGCATAAATTATGTAATACTGAGCACCAAAGCAAACTGAGTAGACTCAACAAAACATATGCCCTGCCACTGTGCATGATTAGCCATGGCTAGATTTGCTGGAAGGTATGTGATGTGGGTCCGGCATGCAGTTTACGTGTCAAATGCTTGGTGGACTTGCAATGAAACACGAACAGACACAAAGCAAATACCCCTGCTTAGTGCAAGTGCCGGCTCTATCTTAAGGGGAAATTGGGGCAGTGCTCTGAAACTGGCTTGCTCAATGGTAAACAGCTGCATCCTCTCCCCCTCCCCCCCCCCCCCCAGTTACAATAATTTCCTCACATCGAGCCTTGCTAGACATTGTTATTATCGGAGTTGTTTGATGACAACAGGTACCATAGAAAGCATTTATTTGTTCAAAGCAACAGGGGATATGAAAGCAAGTTGCCACCCTGCACGGAGATGATACAATGAATTATTCCTGCTGGTGTCTGAAAACGCTCAAAGTGGTTTCATTTTAGGGGAAGATGATACATAATAAAGTACATTTTACAGAACTGTTTTCATCTTCTTTGTTCTATGCTTTTTACAGGACAATCTACATTTAACACTTAGAATGCTACAATTTCCAGATTGCCAGCCAGAAAGAGATTTATGTCTGCAACTTCCAGAAGACTAAATTACAGTAAATTGCTTTAACTAATACACAGGCTTTACGGGTGGTTTGTCTTGACACCTTTCCGAAGATCTCACATCAGGAATAACTAAGGGATTCCGTCTCGGATTTCTTTCTATTTTCTCTGACTTGCTCTTTTTGGGCTCAGTCCTGCAAGGTTCTGAGAGCTCTGGCCTCAATCCAACAAGGCGCATAAGCACGTGGTTACTTTAAGAACATGAATAATCCCACTGATTTTACTGGATTGGGGACAGAATGCTCAGCATTTTACAGGATAGAGCCCATTATTTTTATTTGTATAGTGGCAACATAAGAACATAAGAACGGCCATACTGGGTCAGAACAAAGGTCCATGTAGCCCAGTATCCTGTCTGCTGACAGTGGCCAATGCCAGGTGCCCCAGAGGGAATGAACAGAACAGGTAATCATCAAGGGATCCATCCCCTCTTGCCCATTTCTAGCTTCTGGCAAACAGAGGCTAGGGACACCATCCCTTCCCATACTGGCTAATAGCCATTGATGGACCTATCCTCTATGAATTTATCTAGTTTTTTTTAAGCCTGTTATCGTCTTGGCCTTCACAACATCCTCTGACAAAGAGTTCCACAGACTGACTGTGCGTTGTGTGAAGAAATACTTCCTTTTCTTTGTTGTAAACCTGCTGCCTATTAATTTCATTTGGTGACTACTAGTTCTTGTGTTAAGAGAAGGAGTAAATAACGCAAAAGTGTGCTGGTTACTTCACAGGGAAAAATAAAAATGAGTTCCTGCCACCAAAGAGTTTATAGTCTAGAGCAGTGGTTTTCAAACTTTTGTATTGGTGACCCCTTTCACACAGCAAGCCTATGAGTGTGACCCGTCCCCCATAAAGTGAAAACACATTTTTAATATTTATTTTATATTGTTTTATTTTACATTTATTATAAATGCTGTAGGCAAAACGGGCTTTGGGGGTGGAGGCTGACAGCTCGGGACCCCCCATGGAATAACCTCATGGCTCCCTGAGTGATCACGACCCCCAGTTTGAGAACCCCCGGTCTAGAGCTTTGATTCGACAAACGCCTCTACAGACTATAAGTAACTTCATGCCTATGAGCAGTTGCATTGCCATCACCAGGCCTAGTTAATGGAGCAAAGTTAAGCATGTGCACCAGTGTTTTCAAGATTGGCCCCTAAGGTGTACAGGAGGCCGTTACAGGTGCCGGTATCTGCTAGAGATGAAGGAAATTTACAAGAGGGACATGGAACTTGATAGTGTCAAGAAGCACTCTTTGGAAAACAGCAAACCCAGCCCTGCCCACCTGCCTGAGTTCCTCTTTCACTGTTGGTTTCTTCATTTCAAGAGGGCTGGAGGAGGAAAAGCCTTAACTCTTGTAGGATAAGTATAAAATTAAAGAATTAAAGTTAGCTTAAGTTTTTGGTTAAGGATAAAGATATGTGTTGAAAAGAAGGCCCCAATCAGCAAGTAAAAGAGGCCGTGAGAATAATAAGTAGTATTACTTGTAGTGTGGGAAGGATGTATGGTTTCAAAAGTAACTAATAAAATAAAGAGATGCAGTAAGAAGACAAAGAAAAACTGTCTTAAAAGAAACAAGCCCAAACCTTCCCACTGTTCTGCTGGTAAGCAAAGAGTGGGGAAGAAGATAAGAAAGGAAATGCCTTGGGAAGAAAAGAGACTGTAAATTTTATCTGAATTAAGCCTGGAAATAAGGGTGAATGGTCTCAAATTGGTTTTTAGCTGGAGTCAGTAATTGGCAATGACATCACTTGTTTGTTAAAGGGTATAAAAAATAAACTCTTAAAGGGTTCATTGCTAATACCTGCCTGACCACGTCGGAGCCAACCAATATGGGACCGAGCATGGGTTTAGCCCATTTGTAAGTATATTGATCAAATGTGTTATAAATGTTTTGTGACTGTTTGGATCTATTAAATTGCTTATTAGTTAGGCTTTTTTGGAACGTTTAGAGAAACTGCATAAAGTACCCTGTGGCCTTTGGATTTAATAAAGGAATTTATGGCTAAATTGGTGTTTGGTGATTTCCCATATTAATAATTTCAAATATTATTATTAATTCCAACAGCTCTGTTTAGAATTTCCTCACTGACAAAATAAATGAAATAAAAAGAATGGGAAACAGCCTGGATTTCACATGACCTTTGACTTTTGTTGCCAATGAAATCAACCATAAAAAAAAAAAAAAGAAAATCATGCTGACATTATAACTAGAAACTTCTCTATATTGAGAGGTAGGTATAGAAAATTTCCGAGATGGAGAACAAAAGGAGTTCCCTACTATAGGGAAGTGCGAGGATAGATGCAATGACCTCCACCATAGGTTTTTAGCAGGGACCTTCAGCACAAGTCTTTGCTGTTTGAGGTAAAGGCCTAACTTCGCTAGCTGGTAATAATAGTAGATTCTTAGCCTTTTAGTGGACTAGCACTAGCTAATAGAGAGGGACCCAAATGCACTTATCCACTAAGCCACACATTGTACAAACCCGGGAAGCATGAGATGAAAAGTTCTAGTCTTATCTTTTCCATCTCTTCTTTGGTTCAGAAGTTCGGCAGTATAACCTATATCCACACAAGGTTCTCACGGCAATTTCAGAGCTGATGCTCACTAAGAGAACATCTAAAACTGCAATTAAAAACCTGCAGCTGGCCCAAGCCGGCTGACTTGGGCTCAGGCCAAGGGGCTGTTTAACAGCAGTGTAGACTTTTCGGCTCGGGCTAGTGCCCAGGCTCTAGGATCCTGCGGGGAAGGAGGGTCCCAGAGCTTGGGCTGCGGCCCGAGCCCCTACACGGCACTTGCCCTACTTGGCAATTAATCAGCCCCTTAGCCTGAGCCCGGCAAGACTGAGTCAGCTGGCATGGGCCAGCCATGAGTGTCTAATAGCAGTGCAGACAGACCTGAACAGGACCAGGACCTGAGTCTACAAGATGACTATGTGAACTCGAGTATCAGAGGGGTAGCTGTGTTAGTCTGAATCTGTAAAAAGCAACAGAGGGTCCTGTGGCACCTTTAAGACTAACAGAAGTATTGGGAGCATAAGCTTTCGTGGGTAAGAACCTCACTTCTTCTTGCATCTGAAGAAGTGAGGTTCTTACCCACGAAAGCTTATGCTCCCAATACTTCTGTTAGTCTTAAAGGTGCCACTGGACCCTCTGTTGCTTTTTATGTGAACTCGCTGCATGATCGCTATGGAGGTTAACATTTCTCTTTCCTCTTCTCTTCCTATCTCTCTACCAAATCCCAGATCATGTGGTGAGTTATTATTTTCCAACCCAACTCCCAAATATTGTGTAGCTGAAACATTTCTGTTACTGGAGACGCCTTAGTCTTCAATGTCAGCAATATCTTTATCAGAATCTAGAAAGGCTACGGCCAACTTATTTTATGATTTCATTTAAGGGGTTTTCTCCCCCCCTTTAGGAAGGCACTTATTTAGGAAAGAATTCTGTTGACATGAGAGACTTTTTATTGCTCAAGTTAAAAAATGTCATAGATTTAATTAGTTTCACATTTCCATAGCAGGAAATGGGAGACCATTAAAATTACTGCATTAAAAATAACCATCAATGACTGTTCCTTCGCACATGATTTTAATTGTGTTCATCTGCCTTTTTCTCTTATTGTTCTCACCATACATATTCTAGAGGGCTTCAAAATGAAATGACTTGACCAATTAAAAGAGTAGAGGTTCACCAGCCCAGCTGGCCACAAATAAGAGCTTGTGATTATAAATAGAAATATGGGATGGAGGGTTTACTCCTTTGATTCAGTGCAGCACAATTAGCAGAGACAGAAAAAAGGACAGGAGAGAAAAGAAAGCAGCTCTTCAAAGGGCTGTGAGTTAAGAACAGCTGAACATTCCATGAATTCTTCAAGCTCAACCATTCCAGCCTCAGAAATGCAGGGAGCTGTTATGTGGCACATGAGTCATAGGATTCAAAGAGAACAGAATAATGGGATTCATATTGTTCTCTTTACCAGAGACTAGGGTGACCAGACAGCAAGTGTAAAAAATCGGGACGGGGGTGGGGGTAATAGGAGCCTATATAAGGAAAAGACCCAAAAATCTTGTCCCTATAAAATTGGGACATCTGGTCACTCTACCAGAGACCTTCTTGAGAGACAGTGTCCCTCTTCCGGACATTGACCTTCCAGTGACAGAGTAAGAATGAATTTTCACTCCTTTCAGCAACAGAAATAGCATGAGTAACCAAGTCCACTGCTAAATTTTGGTGGCCAGGAGACTGCACCTCCTTCTGACCATGTCAGTCTGCTGCATTACGGTAGATCATTGTATCTAGGAATGAAAATGACGGTCTTAAAAGATGCCCGATATGGTCCACAATGTGTCTGCACATCTCAGCAACACAGCCCACCAAGAGCCTGTCACTAGCTCATTACACAGCCTCCTCACAGAATACCAGGTCAGATTCAAAGTCTCCGTCCGAATCTTCAAAGCCCTCAGTGGAACTACTGAACTGTCAATCACAAGGGTGAAATTCATGAGAGCCAGCATTCTGAACAGCTGAACCAGCATTGGGGAACTCACTTCCATGGGATATTAAAATAAGCACAGATCTTGGTGCTTTCAGAAGAAAATGTAAAGTTCGCTCTTCCTTTCCCAGGACAACAGCAAAGAAAGATAGTAGTAGAAAGAGTTTTGGTAGTCAGGGGAGAAAGAAGAGTATTTTAATGATTGTCAGTTTAAAGCAATGCACTCTAGTGGATAACACGTATAACACATCAGTCATTTCACTTGAGTTCTGTGTTCAAACACCTTTGGCACTTTAGGCAGTGAATATATTTAAAACAAGGAATACATGTTGAACAATTTCACTAAAATGGACACGTACTTTAATGGATGCTGCACATACAAACTGATCATTCTGCCTGGAACCGTAGCGTTGAGCTAACAATTATCGTTCGGCATGCAATGATTTTTGCAAACATGCTTTTCCCCAAGAGCATCCGCCCGATGATAGGCTTTGGATTTGATTGTAGCTCCCTCTCCTGGAAGCCATGCCACATGTCAAATAAAGACTTGTGAGATCTAAGAGAGAGGTGAAAAGTTTAGAAATACCATTTAGCCTATAAAATGGAGTATGACTGATTGTCCAGTTTGGATTAACTGACTGGGAAAGGATATTAGTCTGAACTTGAACTGGAAAAGGAATGTAGCCTGTTTGCTGTCTAAGTTTCCAGTGAACAAATGCAAAGCATTTCCAAACAGTCAATGGCATAGAGAAACAAATGTGAGCTTTAGTATCCCAGGCATTACTCAAAAGGGGAAGACAAATATTTGGGTACTTCTGTAGCATCACAGGTTAGAGCTGAACTAAAGAGACGCACACGAGGGGGGTAGGTGATTAAAAAAAATGTGTCTGTGTTTTTATATCCTGTGGCACTTTGTGCTCAATTTCGGCTCACAGCTCAACTTTGGTCTGTTCCTGCTTCCTCGGAAATCAGTAGGACGGAGAATTGCCAATGGGTTCAGTGGGATCAAGAGTAGGCCCTTTCAGCAATGATCCCGAGGTATAAATTCACATCCTGAACACATTTAGAACCCAGGGAACAACATGCCTCTCTCTTCTCTTTCTCTCCTCTCTGACGCTCTCTCCGACATTGTCATTAAAGAAAGAAAACACACAGGACTGTTTTGAAACTTTAAAATGATTCCCTAATGAGTGCAGATCATGAACTGGATTTTGGATTTCCATAACTGTCTGTGGGACTGATTCTGATCTCATTTACATTGGTTCATCTCCATTCACTTTAATGGCGCTACCCCCAACTTACATAAGAGTCATGAGATAAGGCTCTACACTGAGATCTGTCTGTATATCACAGGTTGGCATTCCTTTATTAGTGCAAGATATAAGACAGCTGGCTGAAGTTTTTATCTTTTGCCTGTTCCATAAACATACTGCAGATTTTTCAGTCTGTAATGACAGCCTTGGCAATTACTTAATTAAGTAATAAAGGAAATAGAGATGTTGTGGAGGGAAACATATGCTTGTTACATATTTTGAATGAGAGTGTTTTGGTTTTGGTCCCTTTCTTCAAGTGGCAGCTATTATTAGGTCACATACAACCAGGGTTCTTTGACTTTGCAACTTGGGTTATTCATTTCCTGCAGTTTTAATAGAGTCAGGATTTAAATACCTAGGTGCATTTCATGTGAATCTCTCCGTGCAGGGCTATCAAAGTGAGATGACATGAACATTTTACCCAGAGTTATAACTCCGCACATTGGACTCTTAAAGCGGATGATTATACCACAATTGTGAGAGTAAAATCACAATACCTTGGTATTCCATATACAGCTGGGCTTGAATCCCAGGTCTGAGTAAACTCTGAACTTGGAAGAGTTCAAATGTGGTAATGGACTGAACCAAAATCCCAGGCCAAACATGTTCAAATTGGGACGTGTGTATCAGGATCTGAACGCTACACCCCAAGCTTGCATCTAGCTACATGTTTATCCTCTACTGGTGCCTTCCATAGCAAACGTTCTCATTTCACAAATCAACTACATTCTTTCTTCGCAGTGCAAGCTGAAGCCATATGGAATGTTCACAGCAAATCCCTAAACCCAATGAAATTCACTTCCTTTGTGGTTTTTGTTACAAACTCATAAACAGGCCTGGTTTTAAAAAGACACTCACTATAGGTTTGTGGAGAAGACTAATTCTGAGCAAGCCAGTTGGTTCATGGTTTCATGTAAAACCACGGAGAACTTGCCATTTTGAGATTAAACTAACTTTTTGACTGAGTTTTGATTTCAATTTAGGGTGTTTTTAATCTCATATGTAGTTGCAAGAATCCTGGAGAAGCAACACCACTACATTTTGCTCTAATTTATTAGAGCATAAGCTTTCGTGGACTACAGCCCACTTCTTCGGATGCATCCACGAAAGTTTATGCTCTAATAAATTTGTTAGTCTCTAAGGTGCCACAAGTACTCCTGTTCTAATCTTCAGGGGCTTCTTTGCTTTCCTATATGATAGCAGCTTATATTTTATAATGCAAACTTTTCCCTACCTTAAATTGTAGTTGACATTCTCCATTGCTTCAGTCATATCAAGTAAGGTGAAAGATAAATTACACCGACATAAATGTATGATACTCTGTTAATCTCCTCAATGATAATAGTCCAAAAGGCACTCTAATGACTTTAACGTAAAAGCCTTTCAGAAAAATAGATGACATGCATTCCATTTATTTGTAATGCTGCTGTTAGTGTCATCTTCAAATGTCATGACATCTTCTAAGTCAGGGGTGGCCAACCTGTGGCTCCGGAGCCACGTGCGGCTCTTCAGAAGTTAATAAGCGGCTCCTTGTATAGGCACCGACCCCGCCCCTGCTGCTTTACACTAGAAAATTAGCTTGACCCGGCTATGTCGCTCAGGGGTGTAAAAATCCACCCCAACCCCAGAGTGATGTAGTTAAACCAATATAAACCAATGGAAGAATTCTTACATTGATCTAGCTACTGCCTCTGTCAATGTAGTTAGTGTCTATACTAAAGTACTACAGTTGAGCAGCTGCAGCTGTGTTGCTGTAGCATTTCAAGTATAATTACTCAGATTAACTTTCCTGAGGCCTGGACTACACTACCTGCTTAGGTCGATGTCAGCTGCCTTGCGCTCACCTCGCTGTGGAAGTGTCTCCACTTAAATTTGGCTCCCGCCAATGTAAGTGCCTCTCTACGCCGATTTAGTAACACCACCTCCCCAAGCAGCGTAGAGTCACAGATGTAGTTAGGTCATCTGTGTCCTAACATCACTGCCACATCACTGTAGACACTGAGTTGTTTACGTGGACTGTTACTGGTTCCAGGAGCTCTCCCACAACGCCCCACACTGACAATACAATCATAGAAGATTAGGGTTGGAAGAGACGCCAGGAGGTCATCTAGTCCAACCTCCTGCTCAAAGCAGGACCAACCCCAACTAAATCATCCCAGCCAGGTCTTTGTCAAACCTCTAAGGATAGAGATTCCACCTCCCTAGGTAACCCATTCCAGTGCTTCACCACCCTCCTAGTGAAATAGTTTTTCCTAGTATCCAACCTGGACCTCCCCCACTGCAACTTGAGACCATTGCTCCTTGTTCCGTCATCTGCCACCACTGAGAACAGCTGAGCTACATCCTCTTTGGAATCCCACTTCAGGAAGTTGAAGGCTGCTATCAAATCCCCCTTCACTCATCCTTCTGCCGACTAAAAATAATCCCAGTTCCTTCAGCCTCTCCTTGTAAATCATGTGCCCCATCCCCCTGATCATTTCCATTGCCCTCCACTGGACTCTCTCCAATTTGTCCACAACTTTCTGTAGTGGGGGGCCCAAAACTGGACACACTACTCCAGATGTGGCCTCACCAGTGCTGAATACAGGGGAATAATCACTTCTCTCGATCTGCTGGCAATGCTCCTACTAATGCAGCCCAATATGCTGTTAGCTTCCTTGGCAACAAGGGCACATTGATGACTCATATCCAACTTCTTGTCCACTGTAATCCCCAGGTCCTTTTCTGCAGAACTGCTGCTTAGCCAGTCGGTCCCCAGCCTGTAGTAGTGCATGGGATTCTTACATCCTTGTTGACCGTCATCCAATTTCTTTTGGCCCAATCCTTCGATTTGTCTAGGTCACTCTGCCCTATCCCTACCCTATAGTATATCTACCTCTTCCCCCAGCTTAGTGTCATCCGCAAACTTGCTGAGGGTGAAATCCATCCCATCATCCAGATCATTAATGAAGATGTTGAACAAAACTGGCCCCAGGACCGACCCCTGGGGCACTCTGCTTGATACTGGCTGCCAACTAAACATTGAGCCATTTGATCACTACCTGTTGAGCCCGACAATCAAGCCAGCTTTCTATCCATCTTATAGTCCAATTGATACGAGCGCTCCTGGTGAGACACGCACCGCCGACACAAGGAGCCAAGTGTGCACTGCACACACATAAGTGATTTAATAACTGCAGTGGCTGTAGGTTGATGTAAGTTAGGTTGCCATCATTGTGTAGTGTAGACATGGCCTGAGTGTCCCCACGTAGACAAGCCCTCAGACTAAAAAAATTCAGTTCTCAGGTTACTAAACTTTTGTGACAACAAGAGAGACCAAGGCACCACCAAGGCCTGAAAACCCTGCAATGGCGGGGAAGGGAATAGGTGAGATATGCCCAGGTGATCCTAGCAGGCGACCCACGACCTATGCTGCAGAGAAAAGCAGAGACCCCAAGGGCCCTCCCAGTCTGACATAGAGGAAAATTCCTTCCCAACCCCAAATCTGGCCATCAGTTTGACTCTGAGCATGTGAACAAGACACAGCAGCCAGGCGTCTAAGAAAGTAGATTCTGCACTGCCTCAGAGCACTGGTCCAGCCTGCCCCATGTCCCATCTCCTGCCAGGGCCAATCTCTGATGCTTCACAGGAAGGTAACAAGATACAACCAATTGTGCATCAGGCAAAAATATTCCTTCCTGTCCACTGCAGATGCCTGGCTGAAGCCCAGAAGCATGAGATTTGATTACAGTCATTGTTTTAATGCAGAGTGGCGAGTGTTGTGAACACGTGGAGGGCAATGCAGGCCATCCTATTTCCTTATTGATGTTGTATCCCAAAACTCCAACCACTCAAACTAATCTGCCCCAGATTTTCCCTTTACATGTCTTCCTCCATCCATGAAGTGAGACCACCAAATATCCCGAGAGCCTGCCCACTCCAAAGACAACATGAGAACAGTTGATGGCTCCAAGCCAAAAAATGCCTAGAACAACAACAAAATGCATCTCTATTGTGGTGATGACCCAAGTAGAATCTTTTTTGCTTCCCAATGTACCAAACTGAATTGAACCCTTAAAGACAAAACAGAAAGCTGTCCGATTAAAAAGCACAGCTGGGAGAGAAAAATAAACACAGCTCCAAATCTATTGCTACACATTCCTGTAGTGAGTGCAAAGTTAGAGTCCAGGAGCCAAATCTGCTGTATCTGGTATCTGTCATATTAGCCTAAAATCCCATGTGAACCCCCACTAATAATTCTGCCTCTGATAATAACAGGCTATAGTTCTGGGGGCGGTCATGCCTACTGATACCTCAATTTTAAAGCAAGATCTTTACAGCTCAGTGCAGAGAGAAACCAAAGGAACTTGAAAGTCTGACTCTTTAGCCATCTACTGTTCCTGCAGAACTAAACAATGATTTGTAGATACTGCCCTCATGCCGTCTTCTAACTGAACTACACTAGAGCAGGGAAAAGGGGGGAAATCACACCATGATGAAAGTCGCTGCAAAACCCTGCTGCCTTTGTAAATACACCAATCTGTAAGTATTTGCACGTTAAAAACTTAGAAAGACACGGTGGGTGAGGTAATATCTTTTATTAGACCAAGTTCTGTTGGTGAAAGAGACAAGCTTACAGAGAACGTATACATGCAAATGCATGTTATTTGTGGAGTAGCAGCAGCTACAGGATGTCATAGATCTTAGAGCTGTTCACCTAGTAATAGTGCGGCTAGAGTAATGCCCCCTTGTGGACCTTACCGGCATCCTGACGTGGCCATGGGTCCCCCAGGGGGTTGGGAGGGGAGGAAGTCTCTGTCCCCTGTGTCCACTGTGCACTCCTACAGTCTTAACTCCTTTGGGGGGAGGGAGGGGCTGGAGGGGCTTATCCCCAATATCTTCTCAAGCAAAATGTAAAGTTAACTCACTACTGGGTCATCCCCAGTATCTTCTTACTTGAGCGTCGTTCTTGGGCTAAGTGCTTCTCCCCAGTGGATGCCCCTGTTATCAGGCCTGATTCTCCATTAGCAAAGCTCCCTTTATGCAAAGAGGCAGAGCTCCATCCCGCTGCCTTGCCCATCAGCCTGGAACTGAGCCACGTTCTTTCGTTTATTCCCCCTCCAGGCTTGGCACTGGCTGCAGGTATGGTGGGGCAGAGCTAGATGGGCCCATGGGCTCTTGTTCATCCTTTCTTAGCTGGCCTCGGGCCTCTCCACTCCATCACATAGTCCCTCAGTGACTGGGGGAGAATTGAGATGTTGACTGGACCCTGCAGAGATGCTATAAAAAGTATGGTATAAATGGAAACTGGTCACTTTGCATGTGCAGTAGCCACTGTTCCATAACAAAAGGGCAATTTTCAAAATACAGAAAGTGATTAGGTCACATATTATTGACTAATTCCACCCCCACAAAGTCCATTAATCATAATTCTTACCTCTTTGTTTCTTCTGGCCAGCAGAAACACATCATCGACGCTGGCAATGATTGATACTCTTGTAATGTCCTTCTGATGATAGTGCCACTATTTGGAACCTTTGCTTATTGACCAGTAATATCAGCCGAATTAAAGCAACAGATGTACTGGGCTCCCCTTCCTTGGTCAGGTCTTTGATTTCAGTGGGAGAAGGCTCAAGTCCTGTATCAGGGCCTGTTTGAACTTTTGGAACTGGTCACTTTTAAAACTGCCTGGGAGCTCCATTTGGCAGAAAATATACAGTAGAAGACCTCACAAAGAGAACAATCACCAGCCACGGTAACACAATGTCACAGCTATCTGTTGTTCTAAGTATGGGGGAAATGGTGGAAACCTCATTCCTCACTATAGCTGTTGGAATTGCTGACTTTTCAACGGTGACTACTGGGAATGGCCTTTTGAGCCCGAGGAGACTGCATATACTCCAGGTGCAATGGGAGAGCAACCTCCAGAGAGAAGGTTGGGCCAGCACACAAGGACTTCTCTTCCTTCCTCTCCCAACCTAAAAATCTCAGCTGTAGAGATTGGCGCGGCAGAGCTGCTATGGGAATAGAGATCATAACTCTTCATCTCCTACTATACTCCACCCCAGGGGGATGCAAGTGGGAGCCAGAAAGGCCCCCGTATTTAAAAGTGTGCTCACCTGACTTGCAGACACACAATTCCCAGAAACAACGAGGAGTCCTTGCGGCACCTTAGAGACTAACAAATTTAGCCCACAAAAGCTTATGCCCAAATAAATTTGTTAGTCTCTAAGGTGCCACAAGGACTCCTCGTTGTTTTTGCTGATACAGACTAACACAGCTACCACTTTGAAACAATTCCCAGAGTACACACAGATCAATGCACTCAAATCTTATCTTCCTAGATTTCCTTGTCTTTCTAGATACAAAGAGGCTGGATGTGGACAGAGGATTCAGCTTTAACTGTGTACATCCTTGCGTCTCTTTGGGTACGTCTATACTTACCTCCGGGTTTGGCGGTAAGCAATCAATCTTCTGGGATCGATTTATCACGTCTTGTCTAGACGCGATAAATCAATCCCGGAAGTGCTCTCCATCGATGCCGGTACTCCTGCTCCGCGAGAGGAGTACGCGGAGTCGACAGGGGAGCCTGCCTGCCACGTGTGGACCCACGGTAAGTACCTTGTAGTTCGAACTAAGGTACTTCGACTTCAGCTACGTTATTCACGTAGCTGAAGTTGTGTATCTTAGTTCGAACTGGGGGGTTAGTGTGGACCAGCCCCTAGATTTATTATCACAAACCTGGTAGCATCTAAACTCCTTTTTAGGTGGATGTCATTCCACATTACATTCTGAGTCTGCTTTATAAGCTTGCCTAATGACATCACAAGCAGAAATGGGATTTTATTTTGTCACCGATCCACAAACATTCACCGCAATTTCTGCCGCATCGTTTAGATTGCTCATTCAACATGTGTTATCCCTAAACATCACCTACTTCAGCTTCTATCATGGAGACATCCCTACAGATGCTAATTCTTATCAGATTTTGCTGGCTGATGTATGCCAGTCCAGGTGTATCAAATCGCCTAATCTAGTGCCTTTCACCTCAAGCTTATTTTAAGTAAATGCGGCCTGACTGGGCTGCCATTGCAACCAATAGCAAAACTACCATTTGCTCTAATCGTGTGGAATCAGGCCCATTGAGATGTTGGTCTCAAAATCCCGCTGTGAGGTGGGTGAGTATTAATATCCCAATAGGGAAACTAAGCTAGGGAGGTGAAGCGGCTTGTCCAAAGTCACACAGCAATTCAGTGACAAAGCTGGTAGGAAAACCCAGATCTCCTTGTTCAGCCTGGTCCTGCTCATTAACTCTTAGGCCATGCAACTTCCATGATTTCGACATGTGAAATCATGATCATCCAAACAACCTCTCCCATCCTAGGTTTCCTACATCGAGTAGATATTAAAATGACCAGTGCCAGATATTCAGCCATAATCTATAACTCATATGAGCACAAATTCCTGTGCATCCATTTGCTGCTTCAGAGCCAGTATTTGCACAGCTCATATCTACAAACAGATGTCTGTCCTACATTTGCACATGAGACCTCAAAGGCTGGTTTGTAGCCAACTGAAAGTCTGTCTCAGATTTTGGTACCCAACTGAATCCAGTTGGGGCTTGATAGTTTGATTCTTCCCCACCCATATTTTATATTCTGAGGTTTAATTTCTAGCTGTCACTGCTTGATATTGCACAATCTATCTTGTTTACTGGCATGTACAGTGATAAACAGCAGTATAGCAACTGCTGTGCAATAAAATACTATGGACAAAGTGTAAAATTTTCAAAAGGAACTTTGGGCCAGATTTTCAAAGGTATTTGGGCACCTACAGATAGGTGCCAACTGAGATTTATAACAGGTTACGTGCCTAACTCCCATTGACTTTAAATGAGAGTTAGGTGCCCATCCTGCTTAGGCACTGCTGAAAATCCCACTGGGCACGTATCTGTCTGCATCTTTAGGCAGCAAAATACTTTTGTAAATCTGATGCTAAGTCATTTAGGAATCCCGTTGAAAGTCAGGCACTTCTGAAAATTTGACCCAAAGTATAGGGAGACATAGAGGAATTGTGATAAGTTTTCTATTAAAGTTTGTTCATTTTTATGCCAAACTCTGTTAGCTTTATTGTTCCCTCTTCGTTCCAAGCTACCTACATCCAGTCTGTCCATTTCATGCACCTGTTGCATCCTGTTTGTCATTTAGATTGTGAGCTCTCTGTCTTTGTTACATGCCTGGGCAGCACCAAGCACCATGAGGCCTTCCAGGCGCTACCATAATGCAAATAATAAATAATATAATGATCATGAGACTCCAAAACACAGCAAGTGAAATTCTGGCCCACTGAGCCAGGATTTCATCCAGCATTTCTGTCACACTTGATTTAATTAATTGTTGATAATGGGACTCTCTTAAAATTCCTCAGTTCTGGCGAAAGAGAAATGTGATTAAAGTTTACAGTTATAATTCACAAATTGGATTGACAGATTTATTTTTTTCTATGCATTTTTTCCTTGCCAGGAATCTGCGACAGATACAGCAGGTCAATAGGGAAGAACAGAAAAAAGCCGTAGTGATGAGACTATCGAGAGAAACGGTTGCAGTGTGTTGAAACTGAGGCCTGATTTAAGGTTCTCATTTCAGATTAGATGAAAGTCAAATTACTTCACATATGGTACTTTACATAAGATTACAAATTAACCACAAGCTTTCCAAGATGAGAAATAAATCAGGAGGAAATTAGTCAAAGGGTAAACACTTCTTTCCTTTCATTCAGACTAATTTTTGAACACAGACACATTCCCTGCAGTGTCCGCAGCTGAACCGACTACAACGGTGCACAAGGAAAATTAATGCGCCTGAAGATATCAGATCTGAAAGCATTAGGAATGGAGACTCTCTGGCCACCTTGCAAGTGCAGTGAAGTGATGATGTAAGCTTGACTATCCCACTGTTACATCTTAGCCATGGATGAGCTGAGCTGTAGTGGAGAGACTACTTCAGTCACTGTGCCCATTTAATTATGATTTTCTTTACTGCCAGAGTTTTTTCTTGTGAGGGGTCCCAACCCCTAGGAATTGCCTGGAGATCAGCAATTCATTTCGCCTAGGGCACTGAACTGTTGATTAGATGATAATGACTTTTAGTCATTACTGGTCTAGGTTTGAATGTAACATCTAGAGGTGGCCGCGGTTCTGGGTTTGACGTACAAACAAGCTCAGGACTGTGAACATTCATAGACCTGGGAAGATGTTCGCAGTTCCAGTAGACCTCTCAAACTCACTGTGACTTGAGATTCCGAGTTCTAGGAAAACTTCTCACCCTACCCTAAGCCTAGCCTTTTCCTTAGAGCTTTTCCACATTTCCACATTTGTGCAGGCACTGTTTGTTGCCATTCCCCACCCTTCTCTCTATATCTCAAAAGGCTATAGAACCAACACCATAGGTCCCCGTGACCTCTGCTACCTTGCTGACTGCTGCTACCTGCTTCTGATGCTTTCTAACATCATGAGATGACTCCAAATCTGCCTTTTCCGCTCCTCCCACTTTGAAAAATAAGCCATTCAGCTGAGAGCAAAGCAACCCAAAAGGAGAAAGCACATTTTACACTATTGACTCAAATGTCAGATCTTGTAGCACATTTCTTTTACAAATGTATCATGCAACGGATCTCTTGAGGGAATCTTTATTTGCACATAATAGTGCACATTTAAGTGCAATTGCCAGACCCTCCAAGAAATCTACTAGGTTTCTCCTAGCACAAGGACCAGCTCTATGGGTACCAATTATTCATTCTTTGCTCAGCGGCATCTGAATGCAGCTACACGTACTAAGTATGCTGGCAGGCAATGCTGCTATTTGAAGGGGGGGTATAAGACTATTCCATTTAGTAGTATTTTGTATTTCACAGCACCTACAAGTGTGCTAGGTACCTCCCAGAAAGACACAGTCTCAAAGATCATATACTATAATTCCAGGTAGGATGCAGTGAAGGAAGTAAACAAAACCATGGACAGAGGTTATAAGGGTAGTTAAGCTCTGGAATAGGCTTGCAAGGGAGGTTGGGAATCCCCACCATTTTACAAACAGGTTGGACAAACACCTGTCAGGGATGGTCTAGGTTTACTTGGTCCTGACACAACCCAGGAGGTCGGAATTGATGACTTCTCAAGGTGCCATCCAGCCCTACATTTCTATGAGTCATGGAGGAGGAAGGACAGGGGCTATAACAATAAGATTCAGTGGTTATATAGCAAAGGTTTGTGCACATGTAACAGCTGATCATCAGCGGGTGGGATCAAACCTGGGACTTCTGAAGCTTAGTGTCTGAGCCTCTTCCTTATGACCTAAAGGCCACATGACTCTTAGTTAAAGCTGTAACAGACTCATTAATCTCTAACTGGGCTAGGTGCCACTGGGGGGACAGAGCACCACACCAAGTACGCATGGGTTACACACACACACACACACACACACACATTACATGGAAGCAAATTATATATAACTGGGGTTCCTAGGGGCTACTGCAATACAAATGCACACCTAGGAATGTCTTCCTGACCCATTTCCTGTAGGTATCATGGTAGATGTAGTTCTTGAGGAGGGATTTCAATACGGACAGGCTGACAGCCTCACAAGACCATGTCCAGGAAGTTATTCCATGCATTAGAGGTGGCACGGGGAACCAAAAAACACCACAATGGCTGTGGGAGAAGTAGACAAAATTGCCCGCATTGGCAGAGAAGAGGAGATGGAAAGCGACATAATAAGAGATTTGGTAAGCAGGTGGGGAGAGAGTTGAGCTGGAGTGTGTTATAACGACACATATTTACAGATTTCCACAGGAGATTGCTTTCTTGCTTTCATGAGCAAAGCACTTTCTTGTACATTTCGAGTCCCCTAATACTCCAGCCCAAGAAAGAGTGAAGTCTGGAAGTCAAATCTGCAAATAATACGGCAGCATTAAACCAGAAGCAGGGCACTAGGTATCAATGGCTGGAAATGTGGATTTTTAGTTTCCGAGGCCCCAGTGTGTGCAGGCTTCCTGCTTTTCATTAACATTTGGGAGAATTCATGCTGATTCCAACATGATTAGAAGAGGAAACGAGTAAATGTAACAAGGATTATGAGATCATTGTCTGGGTTTAGCTGGCCGGAGAATTACTACAAACTTGCATTCTCGTGAAATACACAGGCCGGCATTGTGAACTCGGATAACCGAACAGCACAGATGTCACAGCTATAGTATATTGTTCAGAAATATTTGCCCCTAGGTTTGTTTATGATAAAAAACAATATGACTAAGATGATCTAGGCCCCACATGGCCTGGTTCTCGTGAGCTCTGATCTGCTTCAATATGGTCATGAGCTTTGCCACTTGCACATGGTTTTAAGCCCCAAATCCTTGGTGATTTGGAATATAGATGTTTCCGGCTCACAAATCACACTTAATTCATAGAACTGTCTCCAAAAGCCACTGAAGTCAGTGCAGTCCTGTTGACTTCAATGCACTTTGTATCAAGCTCTGAGTCATTTCATCTTTTCAAACGCTAGAAAGCAAATCCAGAAAGGAGAATTTTGCACATACTGTTCCTCTCTAACACAGATCCAATCCTTAATACATTCCATACTGCTTTACCATCCCTCAAACAGTCTCTGCTCCTTTTGTGTGAGTGTGAAATGTAAGGGACTTGTCTCAGTCCTCACCATAGATCAGTCAGTGTCAAGTTCCCAACCTGGTTGCTGTTATTTAAAACCATAATAAACAATTCTGACCATACTCTATCTCTTGCTCTCATAATAAGATCAGATGGCGCAGACAGATCAGAAATGACACTTGTATAAACACTATATAATTCCTAATTCTAATCCCAGGACATCACAGTTTCAGCCATACCAAGCTGCAACTGCTAATACAAATATCAATTACAGATTTCCCAGGAAGAAACTAGACATCATGAAAAAAAAACAAAACCTTACGCACATTCTCAGCCACTGCCAGTAATACCGAAGAAAAGTTCTACTGATCACAGGCATAGATCAATTGTCCTAATAACACAACAAAATTCAACATTCACAGCCTTAGGCACTTCTGATTTATCTTACAGTCAATTTAGGTTATAGGGGATACGACAGGACAGCATCATTGCAATATTGTAATTTACCTAATTAAACTGCATCTTCATTAAGGATTTGCAGTAGTGTAGGTACAGCTATATAATTACACCTGTCGAAATTTCTGTAATGTAGACAGGGCCTTAAAGGGAAGAATGCTGCCTAATTAATGACCTGCGCTACATCTTGCTGCACATGGGTTTTCAGGGGGAGAGGGGGGATTTGGGACAGGGAAGGGAAGGGGGGGGTCTTCCATCCAAGTAACTGAATCCCATTTACCCACTAGAGTAGCTAAAATTAATTTGTTCAAGACATTGCAATTGAGAATCTAGTCCTCTTTGTCATGGATACTATTATTATTATGATTTGTATTGGGATAGTGTCTAGGTGTCCTGGTCATGGACTAGTACATCATTGCACAAGGCGCTGTACAAACCACAGAACATAAGGATGTTCCCTGCGCCAAAGAGTTTATAATCTGAGCAGTTTTTGGAATTTGACTAATTGAAACATGAGATGTGAATGGCTGCAGGATTCTTTTTTGTTCTATGTTTGTGCAGCACCTAAGAGGTTCTGATCCATGACTGCTTCCAGGTGCTACGCTAATAAATATCACTACTAATACCATACAGGGTAATACTATTCCTATCCCTCTAAGATTCAGAACCCACTGAGACAATTCTTAAGAGGTTGCAAGTCAGTTCAAATAAACTTGTGAAGAAGCGCTGCTGGGAAACACCTGTATAGCAATGTTTAGCAAAACCATACTGAATAAAAGGGGAAAACTCCCCCACTAAGTGCCAATGTCGAAGTGGAACAAAATCTCAGATTAAGTTTGTGGGGTAGTGGGTAAATAGATAGAGAGCTCGAAAAGAAATTTCCTCCAATCAAAAGTGTAATCTAGTAGAGGTATAAGGAGCATTAGAAAATAATTTGACAGAAATAAAATGTTCCAAAGAAAAAGGCAGGGGATATCTTAAAGGAAGAGTGGCTTTGTAAATGCATTTTGAGTGCAGCGATGTAAAAAGCCAGTACGCTGGAGAGGGATTCCTTTCACATCAAGTAAGAAATATGATCCTTATTTAGTCAGACCACGTCATTTCTAGATGTCACTGGGTAACAGTGTCTTAACGCCTACCTTCATCTGGTCCAGACACTGCCTCAGTTTCGCCCATCACTGATTGGTAGTTGAGCCTTCCAATCATACCAAAGCAACACACTACACTGCACATGTAGTTTGCATCCTGGGAAGAGGATGAGAAAAAGAGGAAGCCACACATGGTAGCTGCTCATCTTGCCATTAAATGCCCTATGGAAGGTGCTCAGATACTGTGGTGATGAGGAGAGCATTAGACCCTGAATAAAGGAGCTCTATGGCTTCTCCAAAATAAACACCTCTCCTCTGGGGTAAACAATAGCCCAATGATAGATCCAGACCTTCACCCCTTGGTGGAGAGGTTCACAAGTAGTCCTTTAGCACTAACCTTCTTCTATAGCCCATAAGCAGCTCCTGCTCTCTCCAGTTCTTCTTCTAGTCCCTGGTTTTCTGGTTGTGTTTCCAAAACAACCTCTTCCTTGGAATACATTCCCCAGCCATTAGACTGTCAGTCTAAGCCTCTTCCAAAACCCCTTCTGGGACCTCTACCCAGAAAAGCTGGCCCTGTTCCCTTCAGGTGTCTTGTCTCACTGGAGAGGCCCAGCAGCAGCCATTCTTTCTCTTAATTGCCTCAGCCTGTGGATTGTCTGGGAATAAATCACTATGATCATTCATTACCTCTTACTTCCTCTAGGTCTCTCCCTGTTACGCTGACAAAGAATTGCTCTCTTTCCCGGTATTCCTTGCAGTAACCTATGATTCCCATATTCCCTCTTGGAAACATGCCTTGTGAGTTCCATGGATTGTGTTTGATTCTGTTTGCAGGGTGGAGGGATGCGTAAACATTACTCTGTGGGGAGAAGCAGGATGCATGGTTGTGTCTTGGGAGTGGCTGGGTTATATGTTTCTATTCATAGCAAATCTCCAATAATTCTAGGGCACCTTTTCTATTAACCACCTGTTACTAGCACTGGATAACATACACCACAGAATCTTGATAATAATTAATAATTGGCCCTTTTCTTCTTACAGAGCACTTTACAAATTAGCTAATTAATAGTAGCGGTAAGAAGTTCATACCTCATTTCTCAACATAGATCACAAGGACTTATATTCAAACTGTTTCTTAGACAGCTGGAATCTTTAGAAAACAAGAAGCATCTTCATTCCATGACACATGACTGACTAACCCTCAGCTAACCCAATCTGGGTTAAATGTGATCAGACTATATTGCTATGTAGATCAAACCAGTTACTAGGATCAGCCATTGTGAAGAAAGGATACTGCAAACTGCCTTACCTATTATTTCCTTATACTCATGTAGGGCTTGACTTTGCAAGGTCCTATGTGATTCCCAGAAGTGCCTTGTACCCTCTATCCCCAGGGACTTACCTGAAGGTGCGTCTACACTGCAGCTGAAAGTGAGCCTCCCATCCCGGGTAGACAAGCTTGCACTAGCTCAGCTCAAATTAGCGTATTAAAAATAGCAATGTGGGTGTTGAGGCTCAGGTGACAGCTTGGGCTCTCAAGCCCACCTATCCCCCTGGGTCTGAGCTTGGGTGGCTAGCCTGAGTCTCCCCCAGAGCTATAATGTGCACACTGCTATTTTTAGCCCATTAGCTCGGCTCAAGCTAGCGTGAGTCTGTCTACTCGGGCTGGGAGGCACACTCCCAGCTGCAGTGTAGACATACGCTGGGAGTTTGGGGGGGCTTTGCACATTGAGGCCTTGAACCTCAGTTACACTAAGGCCACTTTATGCTGCTCACGATATGGAAATGGACAACTGAGGAGGCTTTCTGTGTACAGGTGGTGTCCCTAGCTAGGGTAGAGCTGATATAAGGGATTTTCAGCAGCCCTACTCCCGGCCACAGTGTGGGTGTACAAACCCCACACAGGAGAGGATGGGGTTAAGGAGCTGCTCTGGGCCCAAGCAGCTCCACACCGCAAGGCATGCACAGGCTGGAGGAGGAGCTTAACTGGGGAGCAGCATAGATAGTGGAGGGGAGCAGACCAAAGCTCTGCAGAAGGAGCCCTGTGGGAGGCCCAGCTGCTGGGGCCCCTGACTATTGCTGGTCTGCCCGACCTGCTGAGGGAACAGGACTCTGGACATCTGCAAGGTTAGAGACCTCATTTATTTTGTTGATATGTCTTTGCCGTTCCCTCTTGAGTGGGGAGGCTGGTAGGAAGATATGTAGAGAGGCAGTCGCGTAGCGCTCCAGGGGACAGGATTCAGCTGCCCACCTTTGGGCCCTGAATCAGAATCCAGGGGAGAAGGTGGGCCTGGGTTCCCCTACCCACCCCCTGTTGAGGCTGGAGGCAAAAAGTCTGATACTAGACACTCAGGACTAGGAAGACCCCATATCGCAGAAAATCCTGACTCTGGGACTTTGGCCAGGTGAAGCCTGAAGCCCCTTGCTGGGCAGCAGAACTTGACATACCCTGGCAGGAGTGGACACAGCTTGTGGTCCAGCTGGAGGGCTGAGCTACAGAAGGGGACAGACCGCTGCAGGACTGGGGCAGGTATCAGCAGGGGGCGCCAAGACAGGCAAGCGCCTGTCATGCCCTCATCTGACCACTAGGCAGTGCCTATGTAAAGCAGACCTCTTCTCAAGGAGGCAGAGAGGGGGCGTGTGAGGACATGGCCAGGGTACACTGTGGCTAGTCTCTGCTTCTCAGTGCCCATGAGGCCTCTGGGAAGCAGAGCATCATTTACACTGGGATCTTGTCAGACCCCATAATACAGCACAGCCACAGTCACCCTAAAGCCACCTTTGCCTTTCCTTCCATTTCTGCCCCAGGCTGGGCCGCTGAAAAGCAGGCGGTATTCATTGTCCTGAGTGCCTTCAAGGATCAAGGCCTGAGAGCAGTGATTCATGGGACAAATGTGCCCCTCCAGCTATGCAGCGAGGAGTCTGAAATTCCACTGCTCATTTCTCCCTTCTCCTGAGACTCTTTCACTCTAGGATACTATGTGACCCTTTTTCCGATTTATTTTTCAGCTTTTAATTTCTAGGACAATGAGCTCCTGCTCTCATTGACGTTAATGGTAAAAGTCCCATTGACTTCCCTGGCATCAGGATCAAGTCCGAAGACCACAGATTCACCCTCAACTGCCCCCCTTCTTAATCTCTAATAAATCCTTTCCATTATGCTGAATTAGATCATGGGAAAGAAAGCATTAATATTCCTGCAGATAAGAAACAAACTGCACTTAGATAAAGCAACCTCTAATAGTTATATCGTCACAAGCAATGATGATGGGTTCATAAGATGCAGGCTTGATTTGTTTTTGCCTATTTACATATTTCAGATAAACGGTGTGAGGCTGGAGATGCAGATTATTAGAATAATGAGAAAAAGCCTGATGCAACAAAGCTGATGCTGAACATGGATTGAAGAATATTATATAACTATGACATGTTTCCAAAATGCAAGCTTTCTAGATGAAGAGCGGCCTGAATTTGTGCAGATGACCTCACTGCCTTTGAAGGACTTAATTCCCGCAGATCCACTGTATTTTATTATTTACAGGGGAAGCACTGAACTAGATTCCTTCCAAATTGCATGCTGAGATAGCCATTAGGTGTAGGAAGTGCTGCTGCACGTAACAGGCTCAATAATTGGGTTTGTGAGCGTTTGAGGGGTTTTTTTTGTTGATGACTGGCTGAGATGTGGAACTCATTCTCATCCACCTGCTTGGAGGAATCAAAAAATATTTAACCTCTGTTTGTCCTGAAGTACAGTAATCTGTCACAAGTGAGCACTTGGGTGTGTATAGCAACCGTTTCTTAAATGCTGTCTCTCAATCATAGATACTTACCCTCAAAGAACAGAAAGAAAAGTGCATTTTTGATACTCAGGTATGTGCAGCAATGGTTTAGACAACTGTCAACATGGACTAACAGCCAACCTGTGTAGTTATCCAGTGGCAAACTACCCATGCAACAATAATCAAGTCATTGCATGAATCTGCATTTCTAACGTAATAGCCCTACAGTCAGTCCTAGCATGTGCTGTTCAAGTAATGGTCCACGGGTTCTCTGTATACAGGTGGTTGGGCTGCATCTTCATTTTGCAGTTAATTAGAATGGCTTGACAAGAAGCTGGGTATTCTCTCAGCCACTGGAATTAGGTAGAGGTGAACAAACAATCTGTAACCATTTCTTTGATGAATGTAACCCTTTTTCCTGTTTGCAAGAACTGATTGCTGCTTTCCTGAATGTGTTTGTTATTCCTAATTGTTTGTCATGTCATTTGTCTGAATAAATTACAGCCTCTGGATTGTCTGGAAATAAATCACTATGATTATTCATTATGTGAGATTAGTCACACACGACACATGGTATTCTGTTCCCTGACTGAAAATTGTTTCTGTTCCTTGATTGGATGAATAAAACTTCCATTTATCCAGCAACTAATGAATACCAATGTTCACTCTCAATTATGGGTTTTCCTACAAATAATAGTAGCTCCACAAACAATTGTGCAGAAGAAATGCACATCTGAAGGTACAGAGATAATGAACAAAACAATAAATTAATCCCACCAATTTGAATCTTGAGTTGGATTTTACAATCATGTTCACCAATACTTTTCTTCCCATCAATCAGCCAGCTCTTCTCCTGAGAGATTTTCATGTTGAGATCTTTAATTCTGGCCTATGAAATTTAGCCACTGCTTTTATTCAGCCCAATTTGCCCAGAAATCTCTGGATCATATGTTTCAGCATGGTAACCGTGTTAGTCTGTGTCAGCTGTAAGAAATACATTTGTTAGTCTCTAAGGTGCCACAAAGACTCCTCTGAGTTTTTGTTTTTTTGGGGTTTTTTTGGATAATATGTAGCTCTTTCCTCCGTTACTGTCCCTGGCAGGTAAAAAGACCTACAATCTTTCTATTACTTCTGTAATTTCAATAAACTTTGTAAATCTCTAGATACAAAGAGGAAGAGGCTCAGAGCATAAGGTAGAAAGATCATATTAATAATTTACATCTGCACTGTGTGAGATACATAAATCTCTGAGGGATCAGTTCTGTGCCCAGCTATGGCTTAGACATCACTACACAAAAGAGAAGGATATAGGAAAAGAAGCCATAAATTCAGACAAGAGTAAGCTAGACGGAACATCCCTTTCATCACCACACCCCAATTACTGCTTTTCTCTCTCCTTCAGTGAACTCTGGCCACACAATCAATTTCTGTCTGAGCCCTGGAGAAGTCTGAGCATTCCCTGCCCCCTGTGATAAAGGCCTTTTGTGCAGCCACAGGAGAAAAAAACGGCCCGACAGAATGTTGCATGTCTCTAATCTTGCAAATCAGGTCCAATAATCATCTTAGCTGTTCTGCAGATCTATTTTTAATGAACGCTCCCCCCTTCCCCCACCTGATTTCTGACTCCAGATGTGATGCTATTGGCTAATACTGTACTTTGCCTAGGATTTTATAATCCAGCTTTAAGCGAGATACTTCTCTCTAGTTCTTACATAACCAAGGGGACCTTCTTTATTTACCCTCTGTGACCAAGTCTGTTCTAAGTTCAGGGCATGGAAGCCATAATCAAAAGCCATTCACTGTGTATCAATGTGTATCCATTGCTAAAATATATTAAATTCTGACAAGCAGCCTCTTCATATGTAGAGATTTTCTACAATTAATCCTCCAATCAAAACATCACTGGATGTAATTTGTCCATATTATAAAAAGTATGTTAATAATTAACACCCCCCATGCCTGATTTAACTTCTCAGGATATGGACTATGTTGCATTTAAACGGACATTTGCATGTGTCATTTAACGGTGTGTCCATACTTTGAGTATATACACATATAGGTAGATCTTTCAAAGCATCGGCGGTTAGTCTGCTAGCAGGGCCAGCTCCAGGCACCAGCGCAGCAAGCAGGTGCTTGGGGTGGCCAAGGGAAAGGGGCGGTATGTCCGGCTCTTTGGCGGCAATTCAACGGCGGGTCCCTCAGTCCCTCTCGGAGGGAAGGACCTGCCGCCGAAGTGCCGTCAAAGAAGAAAGCGGCGCGGTGGAGCTGCCACCGAAGTGCCGCTGATCGCAGCTTTTTTTTTTTCTCCCGCCGCTTGGGGCGGCAAAAACTCTGGAGATGGCCCTGTCTGCTAGAATCACCATTGTATTTAGATCCTATACCCACATGTTATAATTTCTCTGCATTCTTTCTATCAGCCAAAGGAAATATCTCTAACTGCAGTGGTTTATAACGCTCACGGCTGAATAGCCAGAGTCATCCTTGTTCTTAATCGTTATGACTCTCAACCGCAGCACAGCTAATGGCATGGAAAGTTTGGTTTCATAGATTCCAAGAACAGAAGGGACCATTGTGATCATCTAGTCTCACCTCCTCTATAACACAAGCCATAGATCTTCCCCAAAATAATTCCTAAAGCAGAGCTTTTAGGAAAACATCCAGTCTGGATTTTAAAATGGTCAATTACAGAGAATCCACCACAACCCTTGGTAAGTTGCTCCACTTACTTACTTAACTTACACTCACTGTTAAAAATGTACACCTTATGTCCAGTCTGAATTTGTCTAGCTTCAACTACCAGTCATTGGATCGTGTTATACCATTCTTTGCTAGATTGGAGAGCCCATTATTAAATATTTGTTACCCCTATAGATACATACAGACTGTAATCAACTCACCCCTTAACATTCTCTTTGTTAAGCTAAATAGATCAAGCTCTTTGAGTCTATCACTATAAGGTATGTTTTCTAATCCTTCATTCATTCTCTTGGCACTTTTCTGAACACTTTCAAATTTATCAATATTCTTTTTGAATTGTGGACACCAGAACTGGACACAGTATTCCAGCAGCAGTTGCACCAATGCCAAAAATTGAGGTCAAATAACCTCTCTACTCGTACTCGAGATTCCCCTGTTTATGCAGCCCAAGATTGAATTAGCCTTTTTGGCCCTAGCATCTCACTGGGAGCTCATTTTCAGCTGATTATCCATCATGATCCCCAAGACTTTTTCAGCATCACTGCGTCACAAGATAGAGTCCCCCCATTGTGGAAGTATGGCCTACCTTCTTTGCTCCTAAATATATACATTTAGCAATATTTAAACACATATTGCTTTCTTGTTTGAAAATGGAAGCCATTTTCTTTGAAGAACTATTCAGGATGTTTAAATGCCTATGGCAATAACTTTTTAAAAAAATTGGAAAGTGAACTGAAGAAAATGAAATCAATCCAACTACACACAGAGAGAAAGCAAGAGAGAGAGAGCACATGCAGTCTTACACTTTGTTTCTGGGGGACAATGAGGATTCTCTCTGTCTACATTGACTTACCGATACCTAGAGATGAGCTGAAGTGCTGCAAAGTTTGTTTATTAAAATAAGTTGTAAGTATGTGTGAAAGTTGCCATAGTTTATCCACAGCACTCATACAGCACGGACAATAGCAGCGTACTCTTTCACGGTCTCCTGCAACGGTGTCTCAACCTGGACTTGAAGAGAGGATCTCTGAGATTGACTGGGCCCATCCTCCTTTATCCTCATACAGTCCGCTCCTTCTCTGTTGAAGTTACTCACAAGGGCGTCAGCTTTGATGTGGTTTACTCTCTTATATGGACAACGAAGGCTAGATCATGGTTTAAGGGCACTGATCACTTTGGGTAACAGGGGTGAGTGGAACCTCTGAAGGAATGATTGTTCCAGGGACTTTGGCGGTGGTAGAGCCCCCACTCTTTGAGAGTGAGCAGTGGGTGCTTCCTCTCATCCTCCTCTATTTCCCCATCCCCACTGGAACAGCTAGCACAGTCAGTGCATTCCCTGCACTTCCCACCTGGACTGCAGTTGGCTCCTGGCACAGTACCACATGGAAAAGAGGAGAGAAGTCTCCTGGAGCCATCTTCTCCTCTCACTTGCACAGGTCCAGGTAAGAGCTGGCTGCCAAACAGGACCAGGAGTGAGTGTGCTAAGACTTTTCACAGTCCATGGGCCAAATAAAAATGAGGGACCTTGAAGTGAAATGCCTCATTGCCCCCAACCAAACCCCAGTTGCCTCTGGAGTTACATTTTTCTTCTTACCTCTTTGTTTTTACTTCCTCTTTTCCCATAGGTTCTATGTTTCTAGCTCTCTTTGTGGTGTTGAATGTTAATATGACTATAGCTGGCCCATCCTCAGGCAGCAATTTCTGAAGGCAACAACACTTTTCCGGAATCATATGCTTTGTGGGAACCAGTTACTCGGCTAGATCACCATTAAAAGAATCAACATCACAATGAATTAACAAGAATTCTCTATTCCAAATACAGGGATATCGTACAAAATACAGGATGGGTTAGACTCCAGAGTTATCTATTTAACGAGGAATATAAATTGTCCCTTCACCATAGTATTTGAGTGTCTCACCCATATTGAAGATTTTATCATCACAATATGCCTCAGAGTTAATAAAGTGCAATTACCTCAATTTTATAGGTGGAGAACTGAAACATGTTATGTGACTTGCCCATGGTCACACGAGATGTTCATATCTGAGTGAGAAATTGAACCAAGATCTCCTCCATCTCCTGGTGAGAGATATAACCACAACACCATCCTGGGCTGAATTTTTATTAATTTGAAATGATTATTTTTCTAGGCTCTAGGGTCCTAGCTGGGAGGTTCCTTTGTGCTTTATTTGTGTTTTATTTATAATTATTGCATTTTAATTATTGTAAATTACCCAGAAGATACAGCACACATCTAAATATGTTAGGGTGACCGATGAGGGGAAGAAAATATAGGGACACATGGGGCGGGAGCAAAAAAAAAAAGCCGAGTCCTGCCGGCTGAGCAAAAAAACCCCCAAAACCCCGCAGTGCTGCCGGCAGATATCAGGACAAAATGAAGATTGGTCGGGATGCGGGACAGACACTGAAATATCACCTGTCTGGTCACCCTAAAATATGTATATGATTTAATTGGTGTTAGCTGATGTTGGTCCAGGGTCGGCTCCAAGTTTTTTGCCACCCGAAGCAAAAAAAAATTCCGTCTGCCCCCCCCCTCTCCCCCTGGCCCCGCCTCACTCCAACCCCTTCCCCAAATCCCCGGCTCCACCTCCTCCCCCGGGCACACCACATTTCCCCTCCTACCCCTACCTCCCAGGCTTGCCTGGGAGGGAGGGGGGAGAAGCGGAGCGGCGGCGCGCTGCGGGAGGAGGCGGAGGTGAGCTGGGGGGGAAGTGGTTCCTCTGCCCCCCCTGGGTTACTTCCTGCGGCCCTCCCCGCGCCCCCCACTGCCGCAGCTCACCTCTGCTCAGGGCCGGCTCCAAGCTTTTTGCGCCCCAAGCAAAAAAAAAAAAAAGGGGGGGGGGGCCGGAGTGCCGCCCCTTGGAAAGGGCCACCCCAAACACATGCTTGGAGCGCTGGTGCCTAGAGCAGGCCCTGTGTTGGTCCTGCTTTGAGCAGCGGGTTGGACTAGATGACCTCCTGAGGTCTCTTCCAACCCTGATATTCTATGGTTCTCTGATACCGTAGAATGGTACTTGCTGATAAATGCTTCTTAATGGTAACTACGATACAGGCTTTGGTCTTGGCTCATCTCTAAAATTTGGAGGGTTTTTTCCTTTTAGTCTCCAAGTTGTGGGTTCTTTCTTTCTTTCTTTTTTTTTTTTTGGTTGGTTAATTTTGAAAGGTCAATTCAAATGTTTTTTTGGTTTAATGCCATTGGAACACATGCTGAAGCAAACAATAACAAAATGTAGCAGGAGATTATGGCTCGTCAGTTAGTGTTTGCATACCCCATCTGGCTTGGGAAGTGCTAAAAGCAGATGCCGTGACACCTGTTGTTATGGTGCTGGCTGAGCATGGTATCACATGCCATCTCCTTCGTCACTGTACAGCAACCCCTAATGGACTGAATCACTACACTGCTGTAATCTGATTTAAAAAGAGAAATTGTCACAAACATCTGCTGCAGGGCTGTCTAGTTTGTCTTTACCAAATTGTTAGCTGGCACTGAGCTCCATCACTCTGCAATGACTTGGAAATTTCCTCCTCCAGGTCCTTTGTAAAGATCCCTACAATAATAATATGTGTAGACTAACTGTGCTTCACAATGGGACTGAGACCAGATCATACCAAGGCACTTGAGAATACAACATGGGTTAGAATAATGTGTTCTGAGAGAGAATCTTAGCAATGGAATCACCCCATACACAGCATAGCGCCGCTTGTGAAAGAGCACAGAGATGAGTGAGGGTCACACTGGGAGAAAAGTGGTGTGTGGGGGTGAGGTGAATGATGTTTGGTAGGCGAGAAACAGAATGGCTGGGGAGGAAACAGATCATAAATCTGTGGTATTGTGCAGACGTGAAAGGATGTGTACGTACCTTCTTCAAGCTCTTTATCAAGAAAATAAAATGGTAATTTCTAGGGGTTTTTTATTATTTAAAGTGAAACTTAACAGAATTAAAGACATTTTTTTCTAGTAAAGAGATACAGTTAAACTGGTTTCTGTGTCATTGTTTTTATGTAATGTTCATTTTCTAAGGCTGTCTATCCCAGAGAAGTGTAGAACACTCATCATCAGCATTTTCTGTGTGCTTTGGATTGCTCTGTTATAAATGTAACGGATTTGGAGAGCGCATGGTATTTCAAAACCCTGGCAGTCACACTGTAGCCTCTGTTAGAACTCTGAACTATAATGTAAATTAGCAGTTTAGACTATAGAAAGCTCACAAAAGATCCTTTGTGGTTAGGGGGCAAAGGGTTTTGTCCAGGTCTGGCTTTAGTAGAGACAAGTCCAAGCTGAAAAGTTCAAAGCTGGAGCTGAAAGAATGTCCCCATAGTTTGGGGATATTTGACCACCACCAAGATCAGCTGGTCACTATACACTAGGCCTGGGGTCGGCAACCTTTGGCACACGGCTTACCAGAGTAAGCACCCTGGCGGGCCGGGCTGGTTTGTTTACCTGCTGCGTCCGCAGGTTCGGGAGATCGTGGCTCCCACTGGTCGCGGTTTGCCACTCCAGGCCAATGGGGGCGGTGGGAAGTGGTGCGGGCTGAGCCGCGTGCCAAAGGTTGCCGACCCCTGCACTAGGCAGTAATTCATTGGTTGTTTTTGTTGTTTTAAGCAGTTTTCACACTCTGTACGTTAAACAGAACACATACATGCACACATGGGTAGGGACATGGAATGATTCACCTGCCATTATGGCCTGGCTTCTGTGTTGATTGTATTGTACTAACCATAACATTCAATCCCATTTGACAACATTTCAGGTATCCAGAGCTAAGGACTTTAGGATTTCAACAGATAGTTCTCAGTGTACAATCAAAAGTTTGCTTCTCTCTCAAAATACCTCTGCTAAGTAAAGTTATGTAATTTTAGTGACATATTGGTCTGTTAGTGTGTAGGAAGAAGAAATAAAATATAGGTCAGAAAATCCCAGCATCCATGCAGTTTTCCTCACTGAGGAAACCAGTACAATCCTTAGTTTACACAGAGCCTGTCAATAAATGTCAGTTATAGACTGACCTATAACAAAGAGCAGTGAATGCTTGGTTTGTTTGTCTGCTGGGATTTTTTGCTTTCTCTCTAGCCTCTGTGGACGTGGAGGAAGAAAAGGCAGCGCACAAAAAATAGCTTGAGGATTGGTTTAAGGATGAATGGTCACCGCGCTGCTGAAATAATAAAACAGTAACTGGTTAACCGTGATCAAGAAGGGTGGCTTGGTGTCCATGAGAACCAGGCCTTTCAAACATTACAATGGGAGTTTTCATATCCCAGAACTCAGCTTCCTATTACACCAATTTCTCCAAATCCTAACCTGGGACAATGCTCCAGAAGGAATGGGATAGCATGTAGATATCTAGATAAAGGTACTGGAACAGGTTTTTTCTCTGCAGAAGTGACAGGGGTTCCCTCTAAAAAGGATACCTCTTTCTTCCTTCTGTTATCCAGGAAAGATACAATGAGGCAGATGTTTTCAGACCTGGTGTGCAACTGACTTCACTGTAAGGGTCTAGGGTGAAGTCCTGGCTCAGTGGCAAAACTCTCATTGACTTCAGTGGGGCCAGGATTTCACTCCTGTGTATTGCTTTGCAAGCGTGTCCTATACCACTTGTCCTATAGACTGTTTGACAGAAAGGTACTATAACTGTTATACAGGATGCAAAATATGGGCCATAAAAGCATGATCCTTCTAAACAAGGAGACAAGAAATTTGGCCATCAGGGTAAAATAGATTGAGTTTATCTGGGTAGGAACTTTTTCTCCTAGTTACATAACAGTCCAGCAAACATTTTGCCCCGTAATGTTTCTAAACTACTTATTTGTCACACTGCCTGTCGGTCTGAGTCTTTTGTCTTATACTTTGATTGTAAGCTCATTGGAACATGGAGCATCTCTTTGTTACTCGTCTGCACAGTGCCAAGCACAAAGGGGTCTTGGTGAATGATCAAGGCTCCTAGGTACAACCTACATGTAATATATATTAATAACACTGCAAAGTGATGTGGGGCATGGGGAGAAAAGCACACTGAAGAACAGTCATTGTAAATAAGTGTCCACTATACTGGGGGAAAAAACCCAGCCATCATCAAACTCAGAGCAAGGATGTGGGTAGTGACACATTGGGCCCAATACAATGTCCTGAGCTTCACCCGTTCTCCCGAGAGTCAAAATGGTTGTACAGCAGCTGTTTAGTACCGGACAGGATCAGACCTATCGTTCCTTAAAGAAGCTAAATGAAAATGTTCCCCTCTGGCAACATTTGATATACATGCTCGAAAGCACTCTCCTCCCCAAACCCAGCTCACGTGCTGTTGCACAGTGGTGCAGTTTGGCTGCTCGCTTTCCACAATGAACCAGGATGGCCTTAGGCAGACTGAAGCCTTAAGCAAACTTCAGAATATGTCTCCCCTACTCCCTCCATTACAGTCAATCTAATTTTTAATGACCTTTTAATTGGGTTATTTTTCATAATGCTATAGCATTACGTTTTCTGCTAGGCAATAACCAATATCTGAACTGGTTTTGTCTCCCTTGCACTGGTCCTTCAGCCTCTTTGTCCTCTCCGATTTCTTACCCACTGCAAACACGATGCTGCAAAGCAGTGCCGGGGGTAGCCGTTTTGCCCAGTATATTCATATGGCAGATGTTTAATTTACCAGAAAAATGTGCCATCAAAGATCAAGGGAGAGCCGTGATAAGTGCGGATGCTGGTTGCTTGCGGTGCCTGTGTATGCTGCCTCAATAATATTTGTGTAGTGAAGCTGCAGACAACAGGGAAAGTGTTATTCATGTTTTAGTAAGAAAGACGCTATATAGAAATAGGGCAGGGCCGAATTTTGACACTCTGACATTAGGCTCACATGGATTGGCACCTTACACTGAGAGAAGTCTCACTAAAATACATAGGACCTACTCACAAAGCAAGGCACTCTTCACTGTGAGTAAACGGGGCAGGATGAGTGCCATACATTCTACTGTGCGCATTGGGTATGGTTCTGAATCCGCTTCCTTTTTCCTTCATGTAGACCTGTTTTCCTTCTCCCTCGCTACAAGAGGCTTCCATAGACTCACCACTGATGTATGTTATTATTATTTAATACATAACACCTCTCTATCGCTTCTCATCCTCAAGGCACTTTCCAAATATGAATTAATTAATCCTTGCAGCCCACTGGTGCTACGATTCTCATTGACCAGATGAAGAACCTGAGGAAAAGTGACAGTGAGTGAATGGCAGGGCCAGACTGAGACTTCTAGGTTCCATAGGCAGCCCACTAGATGATGCTGATTTCTCTACACCTGCACCATACTCTTGGCCCAGCGAGGGAGCTGCTTTGTGTTGCTCGTCTTATAGGCTTTCTCCCATTGATTTACCCCCAGTAAAATTGGGACATGTGAGAGGGGAATCAGGCCCATAGATTTGTGCATAGACAATGAGTTATTTGAACCGGGTTGCATTCTGTGCTTGGTTACACTGGTGTATATCCAGAGCAACTGCCTTGACTTTGATGGAGTAGCTATAGCTTTACACCAGTGTAAATAAGAGCAGAATTTGGCCCCCAGCTTTTACATTTTCTCTTGCTTGAAATATCAGAACCAGACTGCCTTGGGTGTAGGCTACACAACAAAACCCCTATCCTGGATTGATATTGCTTTGAACAGAAAGCTAACGTAATATTTATTACTCTATTAAAGGAGATGGAAGATTCCAGCGAATACTGTAGGACATGTACATCACACACCTGATATCAGCATTGTCTTTTTCCTCTTCGTTGACTCCATCTCATTTTTTATTGATGGCCACCCATTCCATATGTTACTGAAATTAGAGTGGCTGAATCTAATACCCCTTACCACAGGCATTGTGTATGTTGAGCAAATGGCTATTCCTATAGCCTTACATGCACATCTACCTTAAGTGCATGGTGGAAACTGCAATGGAGAGAAAGCTATTGGGATCTTTATCAGGTATCTGATATTTTGCTGGAAGAAGGTCAGGCTATTTCTGGCTGCCATGTGTGTTGCATTTCATCACCTGATATAGGGAGGAAATTGTGAAAAAGAAATTGAAACGGTCACGATCCAGCAGACCAGGGAAGGATGAAAGCCACCAGCTTCGATGGGTCAGGCGAAAGCTGCATGTTTTGACATATAATAGTTAAGGACATTTCTTTCAGACTTTGGCAGGGAGTAGACTGGGTACATTTTGTTCAGAGCTAGATTGTATAATTTGCTACGGCAAGAGGAGTTGATGTTATAAAATTTGCAACCAATTAGCAAACAGGAAAAAAATACAAGAAACTCCAAGCGCGTCTGATGAAATAACACATGCCAGACAAGGAATCCTTTGGCAGGGTTTTAGTGCATTGGTGCATATAGTCAAATGCAGGCTTAGAGCGAAATTCTGCCCTGACTTTCACTCCATGCCACCAACTGAAATAAAAAGAGAGAAAGACTAGAGGATCGATTCGGTCTTGACTTAGCTTGTCCCCTTCTGCATAGCCAACAGTTTTGAACTGGACAGTTTTGGGGTTTCTGCTCAGAGGCACCTTGCAACTAGGGTTAAATCAGTATATTCTATGACTTCTTAAGCGTCTCTCTATCTTCACAGGTAATGATACTGTACCTCTCCCATACTGCCCAGGACCATTGCTGGAAGCAAGGGCACTTTCACACACGAGACAGGGGTAATGTCCACACATGAGGCATTGCATTGCATATAGAGCTATAAGGACCAGCTAAGCTTGCTGCTGCATTGTTTGTGTCTTCTTGTGTATGCTGGGGGCGGGGAGGGGGTAGGAGATTGTAATCTGCACTGGTTCTGGGAGACCTGAGCTAATGACCCCACCCCAACTTTTAACCAATAACTTCAGGGTGTAGGAGAGTGGACATACATTCTTCTGACCTGTTTTCTCCTACCACCTGGCCTTTTTAGACTGAACTTACACCTATTATTATATAGCTCAATAATAGATTGAGTTTCTCCAGCAGATGGTTTTGTATTCTAAATGTTATCCTTTCATTAATATGTACCGTTGGAGGGACCTGATCATTCCAATGAGAGAATTATTTTCTTTACAATCCTCCACATACATGCTTTCATGGAGTCTATCTCATTTCTTGTTGTGTTGAGAGGTTTAATATAGTATAGTACTGTGACACAGTAATATTAGAAAGCAACAAAGAGTCCTGTGGCATCTTATAGACTAACAGATGTATTGGAACATAGGCTTTCATGGATGACTACCCACTTCGTCAGACATAATAATAGAGTGCAATAATATCATCATTTCTATCAGGTACATTGTCCAGAATCTTTTTAATTCACCCCAAAGAACTATAACATGTGTTCCTAAGTGCTTTGATGTACATCTGCACAAATTATTACTCATATTAAACCACAATTTATCATTCCTACAGGCTTCTACTGTCGTTAATTCATAATGACCTTAATTGTGTACATTTTGAACTAGAATCTTTAGCTACATTATAGTTAGAAGTTACAAATCATTGTATTTCACTTCCAAGCAGGTGGAATCTAAATCTTGCTCTGATGCTCATTTTAAATTATGTTGAATTTTAGTGTTTAAATCCAGAAATCAGCTTTAAATGATTCATGCCTTATGTTGTCTTCCATATAAAATATTTGGCATAAACTGTCAGTTGGTGTCTGTAAGGCATGGCAGATGAAACGCAAGTGTTGTTTTGTAAACATTTCCAGAAATATTTGTGGCATACATTCTCAATAGGACCTAAATCAGTAATTTTATAAAGAGCTGAGAATAATTAGCCATTGGAACAATTCACCAAGGGACCTGGTGGATTCTCCCTCACTGACAATTTTTAAATCAAGATTGGATGTTTTTCCAAAAGACCTGTTCTAGGAATTATTTTGGGGAAGTTCTATGACCTGTGCTATACCGGTGAGACTAGATGATCATGGTAGTCCCTTCTGGTCTTAGAATCGATGAATCATTCACAATCCAGCATATTGTTGTTTATCACTGTTTGTTACAGAGTTATTGTAGTTATGTCTAGCCTTAATAGCCTTAGACTATAATACAACCTAGTCCACATAGTACATGCTCAGCACATTATTGGGTTGTTAGAACTGTCATAAAGAAACAAAACAAAAAACAGATATAGTTCTCCCCTGGGCCTCAATACTGTTCCAAATCAGTGGCAAAACTTCCATTACTTCAGTCATGCAGAATCAGGCCCTAGTTGATTATTATTATTATTTGCATTATTGTAATGCTTAGAAGCCTCAGCCAAGCTTGTTGTGTTAGGTGCTGTACAAACACAGGATAAGAGACAGTTCCTGTGCCAAAGAGTTTACAATATGAGATGCCCTGGTAACCTTTAAAATAATAATAAAAAATGTAACTGCGGTGCTGTAAATAGTATTATTACGCACTACTATTGAATGCTTTCCATATTCCCTTTAGGCATAGAGGATTCTGGGAGTGAGCTTTCCCCTCTGGATAAAAAGCAACCCTATTCCCCTAAGCACAATCTTGTCAGACAGTGGGGGATATATAGGTTCTACTAAATTAGTCGTATCTGCACCAATGTAGAAATTGATTTAATATGCTGCATGACTTTTTTTTTATTTTATTTTTTTACATAGCGGTCGTCACTAGGGTAGATTGTTAGGAATCCAGAGGCCTTTGGGACATCCTATGAAAAACGCATAGTTATTAGACTTATTTGCTACTTATTCCTTTGTGCAACCCTTCCTGATATCAATAACCTAAGACCTAAAACTAGCAGGCTTTACTGCAATGAAAACCAACGTGTGCATGCACAGCTTGTGAATTGGATAAAAGGCTCCTGAACAGTAATCACATTTCCTCTTGTTCTGCGCTTTTGAGATATCCCGGTTATGGTATAGGAGGGATAGCTTTCATGCAGGTATTTTATTCTGCTCTATTACATCCCAGTTATTTTACCAAGAGAATCTAAGAAAGAGGAAAATAGAAAAGTAAAGAGCTAATATTTTAACATGGAAACATATCACAGTATAATACAGTGTACACTTAGCATCTGTCATCATTTTACAGTGATCTATCAGTTCTTTTTGGGGGTCTTGCAGAGTTTAACTATTTTTTCTGAATTTATTAAAAGAAAATACATGGATAAACATAATGAGAATGAATGGCAATTTTTTAACAGCAAGGTTAAGTAACCACTGGTTCCCACTATCAAGGGAAGTGGTGGATTCTCCATCACTTGAAGCCTTGAAATCAAGAGTAGATGCCTTTCTGGAAGATTTGCTGTAGCCAAGCACAAGTTATTGGGTTCAATACAAGAAAAACTGTCTGAAATTCTATGGCTTGTGTTATGCAGGAGTGTGCAGTGTTGTTGTAGCTGTGCTGGTCCCAGGTGAGAGACAAAGTAGGTGAGGTAATACCTTTATCAGACCAACTTCTGTTGGTGGAAGGTACAAACTTTTGAGCTGCACAGAGCTCTTCTTCAAGTCTGGGGAAGGAAATCACAGAGTCTGCAGACTAGATGGGCTAATGGCCTTATATGTGTGTACACACACACACACACACACACACACACACTTTACCATTGACTTCTATGGAAGCAAGATTAGATTTCAGATGTAATTCTTAAAAATATAAGGAGTTGTTTAAGAATCAAGCAGCACAAACATTCTCTACAGTATTTTGCCATGCTCAATGCTGGTAAATTTTCACATGCCATGTATTTACAAATATTTCAATTCTAGTAAGTCCAAGTATTTTGTAACAAGGAGATGTTAACAGGGCCGGCTCCAGGGTTTTTGCCGCCCCAAGTGGCGAAGAAAAAAAAAAGCCACTTTGGCGGCAGCTCCACCATCCCTGCTTTTTTCTTCGGCGGCAATTCGGCGGCTGGTCCTTCCCTCTGAGAGGGACCGAGGGACCCACTGCCGAATTGCCGCTGAAGAGCCCGACGTGCCGCCCCTTCCCCTTGGCCGCCCCAAGCACCTGCTTGCTGAGCTGGTGCCTGGAGCCGGGCCTGGATGTTAGCTGAACCATGCTCTACAGAAGCTTGTTAAGAGGCAATCAGGTGAATGGCATAATACTGTATCAAATTTAGATGTAATCAGTACCTAATCCATGTGATCTCTTCATCTCAGAAACTTTGGTAACAGTTTCCTGTAGCTATATTGAATTGCAAATGAATGCATGAGTATCCGTTGTTCTTTTTGGCCATTGTAAGAAATGCTCTTGTATTTAATTATGGCAGAGACCTGACAGCTGGATGTGTCAGACACAGAGCCAGTATTGGCTTCCTCTGCTTAATGAAAACACCATGTCCCTGGTGTCAGGTGTACAGAAAATGAATCAAGAAAGGGGCACCTCCAAAGTACAATAAGAGTTACCAGAAATTAACAAAAAGTAACCTGAAGACAGCTTGCTTTCAGGTAAAGATAGGCCTGAACCAAGTGCTTTTTAATATCTATTGGTCATCATAGACTGTGTGGAGCTCCCTTAAGTACCTAAAGACTGCCAGAAGTTCTGTATTCCTTTTCTCTTTTATTATTTTTTTTCTTTTAAAAAGCTAGGGTAACAAAATGCAAAAAACTGGCATTACAGCACCATTAAGGTTGAGAAATGAAGTACACAAAGTCAAGTCATTCAAAAGCCGAAGGCTTCTAATTATTATTTATTATTATCTGTACTGTCGTAATGCCTAGAGGCCCCAATTAGAAAGGATTCGCATTGTGCCCCACCTACAAAATATGGGTGATGGAGTTATCCATATGATAAAATGCAGAGAAATTTGATAAACTGCATTTATCAGTTAGCCTTGACCATTTCACCAACACTTTCCCCACTATTGGGTTGTTGCTGGAACAGCGTCTAACATTCTAAATCTCTGAGCACATCAGAGAGAAGGAATTTACTACTACCTTGTTTCTTTCTTCCCAGATCATGGAATCCCAGCTAAAGTAACTATAACCTTTGGTGTAGCATGGAGAATATTGAGGCCTGGAACAATGAGCTGTCTCAAGTCTCTCATATTTCAACCCTGCATGGCTAGAATTGAAGCTTTATACAATTTAGAAAGGGAGATTAGCAAGTTTTTCAGTGGCATGCACAACAGCAGATTTGCTTTTAGCACTGGAGGGTGCTGAGATATCGGATTATACAACTGAATTTTTAAACAGAGGCTATTTTAGGCAAGCATTTTTAGGTTTTAAAACTTTGTTTTATTTTTTCTTTCCTTCAATGGTTTGGATAGTTTGCTTTCTGTCTTTACAGATGGATGGATGCAACAAAAAATATTACTAATACATTTTTTAAAAACTTTCTAAGCATTTGCAAAATATTATTGTCTGTTAAAAAGTTGTATATGCAGTAGATGATGATGTCATACAGTACAGACGTGCTACTGGCACTCATTTGCGGGGACCTGCACAATTTCTTTTTGTTTTTACTTTATGCAAACTCACACCCATAAAATAACACAACTGTAGGGTGACCAGATGTCCTGATTTTATAGGGACAGTCCCGATTTTTGGGTCTTTTTCTTATATAGGCTCCTATTAACCCCCACCCCCATCCTGATTTTTCACATTTGCTGTCTGGTCACCCTACACGACTGCCATGTTCTTGATCCAAAACGCAGTGAAATCAATGGGAGTCTTTTTATTGATTTTTAATGGGCTTTTCATCAGGCCATAGATATTTTTTTTTTAAATTGTATTTGTTTATACATACCTATATCTATCTCCCCAATACATACTGTGCATAGCTGGATAGATAGATAGAGAGAGCTAGAGCTAGAGAGATACAGATATAGATATAGCTATTATAAAAATAGTTGCAGACATTAACTCAGACCTGGGTAATGGAGATCGCCCCAAATTAAACAGTGTCATCTCGTTATATAGTTATTAAAATTTTGTGGCCATCTTGCTAAACAAATCTGCAAATGCTGAAGCCAGTCTTCTACAGCCTAAGAAATATTTCTTAGAAAGAAATTTATTTTTGTCCGTCTCCGATTCAAACATAATCCTTAAGGACTTGTAGGTGTCCTACCCCTGTTGTTTTGGATTCTTCTGTGCTCTATAAGAAGGAAAGAATTACAACATGTGTGAAAAACTAAACAAGCAGATGCATGCTCAGTCTGTTTTACTGGAGCAGGTGAGATTGTAATGCTACTCAAATGGTTATTACACCTGTCACACTTCAGAGCAACCGTACCTGTATTCCCTCTCCGTGGTCTCTCAAGGGCACCCACTCTAGGCTCCTGGATCGTCACCCATCACCTCTTTTGGGCAAAGACCTGTCTCTCTTCCTTCTCACGGGTTTTTTTTCAGGCTGCACAGTTCCCCCCCCAACACTTGATATTCCCAGCAGGCTAAATTGACTCATGAGGTCAGCATCTGTGCTTTGCTTTCTCTCCAGAGGCTATGAACAGCGTAATTGCCAGCAGCTAGAAGTTACCACACAGCTGGGCAACAAAATGGCAGATGAAATTCAATGTTGATAAATGCAAAGTAATGCACATTGGAAAACATAATCCCAACTATATATACAAAATGATGGGGTCTACATGAGCTGTTACCACTCAAAAGGAGATCTTGGAGTCATTGTGGGTAGTTCTCTGACAGCATCTGTGAAATGTGCAGCGGCAGTCAAGGAAGCTAACTGAATGTTAGGAATCATTAGGGAAGGGATAGATAAGACGATAATAAATATCATAATGCCACTATATAAATCCATGGTACACTCACACCTTGAATACTGTGTGCAGTTCTGGTCATTCCATCTAAAAAAGAGATATTAGAATTGGAAAATGTACAGAGAAGCATAACAAAAATGATTAGGGGTCTGGTACAGCTTGCATATGAGGAGAGATGAAAAAGTCTGAGACTGTTCAGCTTGGAAAAGAGACGACTAAAGGGAGGATACGATAGAAGTCTATAAAATCAAGAATGGTGTGGAGAAAGTGAATAAGGAAGTGTTATTTACCTCTTCATATAACACAAGAATCAAGGGTCTCCCAATGAAATTAATAGTCAGCAGGTTTAAAACCAACAAAAGGAAGTATTTCTTCATACAACACATAGTCATTCTGTAGAATTCATTGCCAGGAGATGTTGTGAAGGCCAAAAGTATAACTGGATTAAAAAAAGACTTAGATAAATTCATGGAGGCTACATCAATGGCTATTAACCAAGATGGTCAAAGACACAACTCGATACTCTAGGTGTCTCTAAGTTCTAATGAATATTCAAGAGTTGTGAATTGTTAAATGCATGGCAGACGTTAGCACAATATGCATATGTAGGCAGGAGGTAGGTGATATTCAACTTGTACTAAAGGGCAGTCTTTCCAAAAGGGATAAAAGAGCAATTCCTTAATATGAGATACTATCAGATGACTTTCCCCTGTCCTTTAACATGTGTCCTATCCACGGGAAAGGGGGAGGGAAGAAGGGAATTTCATTCTAATATTTCACAGGGGAAAATTCAAATGTTAAAATTTCCCCTGTCAAGTAATTGAAAGTTCCAAAACAAGCCTGAGTTTTGGTGAATGAAACATATTCTTCCTTGTAGTTATCTTAAAATATTCCCCCTGGATGTAGGAATATGAGTGGAGGGATGGGGGAGGAATGAGAGGAATGTTTCTTCATCCCCCCCCCCCCAAATGCAAGTGTAATTGTGTATTTTAATGTCAGTTTAATATAGGAAGTACAGGGTCACATTATACAGTGACACATTTTCTTTACAAACCCAACCAAACATGTTTGTCTCCTTCCCATTCAAGTTTAAACTGTAAAAGAAAAAAAAAAGTTTCACTTCACTGTCTACTTGGGGATTTTGCTTATAATTTAATTCCTTCCCCTTTCTGTTTCTCATGCTATTTTTCTCTACCCCCACCTCATTTTACACTTTCATTCTGCAAAAAGTCAGCAGCATGAGAAAGAAACCCCCACTCATGACTTTGGGGATCAAATAAATAAATAAAGCAAAGGGTGTCAGATAGGCTCTAGTTTCTAAGCTCAGTCTAAATCCAGAAAAGGAAAAAGATGCTACAGCATTCGGGTCTCTTATATTTCCTCCTGATTAAGTCATTCACTCCAGCTGAGCTCAGCCTCCTTTCACCCCAGGGTTGTTTGCTTGGCCGTCTTTTCAAAGAAGGCCTACACCTGTGACAGACCGTTCTGTTCAGGGAGAGAGCATTAACCCTTTCTTTGACAGCCACTAGAGCCTACCACTAACCAATAATTTTTCCTCTTATCATCTATTTCCCTTTATTCTGTCCTTTTCATTCATTTTGTTTTATTTTCCTTTGCTTCTTTCCTTCTGATCTTTTTTTTATCCTCTTTCGCATTTGTCTCCCAACTGCTGCTTTCCCTTCATCCCCTCCCCACAATCATCTCTTCTCCTGTACCCGTTTCCAGCTCACTTATCTTTCAATCAAATTCAGTTTCCATTTTCTCTCTGCTTGGCTGCCTCATGCCTTTCCTTGCTGTGTCATCTTCTCCATCTCTCATCTACTTATCTCCCCTCACCACACATGCTGTCAGACACACATGGGGGCTGTCTCTGAAGCTTGATAATGACAAGCCTGTGAACGGCTTCTTTTCTGAGCATGAGAACTCAGAAACCTGTCATTTTCAAACTACTTTAGACTCTATGTTTTTTTTTTTCTTTTTCAGCTGTGGTACATAGTGGTACATGGACACAGACAGTCTGTCCTCCTGTCCTGGTTAAACCACTGTTGCCGCCACGGACAGAGGGGTTCTGTTGCATTCTGGCTCTTTGTCCTTGTCAAACCCAACTGCTCTAAACGTGATATTTCAGACATAAACACCCCAATTCTGGCCTTCACCTTGCTCCCCTATGCTCCCTTCACCTTGCTCTCCTGTAGTAACGGAGCCACAAAAACTTTGAAACCCTTGAATATCCCTGGCTTTAGGGGGGCTCCCAGCTGGTGTTGAACTAGCACTAGACTGCTCCCCAGCTTGCATTCTCTGGAAAAAGGGGTGTGACAAGAGTGCATTGGGGGCTGGAGCATGGATGGTTCCAGGTTTACAGTGGGGCAATCCAATGAATTATGAAATGTGTGTTCCAAGGAATGCCCACACACAGCTGGCAGTTGTGTAGATTCCAAAAGCTTCAGTGGAGCAATAAGATCACGAGTGATGGACACACACTGAATATACAGCCAGACCATCTTAAGGACCTAGCTACAGACTGATCCAAGTGGTGCTCAGTCTTCAAAGAGGCCTACGTCCCTTTGGGATTTGCCATGATGATGCACAAAATTAAACTGAGTTTAGCCGTTCACAGCTCAGAGTCAGGGCCAAAAAGTTTGTAACCTAACGTCAGGTGCTACAAATGATTTCTACAATATTCATAATTGATTACCGGTACCTTCATCCTTCAAGTACTTCAGTTTAGTTGGAAGTAGAACCAAAAGCAGTCTGTCACTCACCACTTTCACCCTGTTCTGCAAAGATGTCTTATCAATAGTTAACCACAGTATTTAACTATTTGAAGATCTTTCTTTGGAAGGCTTGATTTGTCCAGAAATAAAACTATGGAGTCAGATCCCCAGTAGATGTAGTCCATGAAGTCAATGGACTATGCTGATTTACAACAGTTGAGAGTCTGGCCCATGATATCTAAACTGACTTCTATTTGGTATTACCAAGTCACAAAAGAGCCACAAGAAACCATTCTGTTTAGGACACTGGCTCACATAGTGACTGATATATTTGATGGCTACCTGATTTTCTGAATTACATACTAAACCAAAATATCCCCACCACATCTCTTCAAAAATGGTTTACGATTCTGTAGCCAGAATAGACATGTTTGTGCTACAGTAAAACCTTCTAGAAAGCAGAAAACTCAGGTTCCATAATCTACAAGGATCTGGAGCCAATCAGCCATAACACGTATGCAAAAGGCTGGAGCTCATTAAATCAGTTCAAGGAAAGTCAGTATAATTTAATATTAAAAATGTTAAAGCGACTGCTTGGTTCATGTTTTATTTTACAAAGGGCAGTTTGGTTATTAGGATCTATTATGGTCTGCTCTTTGGATACTTATTTGTTATGCCATACAGATATGATCTAACATTTGCTTTCTGATAATCTCCATTTATGCTACATACTATCTGGAGATGTGAGTGTGAATAACCCTCAACTGCCTGAAAACAATTTAAAACAGCAACGCAATGAATACGAAAACCAAAACATAACCCCCGCCATCTAGATATATCACTGCTCTACAGCCAAAATGCTTCTGAAATAAATGTAGTCAAACTTTACTAATTCTGGGTCACTGAGAACGAAAATGATGCTTAAAATTGTTGATTTGTTCTAGTTTTCAAGATATGCTATTGGGTCAGTATATACGACCCTTGACTTGGGAATGGCGGAGGATAAGTGAGTTATAAAGGGAAGGGATCTCAATTTAAACCAGAAATGACTAAAATACCTCTTTGACTGGATCTATGAATAAATCTATGACTGGGTTTGGACAGTACTTGCTTTTTAGGCAAAACAATGAATGATGCAATCTGAAGCTGGTATTGCGTCATACATGACATGAATTATTCCTAGAAGTCATGGATGATGCAATCATAACGAAGCTTATATCACTCTGCTGAACAAATTGCCCTATATCAGCTCTAGAAATCATACAGTGTCGTGCTCTCTTATTTGTCAGTGTTTGATTTTGCAAAGGGACACATTTCTGTTTAGCCAAAGTGAGCAGAGATACCTCATACTTGTGTGAACAGTGCAGATAACTTCTGCTATGTTTGTGGTGAAGTGACTTTTGCATCACAAAAGCGCAGTATAACCACTATGGTTAAGAAAGCCTATCACCTTTATTTTGGCTGCAAAATTGGAGATCAGGACAAGAGGTGGGCCCCACACATATGCTGCAACACTTATGCAACAAATCTTTGCCAGTGGTTGAACAGGAAAAGGAAATCTATGCCTTTTGCAGTGCCAATGATTTGGAGAGAGCCAACAGATCATACCAGCAATTGTTACTTCTGCATGGTGCCTCCAGTTGGGAAAGGTGTGTCAAAGAAGAAAAAGTGGACTGTGCATTATCCAAACATTCCATCAGCTATACGCCCAGTACCACACGGAGAAGGACTGCCCATTCCTGATGCACCAGAATCATTCTCACTTAAGTCAGACGAGGAAGAGGAAGAGGATGAAACTTCTGGTCCTGAACCATCAATGTTACAGGACCCACATTTTCTCCCATCCTCCTCCTCTGAACCACACCTCATAACACAAGGTGAACTGAATGACCTTGTCAGGGATTTGGAACTACCCAAGAGTAAGGCAGAGCTGTAGGTCTCCAGACTACAGCAGTGGAATCTCCTGGCAGGTGATGTTAGGGTTTCCATGTTCCGTGACCGTCAAAAGGATCTTGTCCCATTCTTCTTCATGGAAGATGATCTTGTAGCCTGCAACAACATCGATGGTGTGATAGCAGCCCTCAACATCGTTCACAATCCAGATGAGTGGAGACTGTTCATTGATTCATCGAAGACGAGTCTTAAAGCAGTTTTACTGCATAATGGCAATGTTTTGCCATCAATTCCAGTTGGTCATGCAGTCCATATGAAGGAAACCTATGACAACATGAAACAACTTTTGAGGTGCATAAACTATGACCAACATCAGTGGCAGCTTTGTGGCGATTTGAAGGTTGTTGCTCTCTTGCTTGGTCTGCAGACTGGATACACAAAGTACTGCTGTTTTCTCTGCGAATGGGATAGTTGTGCAAGAGATTCCCACTACATCAAGAAAGATTGGCCATTCCGACAGTCATTGGAGCCTGGGAGGAAAAGTGTTCAGCATCCACCACTTGTTGAATCAAGGAAGATTTTCTTACCACCCTTACACATCGAGCTGGGTCTGATGAAGAACTTTGTCAAGGCCATTGACAAAACACAAGCAGCTTTCAAGTACCTCCGTGGAAAATTTCCAAGGTTAAGTGAAGCTAAGATAAAGGAAGGTGTCTTTGCTGGTCCTCAGATTCGTGAACTTCTTCAAAATGATGCATTTGATCATGCACTGCGTGGCAAGGAAAAGACGGCATGGAAAGCCTTCCAGTTAGTGGCAATAAATTTTCTCGGAAACAACAAGGCAGACAACTACAGGTTGTTGGTGGAAAACCTTCTCAAGGCATACAAAAGCCTTGGTTGCAACATGTCACTAAAGATACATTTTTTGCACGCTCATCTAGATTTTTTTCCACTGAACTGCGGAGCAGTGAGCGACGAGCACGGCGAGCGATTTCACCAGGACATTGCAACAATGGAGAAACGCTATCAGGGCAAATGGAGCCCATCAATGCTTGCAGACTATTGCTGGACAGTGACAAGAGATGCTCCATTTAATGAATACAAGAGACAAGCCAAGAAGTGCCGAGTAGAGACTGAATAGGACTAAACTATGTACATAATAGTTTTTTGCCTTTTGTTTCATAATAAATTTTATTTATATAACCCTTTTGCTGATTTTTAAAGTGTTACATAAACAGGACAGGTGAAATATTATCATGTAAAGCAACCATAAACACATGAAAAGACCTAGGTTTACAATTTATGATTAAAATCTACTATCTACACAATATACATAGACATAAAATGTAAAAACTTAAATATCGTAGAAACAGTAGCCAATCAGTTGTTTTAATTGTCATATTTGAATTCAGCACATCAAAATACATAATAAATAGCACATTTTATCTCTGAAGCAGACGACTTCTCAAAAATTGTAGACCAGTGTTATTAAAAGCAGAGCAACAAAAGTTTTCATAGTCAATCTGAAAGATATAGATACACAAGCCAACAAAATAAGGATGTAGTTTAACCTTGTTGGTATTACTTTCAAATACAAAATCTTTACAGTGAAAAAAGAATAGTTCATTCCTTCCATTTCCAGTCATGTGGACAATGCTGATTTAACATATAGGTCATACTTGAAAGGGCGTACTCTAACTTTGGGCCTTTGAAAATGGTTTTCTGTGCTTAATTTATTCCCTCGCTTCAGTTCGGTATAATCCTGGTATATATACTATACCTTTCATCTGATGTCTTTTTATGTCCCAAAACATTTGTAATCTCTACTCTGGCTCATCTTATTATAATAGCAATGTCTTCTATTGTTACTTGGTACACTACATGAATAACAACAATAATGCAGGGTTCATGATAAAGCATTAACACTAGGGTGAGATTTTCAAAAGTTCCTCTGTGGTTTAGGACTACAAATCCTGGGATTTGAACTCATTGGGGAAAAAAATTGAAAAATTTTGAAACTTCAAAGTTGTTTCCATTTTGCAGTGGTCAAAATTGACCCTATTTACAGTGTTTTGCATATTTGACAAAACTTTGTAATCCAGCTTTTTATCAATTGTTTTTATTGTCAGTGCTTTTGAAACCACTGTCAAATTAGTTATGGACATTTTTCATGTGTTGAAAAATGGGGTTTCAAGTAACGAAAAACTTAATCATTAAAAATGTTTCAATTTTTTTTTTTGCAAAAAGTGAAAGCTGTAGGAAAGTCACCAGTTTCACAACATTCTCCATAAAAGCTCTTTTTTTTTTTTAAATCCCTTTTCATTCTAAAACTTTCAATAAGCTGTATGGACCATAGAGATTTTTAAATAATGCACCATGCCCTGAAGTAGGCAAAACTCCATTAACTTCAATGAGAGTTCTACCTTTGTAAGGACTGAGTAAAAGACTTCAGGATTTGGGCTGTTGTGAGTGAAAAAAAATATGACAGAATGAAGCAGCATCAGTTCTTGATAACTGATTCTTGTGGCTGTCTACAGTCTTGGCCTGGGCAGCCTGCTATTTAATGCATCTCCTCCTGGGACCTCCCACAGCACCACTATTTGGTCCTGACCACATTTCCACACAGTCAAGGGGCTGTGAATATGTTTTGCATGGATGCCACTTTCCCTTACATAGCAACTTTCTCTCTCTGTGCAGCCCCACTATGGCATTTTTTTTTTAAATATGAAGGTATACCTATCTCATAGAGCTGGAAGACACCTTGAAAGGTCATTGAGTAAGTTGAGTCCAGTCCCCTACCTTCACAGCAGGACCAATTTTTGCCCCAGATCCCTAAATAGCCCCCCTCAAGGATTGAACTCACAACCCTGGGTTTAACAGGCTAATGCTCAAAGCTCTGAGCTATCCCTCCCCCATATGTAGGAGAGCACTGGAGAGTGCATCTGGGTCTGAGATCATTCACGTCCATGTGCAGTTTTTTGTTCTATTGCTTAAATTCTCCTGCCAGAAAGTTCTGTTTTGACTAATAAGAAATCGGCAGGAAATCAGCTTTTACAGATCTGCAGATTGAGATTTGAAAAAGCTGACAGGATAAGTATCTCGAAAACCAGCTCTCACCTTGGCAAGCTGCCACACTTTCAACTCTGAACCCAATTAAAACACTTTGGCATCAGTACTCTGAAAGCAAAGGACACAGCTTTGTTTCACAGCACCCCAAACTCTTACAAACAATTTGATTATCGATAATAATAGTAACAATAAAACCCCTCTATTTTCATCCTCTTTTTTCAGTTCTCTCTGAAACACGTTTACTCATTTGACCTTGGCAGCTGAACTCACATACCTCAGTAAAAAATAAAATACCAACCAAGATGGACGAAGTCATTTACAGACAGCTCTTGAACCAATTGGGTTAAAGTCATCTCTGGTGTGCGGTGTAGTTACACAAGGTTTGAATTTGCATCAGTCTCTTGTCCCAGAGTGTTGTACCAATTCATAAACCAGAACCTAGCTAAAAAGCTAATCAATTTTTTTCACTAAAATGTTTTTCAATGGAAAATGGCTTTTTGAAGAAACACATTTTTGTAAAAGAAAAAAATTCTGTTTTTGTGAAATATGTTTAGATTTTTGACAAAAAGAACCTGGAAACGTGAAAACCAAAAATGTATCACTTTTCAGCAACCCAAAACCAGAATTTTTTAATTTAAAGCCTCTTTTCTTTTTTTAACCAAGACCCAAACAAATTTCAGTTTTCATTGTTTTGATTTTTCAACAACACCCCCAAAATTATGAATTTTTTTTTTGCCCAAACCGTTTTCATTGAATTTTTCCACTGGAAAAAAAATCCTCATCCAATCTATCTAGATTCCATTCCCACATAAGAAGAAGTCTTCTCAAATCCCGCTCCCACTGGAAAATTTTGACATGTGGGCAGAAATATTTCTAGAGAGCTAAGCCGTGGGTCAACACTTCAGGCAGCTACCAGATTCTGGCGAGGTTCTATTTGCTGCATACCACGTACTTCATTCCATGGAGATAAATACACAGAAACATTGGCAAAACTTCATGTTATCCCCACAAGCAATAGAAGGTAGGGGACTTCTCCCCATTTTAGAAGGCCACTGTACTAGGGCAAGAAGAAGCATGGGAAGGGGGACTAGTCTAGGGGTCGGCAACCTTTCAGAAGTGGTGTGCCGAGTCTTCATTTATTCACTCTAATGTAAGGTTTCGCGTGCCAGTAATACATTTTAACATTTTTAGAAGGTCTCTTTCTATAAGTCTATAATATATAAATAAACTATTGTTGTATGTAAAGTAAATAAGGTTTTTAAAATATTTAAGAAGCTTCATTTAAAATTAAATTAAAATGCAGAGCTCCCTGGACCAGTGGTCAGGACCCGGGCAGTGTGAGTGCCACTGAAAATCAGCTTGCGTGTCGCCTTTGGCACACGTGTTATAGGTGGCCTACCCCTGGTCTAGTCATTAGGGTGCTAGTTTGGGCCTTAGAAGACCAGGGTTAAATTCCCTAATCTACCACAGACCTCTTACGTAAATTTGAGCAGGCTGTTTAGTCTCTCTATGCCTCAGTTCCCCATCTGTAAAATGGGGAAAAATAGCACTGACCTACCTCACGGAGGTGTTGTGAGGAAAATACATTAAAAAAATGAGAGGCTTTCAGATTCTATGGTAAAGAGGGACATATAAACAGCTTAGATAGAAGAAAACTGCTAGCCCATTCTTCCTTTCTGTCAAACATCAACTTACTCTTCCCTATACTCAGTTTCTTCTGTAAACTTCCAAAGACTTTTGGCAAGTACCTGAGGATGAAGGGAGAGGTGGTCAGATGTTATCATTTTACAGCGCTCCCCATTCCTAGATCCCTTCAGGGAAAGCTCTTTATATGAGCACAATCTGCCAGTGTCACCCAGCTCAGATACTCTACAGCTGTGTGCCCATATGATCACTTAATCTGCCTGTTTCATAAGATAATTACTGAATAAGAAATTAATATTAGCATTTAAAGCCATATCCTTAATAATTACAGTGACTGGCTGCCTAGCTAGGGTGATTAAGAAAATCCAGGCCAGACAGAGTTTTATAACAGAGTGGAGAACTGAGAACATTTCAGTGAAGGCAAATGTTGAAAGGATAGGATTGATGATGAATCTGGAACTTGCACTTGGTGAGTTACAATTAGCTCACATACCAGCTCATGGCCTGTGCACCCCTTTCAATTGTTCATGCCAGACAAATGGTTGCAAATCATCTATAGGCTATTGAAATGACCATCTGACCTGCCTGTGATTTAGAATCATATCATTGTGGGGCTGGAAGGGACTGCAAGAGGTCATCTAGTCCAGCCCCCTGCGCTGAGGCAGGACCAAGAAAACCTAGACCATCCCTGACAGGTGTTTGTCCAACCTGTCCTTAAAAACCCTCCAGTGATGGGGATTGATTTCTCTAGCTCATAAAATAATAACGTCCTCAAAATATTTAAATAGACTATTTCATCCTGAAGGCTCTTGAAGTTTTTTACAGCAAATTGTAAAACTGAACATCTTTCTGCATTTTTCCACTCAGTGCCCCAGAGAAGCTGTAGAGAGGCCAACCTATTCGCATCCTAATGACACTGAGGTCTCTCCCTCACCCATGGAGAGATGTAGAGGTAATTTTGCCTTGTGCATGTCTCAGAATCAGGCACCAGGTAGTCGCTGTGTGTGATACATGTATGCCAATAGTAAGGGCTGAGGAAACGAGATAATTGAGCATTACACAGTGAATACAAATGATAAACTTAACAACACAGGATCCCCCAGCTCAGAAATCAAAATGTTCCATGCAGGAATTGCTATCAGAAAGTGTTTTGTATAGTTATGCTTCTGCACACATGCTGTATGTAAGCATTTCACGATGCTATTTTTTTTCCAATTGCGTATCAGAATTTTGTCATATTCCTGCCATACTGAGTGTATTCTTTGGTTTTACTGAGGTGGGAAGGATACTTTTATACCTACCAGAAAGTTCCTTTATTTGCTGTCTTCATATGTCTGCTAACTGCAACCACTCACCAGCGCTGCTATTCTGCAAAAATGATGAACAAGATGTGCTGCCTAATGCTGGTGCAACACGGGAGACAGACAGACACGGTGTGAAGGAAGGCTCATCCTCAGGTTTCATGATTGTTACCTTGCACAAAGAAAGGCAGGAAGGATGTAAGGGCAAGACAGAACAACCGATCCTCTGCTGGGCAAACAACACCAAACAGACTGATTTCAAAACAAACATGATACTCTTGAGGAGATGAATTCTTTGATGAGGATCTCCTCCTCGAACAATTCTCTTAATAAGTTTCTTCCTACTTTTAATGCCACTTTCTTAGTGATTTGGGTTAAGGGGGTGACCTTTTTCAAACCATTGTTCTTTGGTCAAGTAAAGAATGAGATATTTGAATTGCAATAGAGTTGGACACTTCATAAATAAGGTGAAAACATCTGAGAATAGTGCTACTTCTTTTATTTTCTGTCACAGAGAACAGTTCCAAAACCTGAAGGAAGATCAAGTGTGCAGTCACCTGAAAGAAGTCAAGTATGTAGAGCAGTGGTTCCCAAACTTGTTCCGTCGCTTGTGCAGGGAAAGCCCCTGGCGGGCCAGGCCAGTTTGTTTACCTGCCACATCCGCAGGTTCAGCCAATCACGGCTCCCCGTGGCTGCAGTTCGCTGCTCCAGGCCAATGGGAGCTGCTGAAAGCGGTGCGGGCCAAGGGACATATTGGCCGCTGCTTCCAGCAGCTCCCATTGGCCTGGAGCAGTGAACCGCGGCCACTGGGAGCTGCAATTGGCCAAACCTGTGGAGGCGGCAGGTAAACAAACCGGCCCGACCCGGCCCGCCAGAGGCTTTCCCTGCACAAGTGACAGAACAAGTTTGGGAACCACTGATGTAGAGTATACTTTCACCTGAAGAAGAGCTCTGTGGAGCTCGAAAGCGTGTCTCTTTCACCAGCAGAAATTGGTCCAATAAAAGATATTACGTCACCCACTTTGTCACTCTAATTACTTTCTTATAACACTGAAGTCCAATCAAACCCATAGTCTGAGGCATAGTCTGCTGTGCCTGGGGCAGGGCAATCTTTTTATTCTGTGTTTCCACAGCACAATGGAATCTGGGTCCATAACTGGGCCCACCAGGCTCTACCGTAATACAAATAATAAATAGTAATTGTGTCTCAGATGTCAGAGTGCCTGCACTGATAAACAGTCAATATTAATGTATATGTCATGTAGGATTTAGGGTGAAATCCTAGAGCTATAATACAGCAGACCCATGGCATGGGGGAGAGAACATGGAAAGGTCATAGGCCACAACACTTCCCACACTTCTGGTATGAGCTCTGAGGCAGCACAAACTGCGGACCGACACAGGGAGATTGTTGATATACAAATTTAGACCAATAGAGATGCCACGCAGATCAACTTTGCTCACTTTTACAAGTAATACGATTTCCCCCCCTGCAACTTCAGCCAGGGATCTGAAAGCTAAGCTGGGGTCTTTCCAGAGCTGGTCAAATTTTGGGAGGCATTTTAAATTTCAATGAAATACTTCATCAAAAATTTGAATTTCATCCTAAAAGAAAGGAGAAGATATCTGCAAAACATTTCCTGATTTCTGTTCAATTTTCTCAGCCATTTCCAGTTCTTTCTTTCTCACACATCACCACCAGTAATAAAGATCTTTCAGGCCAAATTATGCCCTCAGTTTCACATGGATGGCCTCTTTTGCCTTCATTTGTCATGGAAGTGTAAGTGATTGGGACTTAGCAAACAATTCCATTGACAATTCCTCCCTCCCCCTGAAATAAAATAAAATAAGAGACTCCTGCTCTCTTTTACCAAGGCTGGTTCCACAGTGCTAAAGTGAGAAAGCACAGTAGAAAAGTAGCTTTCTCACTAACATCAGCAGGGATGACTCTGACTATACACAGGGATCAGATGTGCTGCGTAAGAAGGTGCTGTTTTTACTTAGTCACTGGGCCAGGTAGAACCCGCTTTAAGCAATGTCATCTGCTAAACCTCTAAGCTTGTGTTTATATCCCATCACCTCAAATACACTCCCTCTTTTATCTGTATATGTACTTACTGGAGACACAGAATGAGCAACAGGTCTGGACTCTATACTACACATACCCAAGTACTGTCTTATTGCCACATGAATAAAAAGCTGCATTGTATAACTTAGTTCCAACATAAGCCTAGTGAACTGATATACGCACCTGTGTGCATTTTGGGAAAACCAGATTGGTGTATATGTGTGCGTGTGTATAATTATATATATCTTTATAATTAAAGCCCATGAATACTTTTATACTGAGAAAGCATTGTGGCATCAACACAGAGCAGTAACCAAAGCATTAAAGAAAACGTGAGAGGGTGGACATATTAGGTATTTGGGGGAAAGTGGGAAAGCTGAAGGGGTCCATCAACACTGACAGTAGAGCAAGCTTAGTCACTTTACTGGTAGCCATGTCTATAATACTGACGGGGGATGGATTAAACCTCTTCTAAACTGTTGTGACCGCCACCCTCACTGAAGATAGCTGGGAGAGGCAGCTAAGTGGGGCCACCTGACACAAATGGGGTATGTGAGCCTGCCCAGTAATTTGGACTTTTGTGGGTGGAAGTGTAACACCGACTGACCCCGGTCGTCGGTGGGCGGGATCGAATCTGAGGCCTCTGGAGCTTAGTGCATTAGCCTCTACTGCATGAGCTAAAAGCCATGTGGCCATTAACTAAGGCTGTAGCAGACTCATTAATCTCTAAGTGGTCTAGGCGCCACTACATGGGACAGAACACCACACCCAGAAGGTGTGTGGGTTACATACTTCCCCTAGTTGAGGAAGCACTTCCTGAGTTTCAAGAACTTTCCAGTTGATATCCTGGATGAGCCCCCACTTGTAACATTGACAGACCCTGGTTGTTGATGGGCAGGATTGAACCTGGGACCTCTGAAGCTAACTGCATGAGCCTCTAGCCACGTGGTCTTTAATTAAGGCTGTAGTAGACTCACTAATCTCCAAGTGGTCTTGGTGCCACAGCACCACACTCGAGAGAGAGAGAGAGAGAGTGTGTGTGTGTGTGTGTGTGTAAAAGAGAGACACAGCTCAAGCTGAAGGACCACAGATAGAAAGCCAGACACGTAGCCTGAGCAAGCTGGCTGAAAGAGTTTGATGCTGTGAGCAAAGTAGCTGTCTCCTGTGTTTTTGATTCCTCCTGTGTTCAGGGAAACAGAACTTGGTACATTCTTTGTAAATGAATAGGTTTCAACAAAGGTACTTGGCTCCACTGTCTATTTCTTCTCCTAGCTGGAACAATCCACGGGGCCCCAAACTTTGACTAGCCACTCTGGCTGAAAAGGGAATCCATACTATCCCAATTCATGGCATCCTGTCTTGTTCCCCCCAGCCAGGGTCCTTTGCTATTTATAATCCTTACAGCAGATTAAATACATCCTGTTGGAAGACGCATGCCCCCACACAAAGTGCTGCTATTCATTTCTTCTTCTTTTTAGCCTTCCCAAAAGACACTTGAAGTCAGAGCAAATCCCCAATGTAGACAAAAGCTACAACTGAACAGCTTAAGTGAGAGGGATTGCAGCACTTCCCTTCCAAAGTCTAATCGAACTTTTTGGTAGGATATTTTTCTTGTTGTCCGGTCTAAACCTTCAAATTGTCAATTTCTGCCAAGTATTCCACCCTGAACCACTCTGAATAATTCTTCACTTTCCTTAACGTTGACACCGTTTAATATCTACAGACAGTTTTCATATAACCCATAAACAATCTTTTAGCTGTTATTCTTTTTGCCTCTTTTCATCAGTCAGTACTTCCAAGTCCTTAGTCAACTTTGCCAATCTTCCTTGGAACCCCCTCCACATTTGTAATATTTTTCTTGAGCTATGAAAATCCAAAGTGGGACATAGAAACTGAACAACCCCAACTCTACATAAAGAAAATGCATGACATTATGCGTACACCTACCAGTATATTCTGATTTGTTGGTTGTGTGTGTGTGTGTGTGGTAGTTTTTTTCTCTTTTGTTTTATGCTACTATATCACTTTACAAGCTTTTTCAGCATTACTGCTTTCTAGACACCTCTTTTCCATTATACATCTCTCCCGCCCTATCCTATAGCTGTGTTTCCTTCAGATTATTCCCCCCCGCGCGCACACACACACACACCAGACTGTAATAGCTTTCCAGGTTCAATCTAATTTTATTAATGCCTGCCATTTTCTTTAATCTTACTAGGTCCATTTATGGTTCTCTCTCTGTCCTCCTGGGTACTTCTCTTGGCTTTAGTATTCATTAAAATGCCTTTTTAGTATGTGAGACATTTGCTGTTATACAAGTGCTTGGGGTATTCTTCTACCCCACAAAAGTCAGACCATTTCAGAATTAATGTGATGACTGTTCTAAGATCAAAAATAAATGAAACAGTGTTTGAATGAGCACGTTTCCCCTTAGGTATTACATCACTGGTAGATGGTAATTCCTTCCGGCTTTACAGGGCAGGAGGTAAAGGTACAGGGTTGAGACTAGAGGGAACGGTCTGCAAGAATGGACCAGCTCTTCTGCTGTGGCTGAGGACTGCACAGTAGAGGGGCGTAGACTCGTAGAGATGGATCTTGCGCTACCCCAATATATCTTAGAGCAACCTGAAGGCTCCTGTATGTTATGCCAGTGTCAACAATCCCAAAGGGCTAATATGGCAGCCAGGGAGCAGTGGAATGCAGAGATGCACTGGTCGCATTCCTGGCCATACCCCGTTATGCTGGCAGTAAGGACAGAGGCCTGAACCACAACACTGGCTCTACACCACTGCGGCATCCCCCTCCACTGAGATCTTCCTCCTACCCCCGGGCTGAACATGCCAGCTTTAAATCCAGATGCTGCCATGAGTGGGGTGCAAAACAGTAACGTTGTGCTGGAGGCTCTGGGCCTGTCAGAGCAAGTTTATCTTTGTCACTCTTGTAAATACTTTTATTTGTCAATTTCCAAGTGATATGGTGGGAATAGCTTATAAAGGCAAAACGTTTTGAAATTTTGGAAAGTCAATGGGCCTAAGTCAGTTTTGAAAATAGGACTTTGGTTCCTAACTCACTTAGATGCTTCTGACTACCAAAGGGCCTTTGTTATTGTTAGATACATGTAGATTTAGCTTCCCCCCAATTTTTTTTTTAACCTAAGGGGTGGCCAAAGCACTCAGTGCTGGCCTAATTCTTCTTCCACTGGTGTCAATGGTAAAACTCCCATTGATTCCATGGAAGAGGATTTAATGCCAACAATGCGCATTTTTGAAGATCCCATTTTAAAAGAAGCACATAGGACCTCATCCAAAGCCTGATGATTAGGACTCATCCCATTGGGATCAATGGATTTTGGATGAAACCCACAGTCATTTGCTTTCAGATAGTTTTGTATGGGGCAGATCTCAAGTTCTTATCTCTGCACCTTACTTATGCTAAACTTTAATTGATTTCGATGGAAACAGGTCTGAGTTAGGACAGAGTAAAACCTCAGAATACTTTTAAACAACGGAGTGGTTAGAATATAGACAATAAAATCTTTTATGCATGTTGTTTATAATGAATCATCTGATGGCTTGGGAAGAATTATAATGACAATAATTCTTTTTTGAGATTTAATGCATAAATTCATAAATGCTGAACTGGAATTGTATGGTAATTCATTTCAATAGTACAGTATTAGGAGGAACAAGATGAGACCATTTATTTCCACCAGTAACAATAAACATATTATAAGGCCTTCTCTCAGCAGTTTAAAATGATTTCAGAAATAAATCCTTATTTGGGGGAGGAAAACAACATTGAACATTCAAGCCCAGTTCAGTAAAGATCTCTGTTTAGGGAATTACCTTTTAATTTGGTAGTTCATCCCTGATGCTAATATAATTGAATGGTATTTCTGCTTTGTACTTGAAAAGTAGGCACATTGCCTTATTATATTCCTCAGAAAGTCATGTAACGTTAAATTACTTGTCTAAGTGGCAATTTAAACATCTGTTAAAAAAGTCTCATCCAATGTAGTTATTCAAGATGGAAAGTAATTGCCTGCCATTCCACCTCTCTAAATAAGTGTCCGCCATGACTGTTGTATCTGAGCACTTCCCACTGGCTCTGATGAAGCACTCTGGATACTCAGAACTAACAATAATAAATAATGAGCAGAGTGTGCCATTTTGTGCCTCGTACAGCACCAAACATACTGTTGCCCTTTCATTATTTTACTTACTTTGATTTGAAATAATTTGAGAGGACTCCTTATGCAAGGCTCTAGGGCTCAGATCCTCAAATGTATTTAGGCGCCTAATTTCCATTAGAATCCCAAATCCCTTTCCATCCCTTCATCACCCTGGGACTTCACAATGAAGGGGCTTTGTAATCATTTTTCATGTTGTTTCCAATTTTTATCACACTATTTACATTTTGGAAACATTTTCTACACTGACAGGAAAAAGCGTGCAGTCCAAAATCTATATGCAAACACGAGAGCAAATGAATATTTGGGCTTCCAAGAAAACTTTTCTTTATTGCTAATCATCTCATTTTGCTTACTCCCGGGGACCGTTTTTCAGCTCTTTCGTAGGCTTGCTCTCAGTGTGACTTCATCGGTGTAATTGAGGGACAAAATGGAGGCCACACACTTGATTTTCATAATATCCAAGGTAATAATTAATATTAATGAATAATGTAGTCAACAAATTTTGCCCATGAATGGCCAGATTTTCCAGACTGAGGACCAGTAATTTCCATTGTTTTCAATGAGAGCTGTTGAGTCCTACTGAGAAACTGGTCCCAGGTGGATATTGAATATTTTTGCAAATCTAGCCTGAATTTTCTGCTGACAGATCTAGCCATTATTTAAAATTCTTCATCAGTTCTTAGCTCATAGCCTATTTAAATAGTTACGTTGTCCACTGTTCAAAACTAAAGCTGCTTCGGTGGGACATAAAGGTCACTTGGTATGTTCCACTTGAATGTTACTCTGAGAATTCCATTGTTAATACTCATGATTGGTCATTTGACATTTGCTTTCTTCGAATACAGTCACTTACTCACTTAAAATTCACTGTTTTGGAGAACAAACCTACCGGTTAACTCATTTTCTGGAAGATCCATGGAAAATGAGCACATAAAAGGTGCAAATAAAACTGAAGCAAATTCCCTTTTCTGTTCTAGTCTTCTTGCGCCACATATAGTGAAAACGTTGTGGAAAAGAGAGAAAGACTATATAGATTTGGTTCATACTGCATACCATTGACAGGTATTTGCATAAGTGAGTAACATTATGTGTGTGAATTATCCACTGACTTCAATGGAGCCATGGCTGCCAATAATTTGACCCGATCAGTTCATTCATCCAATTCAAAAAAGAAAATAAACAGATTTCACAAAAGACAGTGAGCAACAAGAATATAATACAACTGAGATGTGACTCAATATTTTAAAAGCTGTCTACTGGTTTAAATGGCATGCCTCGTCATACCGTGTAACATATCAGCAGTACACATTGCCTAATCTACCACTGGATAATGCTAGGTTTACACTGGCATAATTCTGCTGGACTCCATGGAGCGGCAATGGTGTCAAACTGGAGTAATGCAATAGTGAAGCTGGCCAAAGTGTATTCAATTTAATTATCCATACAAAATAGGCATTTATCAAGAAAAAATATTTCTGTTGTGTAGTAAAAACAAATCCTGGGAAGATGCATTGTAGCGTGAAGCTAATACTGCTGAATTGAATCAAATGTTGGTGTAAATCCTAAAAGTTTACTTGGAAATTTATTATGTCATAATTAAGCTTGGAAAGAAAACTAAGCTCTCCACCTATGTCCAAATATTAAGATGGGGATCTGAAAGCACACTGAATTTCCACGTAACAAGGCTATCTAAATTTAATTAATTCTGCAATTATTAACCAACTGGGAACACAATGGAAACATTTAAATTAATTCTCGATTGTTAAAATGTTCCTTTGGACTCTGCGTCTTCGTTATTCTGCAAATGGAATTGAGAATCATTTTATTTATCTCAGGAATTCATGTGGTCTGAGCAACAAGAACCGGAATAAGTTTATGGACAAGCTGAGCTAGGGAGAAGAATTCTTAGCAGACAAAGGACCGGATTTGCAGCTGATGTAAATGAACACAACTCCATTGTCTTCAGTGGAATTACACCTACGGGCCCAAGGTCTTTTCTAAGCCAATGCAGAAAGATTACAGGTGAATTATTTTAAAACTGAGTTTCTTTGGTGTGTGGTGGGTTTTTTCCCCAGGGTGGGGTTTGTGGGTTTTTTGTGGGTGCTTACATTTTTGCTCTGGCTGTGCATTCATATTTCTCTATATAATTAATTTCATTCACACTTTTATTTTCTCTCACTTTGGAAGCATGAAATGCCTCTGCTGGTTATAGATGCCAGGGAAAGCAATTATCTTCATATTATATTTAAGCATTACAAAAAGGCTGAGAGGGAAGGGAAGATTGACAATAGTGCCATTATGAATTTACATGGCTGCTTGTTGCAGAATGATTGGAAGCCCCAAAAGAATGTAAATTTTCAGAACATGAAATCTATGTTCCATGAGATTGTCTGTTACAAACAAGTAACATTAGCAATGAATGATAAATAACCTGACCCTGATTCCAGCAGCTTGGCGCTGCTGGCAATGCAACAAATCCAGAAACTGGAGTAAGGCCAACTAGCAGCGTCCAGAACACCTTTTGCCTATATCTTATGTAGAGACATGCCTGGAGAAGAGGGAATATTCCAAATGGATCAAACAAATTTTACAAGCTAGAATAGTAAATGCATACAGCAATGATACTCAGAAGATTTTGGTCACTGCTTGAACCTCGAAAATGGCCATGCACCGCCTGGAAAGTTGGATCCTTTGAGGAATGTGGGACTTTATTGTGTGCTCAGAAAACAAGATACACCGAGAAATACCAGAGCCCCTGTGCATACTATACTGGGAAGGCAGAAATTTTGAAGCAATATGAGATTATGGCATAACTGGTGGTGAAGATAAAGGAAAAGAGAATGATCATTAAATCTTCACAATGAAGAACACACAAATGGAGTCAGCCTCCACTATTTCTCCCCATAGTCTGCAGACTCTATATACCGATAAAAAAACTTAATGAGCAACGATGTTAATTGCTTCAATATTGAGCTATGTAAATCCAGAAAATCTGTGTCGCCACTGCAATTAGATATGGCCTATTGTTCCTTAAAAAGCCATTGCCAGACTCACGTATGTTCCGGTTTGCTTGGCCACTGAAAAAGACCCACACATAACCACACTCACCCACCATGTGGGTGGATTCATGTTGAATATGCATAGTTGAATTGCCATTTCTAAGGTTCTGCTCCTGCTCCTTTGGAAGTCAGTGGGAGTTTTGCCACTGATTTTCATGGGACCAGGATTGAAACTTTTACTTAGGTTTACGCATGGCTAGATTGAGCCTTTAGCCTTGGTTCTGAGTAAGGGGCAATATGCAACTGCTTTGCCCCAGAAGCACAGTCATAATTCCTTCCCTGATCCACTCTTGCTCAGGAAAGCGGGAATTTTGAGAATTACACCCCTCAAAAGGAGGCACCTAACATCCCAAGTCTGGCCAGCAAATAGATGGGGAAACCACCTCTCTCCAGCCATTTACTCCCAGGGGCTGTATCTGGAGAGCAAGGACTGTGCTTCGCCCCATTCTTAAGAAGCACATGGGCCAAACAAGAGTACCTGAGCCCTTACTCGCTCCTATTCCTCTGCTCGGCTGAGTAAGCAATGGGGACCGTCTAGCCCATTATGAGCGTTATTACTTACAGTCCAGTGCGACTCAGCCAGCTTGTGTCACATTAACAACTATTGCATGTGGCAGCATTTGGGCCTTTTAGAGTTTCCCTCTGCAGAAAACAGAAAGACACTTACAATTTCCCAGCGAGTTCTTCCTGCTTTCGTCCGCAGGTTGCCCTCACGCTTAACCACAGGATGGCTGAGTACAAAGGAGGCAGGGGCTGAATTTAAGGTAGCAGAAAGATAACAGGAGTTGATTTGACTGAGGGGGTGGGTAATAAAGGAAGGAGGGATGAGAGGAATTATAGAGACTGCAAGAGAACTCGAATGAGAGAGAGGAAAAGGGAGAGAGGGATAGCGAGTCTCAAACTGAGTGAGGCAATTGCAAAGAGTGAGGGAAATTTACAGTGAAAGAAAATTACCTGGGAACCATCTGGAGCGAGCTTGAAAAAGGAACGGTAACTAAGGGACAAGAAAAGGTAACAGAAGTGTTACTATAAAAAGAGAGAGATGAATTGGGTAGAGGGGACACAGTGACTTGTGCTTAAAGGCACAAAATAGGAGAAACAGAAAGCAAGAATTGGATACTGTGGAAGGATGGTCTGAGGGTTAAGAGTGGGACGCAGGAGACCTGGTTCAATTCCTGGCCCCATCACAGACTTCCATGTGTGACCTTGGGAAAGCTATTTAGGACTTGTCTAGATGAACAGTGAGTGCGTGGCAAGCTGGGGTCTAAATCTACAGTGCACTAGCGTGACATGCACTCTCTTATGTGGACTCTGCTACCGTGCACTAAAAATTCCCTAGTGTACTTTGAGCTACTCTGCTTTGAAATGGGAGTAGGTCAGTGTGCACGAGGGAACTTTCAGTGCATGGTACCAAGATCCACATGGACAGTTAGTGCACAGCATACTGGTGTGCTGTAGATTTATTCCCCAGCTTGTCCGTGCTGTCTAGACAAGCCCTGAGTCTCTTTGTGCCTCGGTCCCTATCTGCAAAATGGGGATAATGATATTTCCACCTTGTCTGCGTAGACTGTGAACTCTTCAGGACTGTCTAATACTAATACTGCTTAGCACAATGGGGCCCTGATTTCAGATGGGAGCACTACTGTAAAACAAATAAGATTCCTAATACCAGGGATGAGGCATTAAATAGTCATAAACATACACTTTTTGGTAAACACTGATAACATTTTATTATTCATTGTAGTGCAATTTTGCGCATTGCTGTTGGACACATTCTTGTCTCAATGCACTTCAGAAATGTTACCTTTAAATATACCTGACAAAGGGGGGAGGGGGGCTGAGGTAACGCGACGATGCTGATTGATTTGCCATTTTATGAAATAATTTATCCAAAGTTAATTAGAATAGAATTGTTTTTTCTTTGCACTGAAATCCATGGGAATGGCTGATATGAAGAGTGAACAGCTACATTTATTAACGTGATAGGATTTAAGTGATTTTGAGCTACATTCCCAGGACTCTGATGCCTAAAGGCATCTATCTTGTCTTCTCAGTAGACTGCATAATTAGTACCTGTGTGTAAACTCCAGTGCTAGAGCTTGATAAGAAGTTCATCATCTGGGCACCTCATGGGCCAAAGGAGATGTGCCAAAGTGTCCAATTAGAACTAGAAGCCTTCCTGTCCTAAACGATGCCAGAGCATAGCTATACATTGATCAACAGCTGCACCATTCTGCTTCAAAGGGGTTGCAATTTGGTGGTGGGTGATTCCTCCAAAAGTTAAGTGTGGAAGTGGGGCAAAATGAGCCAAGGGGACAAAGGCCCAGATGCTCAAAGATATTTAGGCTTGATTTCAATGGAAATTAGGAGCCACCATACCTTTGAGAATCTGGGCCGAAGTGCACAGTATATTGACTGTGCGAATGAGAGAGGCACTCAAACCAAAACCCAAGCGCCAATGAAATCCAAACTCTGAGGAACACTTTTGCAAGTAGCCCTTATCCATGCAATCGGCCAAACAAAACCTTTGGATCTGAACAGCCTGTGTTAAAATCCAGCTCTGGATCTGAGTTCTGTGACTTTGGACAACCCAGGTACGACACATCCTAAGGCTGTTGCCTCGGCAGAGTTAGCTCACCATTTGGGAGCATGAGCCTTTGGGGATCTGCTGATCAGCTCATTGATTCTACTGTGGCACGGTGAATGGAATATTGATCTAATCCATGCCTCCTTTCTAACACCCCCATCGTTCAGCCCAAAGACCAATAGCATTGCAGCCACCAGCTATACCCAATCCCCCTTGATCACATGTGGAAGAAAGGGAGAGAAGGAATATATGGAATAGCCTCCTTAACTGCCTGTGTAATGAAGCGATGAGAAAGCCCCCGCCCCCTACAAAAGGCAGGGAGGGTAGAGAGTTTTCTGGGCAGCTCTGTGGGAAATGGAAGGCTCAGACCCCACTCCCTGGTCTCGGGGGCAGGTGGGTGGGGAGACCCACTGCGCTGAGGAATGTCTTCTCCCAGCAACCAGGAGGGCGGTGGGATCCATCCTCCCAGCAAGCAAGCAAGCAACTTACCTTTTCCCATAAAATCCCATTAGTGAATCCCTATTTCAGAAGATGGCCAGCGGTGCTGTGAATGGAAGCTGCTCCCAAAGTACTCAGCTGGTATCTCCAAAGCAAACAACTCTCAGAAGATTCATATAGGTGGCAGGTGTTAATGGGGACAGGGGTTGTTTTATTAACTCTGTTTGCCAGAATTTATTTATTACTGCGCATGATTACAGGGGATGCCTCTTTCACTGCAGACTGTTACTGAGTTGCTGCTGCTGCCTGCTGGATGGATGGATGGATGCTGGAGAGATTATTTCTAAGCCCTTCCTCCTTCTCCCTCCCTGCTCTTTCAGGACCACACTGACAATCCCCAAGGGAAGCAGAGGACAGATGGGGAAGAGGGCAGGCTCCACCAGCTCTCCCTCAATTCATTTCACCATGACACCCCAGGAGTCGAGATAAGGAGCTGTCTCCTGAGTCTCTGATAGCCTATGAGGATGCCCTTTTGCAAAGGGACTGCTGGTCAATATATGGATATATTCCCTCCACAGGGGATAGAGTGAGAGAGAGAG